>NC_053028.1:35427565-35649105 GCF_003073215.2 Triticum urartu | reverse complement strand
AGGCACCTGAGACCACCTGTTGCTGCTCGCTGAATCAAGATACCAAGAGGGCTTGCTCGATCAGATGCTAATAATTCCCTCTCCATGGCCTGGATGCAGATTTTATAGCCTTAGCCTCGCAGCATAGACCTGTGCGTGTTGGCCGCCGGATGAAACTCGGAAGCTGAGAGCGTGCCTGCAGGAGTTGGAATGGAAAGGATTGATGGCGACCGTGCCGTGGGGATTAATCGGATCCAGTGGTCAAACCTGCAGTCCGGCTGCCGCCGGCACGCGCGAACGCGGAAGCCACGCCAGCCGTGGTCTGACTGATTGCTCGGTCAACACTTCTCCCTATTCAACATCATAGTTATTGACCAGCAAATCTCGACTTTTCACTTTGCTTGTGAGATGATGACTCAACGAATGCTAACACAGAGTGCCTACAACAGTACACGATGTTTGATGAAACAGCTCTAATACCAATGTTAGAAATTTAGGGTTTGCGGTCTACCCCCTATTCCTCTGCGCTTATCGTGGTGCCGCTCACAATTTGCATCTCTGAGGCTAGGGGGTAGGGACCTTCTTATACTGCCTTTCCAAAGAGTCCACCTCTTATACAGATATAAGATTCCTAGTCTTTTCCACTAGTTTCCGGGATAGAGTCCAGATCAAATTACCAACCACGATCATATTTGTCTGTTAACGGATTCTACCCGTTATGTCCCCGGAGCACGCGCTTGTGAGCAACGCGCCATAATAGAGTGTAAATTTCTCTAGTTATGTAGATCAACATTAGGGCTGTAATCTAATTATACAATCTAGCTCCTTCCAATCACCAGTGTACCCGGGTAGTCTTTCCAATATAAATAGTATATTGTATTCCACTAATAATCGACCAGCTTCCTTAAGCATACAAAACTTAAGTACTTTCCAGCAGGTAATAATTCCATGATAATCATGTAAATTAATTTCATGCATAAGTACATATATATAAATTCCGTAATGAGGTATTCCAAATATTAGTAATTCCTAGTAATTTGAATATAGTTGCGGGACACATAATTCCAACATCTCCCACTTGTCCAAAACGATCATTCAAATATTCGCATCCATAGCCTTAACATGCTTACCAAATACCTCATGACTAATAGGCTTAGTCAAGAGGCCAGCAACCAAGTTAACACTACGTTGAAAATCCAAAGAAATATATAGCGATACCTTCCCTCGGTATGTTTCCTTGCTGTGACACTTAAGTTCACTAGAGACCTTTAGTTTCCGCCTAATTATTCCAGCATAGCTGTCCTTGGCGCCTCGAGTATTATTTCCTCAAGTGTAATTCCACCTTTATAGGCACCTTGAGTATTTTGCTTCCTCAAGTGAAATTCCGCATCAATTGTTTTCCGTCACATATATCAATAATATGATTAATTCCACATCGATTCAAGTATAAGATAACCATATTGAATAAATTTTCAAAACCACATAAATATCAAGTCCAATCAGTAAATGAAGTTCCATAATTAACCATGTGTTGAAAGAAATTCCTGACTTCGGTCAGTGAACCTGCACCATATTAGTACTACAAAAAAAAGAATATGCGTACCTGGACTTATTTCTCATCTTGTAGATAGAGTAATAGTTTCCTCAATGTGTTTACCTTTAATATAAATTTTAGAAAAAGTGACAGGTTGTGATGCACTTTCCACAATCTTAAATGATGTGTGAGATTCCCTTAGCTGCTCGTCTTTCCTTGAATGCATCATAAATTCCGGTAGCTAAGGTATGATAATATAATGAAGATACATATGAATTCCAGTACCATTTATTATTCAATTTTTCCTCAGGGGTTCAATACAATTCCTCACTGAGTATGATTCCCTTTATCAATGGTATTTTAACAGATTTGCAATTTTCCATAGAGAAACACTTCAAAATATTTTCTATGTATTTTAACTCGTAAAACATAGGATGTTTCAAATGTTCCTTTCATATGAAAGTTAAAAGATGACCAAGCTTTCACTTCCATCAATGTGAATTTGTAGATGACCGCCTTGCTTCATTTAGAAACCCATATGACCTGCTATTCCATTGATGTGAAGCTTGTAATAAGACCATATATTAATATACTCAATTAGCAAACCGTGTCTTTTTAGTTCCTCTTTCCCAAAATTCCAGGAAAGAGAGTTTCCACAAAGTATATTTCCCTTTGTGTAAAGAACTTAATAGAAAGCTTGACAATATAATATTCCAATGAGACAAATTTCCTCACAAATAAAAAAAACTTACAAAAAATGGGCTTGCGGTTATTTGGTATGATAATAAGTTCCCAAACTATATAATTCCTCATTGAGTTTACTCCTTCCCGCATTTCTTCCACCCATAGTTGACAATGATGTAAAAAAATTAAGCCTTCTTAGGAGTCTTCCTCTACTATTTATAGTGACTTCCCCAAAATCACATAACAATTATCCAGAGATTACATTCCAAGTTAATTCCTCCCACTTATCCTAAGCATGTCATGTTGGGAGTGTCACTTGTAGTTTCCTTGGGGTCGAGATTTTATTCCAGTATGATTGTCAATAATTCCACCCTTGATCATAAAAATGATTGTGTTCCTATTTTCCACCAGTATTGCTTATCCAGATAATTAAGGAAACACCCTTTGATCTACTAGAGTAACCATGAAACACCCTTAGGCTATATATATGGTAAACGGGTTCGACAGTGTGTCTTGCAATTAGTCTCTGCCCCACCTTATAACAAAATGATAAAATGATTCATTTACTCCAAGCATGTGTGTACGTGGATTTGCGGGATTTGGTTTTTTCTCTAGTAACTAGCATATTTGGTGAATATGTGAAGTCCTGCTACTACTAATAGAGAAGGAAAATCACCACTAAACCTCGTTTTGAGATAAAATGAAACCAATTTAGAAAAACTTGGCAAGCCCACAGTATATCACCACCCATTTCTTTTATAAGACAGTAGTGTGCGTGCGTTTGATGTGCTCGTGCTATGGGTATGCTTTTTTCGCAAGAATTTCAAAGTATATAGAAAACTCAGATTTGTTGAAAAGAAGTTCAAGAGCTATGTGCGGAGAAGTTCAAAAATTCTTGCGAAAGAGTTTCACCTTGTACTTCCATGTTTGGTTTTTTCTATATAAAAATTGAATACAATTATTTACTCGAAAATATAAAAAAGGTGAAGTTCATATTGAAATAACAGAGAAGTTTGGAGTTTATCAAAACCTAGGATTTATCTGTTCAAAAAATAAAAAAACACAACGCCATTTTTTGCACTTCTAAAAACAACTCATAAACGAAAAAAGGTTGCTAGTAGTTCAAGTGCTCTATGAGGAAAAGTTCAAAAAATTGTTGTGAGAGAGGTTCACCGTGTATTTAGATGTCCAAAATACATTAAAAATGTGTTTTTGTGTTTTGAAATAATTCTCTCAAACCAGAGAGAAGTTCAGAGTGATAACAACCAGAAGTTCACATACTACATGGTGTGTATTTCATATAAGAAAAATACAAAAAAATTCTAACAGAGTGAAGTTCAAACAGCATGCCCCAGAAGTTCAACTACTTCATATAGTGCAAAAAACAGCATGTTCAAAAACAAATTGAGGTTCAAACAGACATGCCTGAGAAGTTCAACTACTTCACGCACTGCAAAAAAACAGCACGTCAAAAACAGAGTGAGGTTCAAACAGACATGCTCGAGAAGTTCAACTACTTCATGCAGTGCGTTTCCGTTCGCGATGAAGGCAGAAATCATGATCTCGTCATTTTCTAATTTACTTCAAAACGTCGGGAATATCATTTGTGTAAGTTTAAGTCCTCAGTCAGAAAAAATGAAAAAAATTATTGTGAGAGAGGCTTGTACAAAAACAATATCATTTGTGTAACACTGACGAATGGATTAGAAAATTACAAACAAAAATACGTCACAGAAGTTCAACGTGAAAACAGCTGGAAGTTCAACTACTACGCTGAATGAATTTTAGATTAAAAACATTTAAAATCGTCGCGAGTATGAAAAGATGATCAACATGAGAAACTTGCGTGCTTACAACAGTTTTCCATCCGTATATCACCTGCTTAATTCCGGTGAATGGATGGAGAGTTACGAGAAGTGGATGGAGACCTACGAGCAAAAAAATCACGTGAAAAATAGAGTGAAGTTCAGGTACACGCGCCGAGAAGTGCAGGTTCTTCACGCGGTGCATTTTCGAAGAATCTGTTTCGCGATAAAGGCAGAACACATGATCCCGCCGTTTTCGAAATTACTTGAAAACGGCTAGGAATTAGAGAAAACCATCGTTTGCTCCATTCCAATATATTATTTGCCGTATTCCGTAGCTTTTCAACGGTATATTATTTGCCCCATCTCGATAAAGTTTGTAGAAATTACGGCAAAAATATGTTTTTAACCATTTTCAAAACTGACATAAAACCGTAGTTTGCTGCATTTGGACGCACGGTTAAAAAATTAGCTCAAAAATACGAACTCGGTGGAACTTGTACCATTTTCTAAATTACTTTTAAACCATTCAAAATCAGAAAAAACTTTTAACATAAAAAAGTAACGCATTTTCATAAGCTTTCCAACGCCATATTATTTTCCTCAATTGGATTAGCCGTTTAGAAATGGCGTCAAAAATACGAACTCGGGTGTTCGGTTTACGAAATTTTACGATTTTCCGAATTACTCTTTAACCGTAGGGAATTAGAGTAAACTTTCAACATGTGGAAGGAGCGGTTTTGCAGCAGCTTTCCAACGCCATATTATTTGCCTCATTCCGATAAACGGTTTAAAAATGCGATCGAAAATATGATTCACGTTTTTTGTATGACGAAAAAACGGTTTTCAAAACTGCTCTTAAACCGCTTACATTTTGCCAAAAATTTAACTTGGGTCATGATACTGATGTCCATAGCTATCCAACGGTATATCGCAATCCCATCTGGACACCTTTTAGCTGAAGTTCAACCTAGTACTCAGGGAAGGTCAGGCGCGTTATTCGGGAAGTTCATGTTGTGATCAGAATATTATTCTGATCCCGTGATCATATATATATATATATATAATATGTATACTAATAGTTGTTGGTGCTGCATAGGAAATTATTCCTTCTTTTAGGTATAAGGCAGCATAATATTATGTTGGGAACAAATATTAGAAAGATGACTAAAATCTAAAAGGGTTGAACAAAGTGATTGTAACACTCATGCGAGATCCTAATCACTACTTTATTTATGTTACTAGAAGAATGCCCGTGCATTACAACGGGATATAAATATTCTAATACGTTAGCTTGTGATTTACCTGTCAATATTAATGCGATTGTGTATGTTCATCAAATTCTGCCCGTGAATTCTTATATTTTGGTTAGAAGTTTGGTAAGTAAATAAAAATGGAATTGGTTTAGAAGGTAAGTAAATTAAGGTGATTGATTATCATATACAAGAAAGGTTGGACGAACGGGTGGTGGGAAGAAAGGTAAAATGAGAAACTTATGTTCTTTTTAAGTAGTATAGATATTTTGATTAGAAGTTTGGTAAGTAAAATAAATGGAATTGGTTCAGAAGGTAAGTAATTAAGACGATTGATTATCATATACATAGAAGGCTGGACGAAAGGGTGGCGAGAAGAAAGATGAAATGGGAATCTTACGATTCTTTTTAAGTAGTAGAGACTTAAAAAATAAGTAGTGTTCCTTTTCCTGCCAGGCATTACTCTTCGTCAACCGGTTCCACCCTCCCACTAGGGATGGCAATGGTTAGGATATGGGCGGGTACAACCTCCTTCTGCCCAAATTCATACCCACAGAAACTTTCTATACCCACCCACTTCAATACCCATGGGCATAAATTAACACCCGTGCCCATACCCATGGGTATCCTATACCCAATGGATACCCAGTGGGTAAAATGCATAATATTACATTTTTAAAAGGTAGAGAAATGAGTTTAAAAATCATGTGATGATGCGCAAGCAGTATAGCACACACACAGACTCCTCACGTGGGAGGCCTCTTGGAGGCATCAATGGAGTATGAGCAGCGGTTCGTGGGGATAGCTTGATCGTTAGAAAGTAGTCCAATAGAGAAGAGTCGATATTTCATATTTTTGAGGAGTCACATAGGCCGTAGGAGGAGTGGCGAGCAAATGATTACGGGCCTATGAGCTATGGACGGTTTAAGGAATATGAGATTTAGGGTTGGACCATAGGAGTTGTATGTTGACCCAGATGTCATAGGAACTATTTTTATTTTTTATCATTTTTTGGGTACCCATTGGGTTACCCATGGGCACAAGTTCATACCCATGCCCTACCCATATATTTAACGGGTATGGATACCCATTACCCGTGGGTACAAAATCTCTCCAAGTCATGCCCATGCCCATTGTTTTCGGGTAGGGTACCCATGGGCAAAACTGCCATCCCTACCTCCCACCACATCCTTCCATCGAGTTTTTTTTCTTCATCTAGGCATACATAGAAGGTTGGACGAAGGGGTGGTGAGAAGAAAGATGAAATGGGAGCCTTACGTTCTTTTTAAGTAGTAGAGACTTAAAAAATAAGTAGTGTTCCTTTTCCTACCAGGCATTACTCTTTGTCAACCGGTTCCACGCTCCCACCACATCCTTCCATCGAGTTTTTTTTCTTCATCTAGGAGGGTTTTCCCTATGATGTCAAATTTTACCGCATCTTCCAAGTACGTCGCACAATCACATTAATTTACTTACCTTTTGCAACAGTACATCAGTTTCATCTTAAATTTTTTTGAGAAAACTGTCGATCTATTCATCATTCCATGGCAGTACAAACAACATGGTCATAAAAAAATTACATCTATGTCCATAGACCACCTAACGACGACTACAAGCACTGGAGCGAGACGGAGGTGCGCCACCGTCATCGCCCCTTCCTCACCGGAGCCAGGCCAAACTTGTTGTACTAGACAGTCGGGAAGTCATCATGCTAAGGTCCTCCCAGGCCAGCACACGAGTCATTGCCAACAATGAGAAGTATATATTGAAAGGATCCAACATAGAGACACACGAACAAAGACTGGATCCAAGTAGGTCCATCAAAGATCAGCATCGACCGAATCCCATCTTCATTGAGCCGCCACCTCCTCATCTTTCTGTGTAGGACACAAACCCTAAAAGAACTCAGAAAAACACCTAAAAATGGAACAAGATCCCTCCAGCCGGCAAGGTTCTAGGTCCATCAAGCCTCCATGGCCCTACGGCCACCGGAGATGAAGCGGCCGGCGGCGGTCCTGGTGAGAGGCAAGGGAACCCTAAGTTTTTTTTCTTTGTTCATTCCACCTTAATTAACTTACCTTTTGCAATAACGCGGAATAAAGCCGCTCAATTCCATGCCATATATCCCCGCACCTTCCGGTACGCCGGTCAATTACATTAATTTACTTTCTTTGCATGAACCATGTACCGAATTATTCAGATAAAAAATCTTTTACCCCCTTGGCAATTCACATGCAGGTACCTAGTGATATTAAAATGTTGGAAAGTCTAGACGTTTTTTTTTCAAAAACATTAATCTCATTAGCTCTGATATCTGTTCTTCTCAACATGAGCCTAGATGAGTTAGTAGGTGCACTTTGTAGCTGCATCAAATTAATCAATTCTACTGAGATTTTAGAGTAAGTCATTTCAAATTAGTAGTGCAATTCAAAACATACACTATCTCGTTTTCTTACTGGTGACTATTACCAGGAACTCTGGGGTACAAAGATACAAGATATATCCCATTAGTTTAACTCTCAAAAACTACTTGGAATTCTAGAGGATGATTTTCCCATGGACCGTGATCGCAAATGAAAATTTGGAGAAAAAATGGATCTCCACTTGCTATGCACTTTCAACAACGCCGAAGAACGAAAATTGATCGATGGTGTCATGCCGGGACGTACTCCGTACTTCACTTCTGTACACAGGGTATGCTTTAAAGTGAAAATTAACTACAATTAACTAAAGATAAATCCATGCCTTTATGGGTAATGGCAATCTCCCATGCATGTGATCTATCATAAGTACATGGCCCCTTCTAGTTGTCTCCTTGCTTGGTCCAGCTATATAAATTGCGACTTTGCTAGGCACAACCTCGTAGCAACTAGCTAGCTACTATTTACTCCTTAAAGGACAAAAAAACTAGCACCAACTAATACATGGCCCCAAAGGTGAAACCCTTGTAGTAAGATCAAGACTCTAGCTGCGTCCATCCCATAAGAAAACACAATTTTATTCACGCTTGCTTGTTACCATCACACACATCTGATATGTGGCAATATGAAATGTATCAGGGACACGAGGGAATTGGATACATCGGAGGAGACACAACCATTGTCTGACGAATCCGGTGACCTAGTATCTTTGCATGTTCTCTACATAACCCCACAGACATACCTAATGGTAGCACTAGGTACACTGCCATGGCTTTTGACATGACATGGCCGATAACTTCACTGACAAGGTCAACCAATTCTCGAGGAGAAACAACAATCATTAGTACAGGAAAGAGTGGTTGCCCTGGCTTAGTCTTGCTCTTAGACTAGCCATAATGGAGAGTAACTTCAAAGAGTAACATACACATTATCTTCAGCTATCTTACTATCTTCATAGTGTGTAGGAACATAAGTGTGGTGTCATGCAAACCTCCATTTATTAGTTTATAGACTCATATTGTATTGGGGTATGTGATTTTGTAACTAGCTAAGTTACTCAATTTGTCTCTCTGCTCATTAAGTCAAAATCACATAAGCTATTTTGCTGAGCTGGAGTTTACGTTACTCCTAAAGTTACTCCCACTATGATTAGTCTTATGCACCGCTTCACGGTTGGTGTGATGAAGTCGCGCCTCTACTTCAAGAAAACGTGCCCATGATCTTCACGACAACGATGTGCTTAGTCACTTCGTTTAGGGCTTGGACATAGTATTTTGCAAGCAATGCGATCAATACTTACTGGAATTTTTAGAACATGGACGCCTTATGCAAATTAGGAAAGTGGCATGGAGGATTCAGATTTCCACCAATCAGTCAGTAAGAACAACAATTGTGCAGCCCTATTAAGAAAGTCGGGATGAAATTGTGCCAATCAATCCATTATTTAACACAAGCAAGTAGATCTTGTCTTTAAGGCCCATTTGTTAAAGCTCACTCAGCCGCCGTCTCCTCTAAAAAACAGCTTAGAGTTCCTCCGCCTTCCACCGGCGCCATCGCCGGTCCGCCTCGTCCCCGGTGGACTTAAGGTCATCCTCATGCGGGCGCAATCGATCCAGGTTGTTACCAGTGGGACGGCTATGTATTCAGATGTTCCTTTTTAAGTTTTGTTAGGGTTGTGACCTGCTCAGGAAGGAAAGACGACGGCCCTTCCTGAAAATGGAATAAGGTTCTCCCTGCTTAGCACCCATCCTGGTGGTGGCTCTAGTAACATCAATGAGTGTGTGGAGGTGTGTTTCCTACGGATCTGCCCTGATCTGGTCGTTATTCGTCTACGTTCGTATGTCTTGAGCTTGGATTCTACCGATCTACACTACTCTTCATCTTGACGATTGCAGATCTAGTGTCTTCGTCCTATAGGGCCTTATCACGATGACTTCCCGACTGTCTACTACAATAAGTTTTGCCCGGTTCCGGCGAGAGCGAGGCGATGACGACGGCATGCCTGCGACTCGTTTCAGTGCTTGTAGTCGTTGCTAGGCGGTCTATGCTAGATGTATTCTTTATAATTATAATGGTTGTACTGTCATGATTGAAAATGAATAGATGAAAAGTTTTCCCCCAAAAAATAAAAAAACATGCAACCCTTCAAATATAATAAAAATTATTATTATTATGCAACCCTTTTTTCCCATGGTAATTGTGCAGCTCTCTTAAAGCATGCTCACCCAATATGTCCAAGCTAAGGACAACAATTTTAACCATGGGTATAATTATCCGCCGATACCGTACCCGCATGGATAGGGTATGGGCACAATTTTATAACCATTGGTAGTACCCGTACCCTACCCGTTAAGTCGTGGGTAGGGTAGTGTATAGCCTTGTACCCATGAATATACTCATATATTGACATGTGGACCTTACTCATGGAGCTCCAACATATGCGTAAGGGTCGGTAGCATCACAGGAGTTGGGTGACCCAACTATACTCCTATAATTAAGCATCACATCATCACACAAAATCCCCTGGTCTCTGTTAAATATATTTTTTGTCAAATGTGCTATCAATGAATGTAAAAATATAAACAACGTGTGTACTGTTTGATTTACCCGTGGGTAACCAATGGGTATGAATACTCGTCAGGTATGGGTACGGGTAAAGTTTAATACCCACGGGTACAGCTATGATGAAGTTAAAATTTAATTTGTATCCATTGACTATATAGGTATGAATATGGTATTGCTCTACCCTACCCATTACCAATGGGAAGGTAAAATTTAATTTGTATCCATTGACTACATAGGTATGAATATGGTATTGCTCTACCCTATCCATTACCATCCCTAGTCCAAACCCAGAATCCAACGGCGAAAGACGAAACCGAGCAGGGCCAAGAAAAGAAAAAATAAACTTAGATCGAATTCGCCAACAACCCCAGAGGACGCAAGCGAAATAGAAGAAGGAAAAAAAAAATGGCATCGTCGGCCCGTGCAGCCGCCGCGAAATCGAGACATCAAGAGTGCTTGCTCGATCAGATGGCAAAACTTCCGCCTCTGTTTGTGCTCTGGTCGAAGGGAACACCCAGGCGGAGATTTTACAGGATAGCGGCACAGACCTGTGCGCATGCAAGAGTCGGACTCGAAAGGATTGATGGCGACCGTGCCGTGGGCGTTAATCAGATGGAGTGGTCAAAACCGGCAGTCCGGCTGCGACCGGCATGCGCGAACGCGGAATCCACGCCAGTCGTGGTCGCAGACTGAAGGCGGAATCCGAACCAGCCGAGAAATTTCCGATTTATCCATAATCGACCATTCTCTTTCGTTGTGAGAAAATGACTCAACGAAGCTAGGTAACACAGAGCGCCTACATCACTTGCACCACAGACAGCGAGAGCACGCACGTAGCCGGCTACAAGCAAGGGTGGGGAAAAGCACCACGCACGAGGCTGACTGCCAGAAAGGGCCGACTATGCGAGAGCGATGGCCGGCGCTCTGCTTCCTGTCTACATCGTTGAGAATGTATCCTGTGCACCGAGCGATCTGGTGCACCAGATGCTCCAATAGCTCGTGGGCCACTAGATGCAGAAGGAAGGGACCTGATCCATCTATGAGGGAGCCTGCTGGCACATTTACAAAACAACCCTTGTAGTTTGATGAAATCAGTGATGCATTCTCCTGAAGCCAACTCATCACTCTTCCTTGGCCATCTGCAAAACAACCCTTGTAGATTGAGTAAGATAATTTTTGTTCCGGTCGCTCGTTTCTCTACCTTTCCTCTATCACTCAACACGTCAGGAAGAAAAATCATGTTTACGAGAGCTTAAGACTAACTAATCTGCCATGTTCCAAAAAATCCTTCTAATTAAAACAGAAGTGTTCTTGCTCTACGTCGACGTTGTCGAACTCCTGTATCTGCAATTGTTCCTCCACACATACATTTATTTGAACATGTCCCACTGTGTACTGAAGCACTTAGAGTATGATAAGTAAACCACCACACGCATCTCTTCTGATCATCTGAAAGAGATACCACAACTTGCAGGAGGAATATATTCAACTTGAACACTAGCTTGGACAACAAGCAATTTTTTTCTACAGATGAGCATGTAGCTGAACATTCAGAGGGGACCTGAAAAACATGAACAACATCAGGTTTCAGATGTACATACAAAAATATAAACAAAACAATATATTGGACAAGATTCATGTCTGTATTGCTGAAACTTTCAGTAGTATTTATAAAAAAAACGTAAGATTATGTTTCATAGATCTTGGTTCTTACTTCCTACTCCTAAAACCCTTGTTGATTCATGATTAAAAGAAGCTTTTCGTGGTCCTTATCACACGATACTTAGTTATTCAGGAGCTGCACATATCAAAGGTGTTACTTTTTGGAGGATTGCAGCAAAATAAAATCTGGATCAGAAAAAACTAGTACTGCTTTCACAAATTTCAATTGGACTTCATAAGTGCACCTCCTATTTAAATTTATACAAACCAAGAATCAGAACAGCGAGCACATCATTTGTTTCTTTTACATTCAGGCCTCTTTTGGTTCATAGGATAGAATTATCGTAGGAATAGGAATTTTGTAGGAAATGAGATGACATGTATCCCAAATCCTATGAGTAGGAATAGGAAATGAGATGTCATTTGGTTGACACCAAAGGGATTTTTTCATTGAGTCTAGGCTCATTTTTATTTTCCTATGAAATGTGGAGGATAGGAACAATCTTATGTAGGAATAGGAATCTATTCCTATAAACCAAAGGGCTCTAAAGGAAAAAAATTCTATAAGAATCCTATCCTCTAGAATTCCTACGAAATTCCTCCAAACCAAAGGAGGCCTCAGACTATTGTGATAGAGGATAAGATTATACAGGTATACTGGTAGCTCATGCATCCTCAAACAATCACACAATTCCTATTTCCAATCAACAACATCATGCATTTAAGTCAACTGAAACAACATTAGTCACAGTATCTCCCAACAACTGATTCAGTGAATGGGGGAAACAGTGGTGATGGAACTTTAAGAATAGAATATGAACTTGACACATGGCTAAAGGAAGAAGCAAATACGCGCAAGATTCTTGAACTGCTGCAGATGTTTCCACTTGCTAAAGTATGGCGCAAGAATTTTTTACGAACTTGCTATAGTACAGAGCAAGAATTCCTCATGCTTCTGCGAAAAATATATATTAGGAAGAAAGAGAGAGAGAGAGAGAGAGGTGATTCCCCATTTTCTGTAACCTAGCTTAGCCTGGTCCAATGGTACAGGAAGGCGAAGGGAGAGAGACGAACTGGGTTGGGGCAATCGATTCACTAGATTTAGCTGCACCTCAGGGTCTATTTTGCAAATGTACCAGCAGGCTCACTTGTAGATGGATCAGGTCCCTTCCTTCCGCATCTACTGGCCGATGAGCTATCGGAGCATCTGGTGCACCAGATAGCTCGGTGCACTGCATACGTTCTCCTACATTGTTCATGCATTTCTTGGGTGCAGAATGTTTCAAGACCTAGACTAAATTGCCCATATGAGAAAAACTCGTGTTGAATTGACTAGAGTATTCTCTGAATTGACAGGTTAAGATGACTAGTTACTTAGGGCATTTCTAAATCATTCCCTAAAAATAGTAGATTATCGGATGGAGGAATATCTTCTCGATGCCTCCATTGTTGATTTGTGCCTTCTCGAGCTCGAACATTTCTTTCTTCTTCGATTCTAAAGAAGTAGACGTTGCTTCGCATCTAATCTTATCTCTAGTCTCATCTCTAGCTTCGATTCTAGCAACGGGTGCACGAACATCAATCAATTTTCGTGCTATCAATAGATCGATATATTCTTCTTCCCAATACCTAAACTTCCACACATCCTACACACAAATTTGACCAAACGATGAGCTACTGAAATTGCACTGAATCGGGTGAACAACCGAATGAAAACAAGCACATACCCCATCATTTGTGCACTTAGAAAACACCCATATGGGATGTTGTGGTGTGGTAGAAACTTGGCGCACCACCTGCCGCGGGCAGTCGTCGCACTGTATTACTGGCGACGGCGAGCCGACGAGCCGCTCGGCCAACACCAAGCCCGGGTGACGGTCGGGCATTCCTTTGTCGGCGAGCCGCCAATAAGAGAGACTCGAGTGGCTAGAGAGGAGCCGGTACCTGCATGCGGCCCAGAGGCGTTTTAAGGGCTCTCTAGTCTACTTCCTGGCCAATCCATGGCAAGGCGCAACCACCGATGACCAGATACGCCAAATCCGGTAGCGGCGGTAGCAGCCGCATGTCCACCAGTTCTTCGTCGGCGATAGGACGAAGAGGCAAAAATTGAAGTGGTAGAGGACAGTGGTGGAGCCTACGGAGTGTCCGCAGCGGCAAGCATGTACCGGTGGGGGGTGGGAGGGGCGGCGCTGGCACAGATGCGGCGCGGGAGGGAAAGGGGGAGGCTGTGGAGGAGAGCCGCAGCTTTTATTCGAGTGCTGAATGGTGGACTATATTTAGGGGGAAAGTTACGGCCGGAGTAAAAAAATTCACTCTCTTATAAGGATAAGGGACAGAGACTGAGGCAGACCCCCCCACCCCCTGTGAATGTTGGCGCACCAGAGCCACTAGATGCTCCAATAGCTCGTGGGCCACTAGATGCAGAAGGAAGGGACCTGATCCATCTATGAGGGAGCCTGCTGACACATTTGCAAAACAACCCTTGTAGTTTGATGAAATCAGTGATGCATTCTCCTGAAGCCAACTCATCACTCTTCCTTGGCCATTTGCAAAACAACCCTTGTAGATTGAGTAAGATAATTTTTGTTCCGGTCGCTCGCTTCTCTACCTTTCCTCTATCACTCAACACGTCAGGAAGAAAAATCATGTTTACGAGAGCTTAAGACTAACTAATCTGCCATGTTCCAAAAAATCCTTCTAATTAAAACATAAGTGTTCTTGCTCTACGTCGACGTTGTCGAACTCTTGTATCTGCAATTGTTCCTCCACACATACATTTATTTGAACATGTCCCACTATGTACTGAAGCACTTAGAGTATGATAAGTAAACCACCACACGCATCTCTTCTGATCATCTGAAAGAGATACCACAACTTGCAGAAGGAGGAATATATTCAACTTGAACACTAGCTTGGACAACAAGCAATTTTTTTCTACAGATGAGCATGTAGCTGAACATTCAGAGGGGACCTGAAAAACATGAACAACATCAGGTTTCAGATGTACATACAAAATATAAACAAAGCAATATATTGGACAAGATTCATGTCTGTATTGCTGAAACTTTCAGTAGTATTTATAAAAAAAACGTAAGATTATGTTTCATAGATCTTGGTTCTTACTTCCTACTCCTAAAATCCTTGTTGATTCATGATTAAAAGAAGCTTTTCGTGGTCCTTATCATACGATACTTAGTTATTCAGGAGCTGCACATATCAAAGGTGTTACTTTTTGGAGGATTGCAGCAAAATAAAATCTGGATCAGAAACAACTAGTACTGCTTTCACAAATTTCAAATTGGACTCCTATTTAAATTTATACAAACCAAGAATCAGAACAGCGAGCACATCATTTGTTTCTTTTACATTCATGAGACTATTTTGATAGAGGATAAGATTATACAGGTATACTGGTAGCTCATGCATCCTCAAACAATCACACAATTCCTATTTTCAATCAACAACATCATGCATTTAAGTCAACTGAAACAACATTAGTCACAGTATCTCCCAACAACTGATTCAGTGAATGGGGGAAACAGTGGTGATGGAACTTTAAGAATAGAATATGAACTTGACACATGGCTAAAGGAAGAAGCAAATACGCGCAAGATTCTTGAACTGCTGCAGATGTTTCCACTTGCTAAAGTATGGCGCAAGAATTTTTTATGAACTTGCTATAGTACATAGCAAGAATTCCTTATGCTTCTGCGAAAAATATATATTAGGAAGAGAGAGAGAGAGAGAGAGGTGATTCCCCATTTTCTGTAACCTAGCTCAGCCTGGTCCGGTGGTACAGGAAGGCGAAGGGAGATAGACGAACTGGGTTGGGGCAATCGATTCGCTAGATTTAGCTGCACCTCAGGGTCTGTTTTGCAAATGTACCAGCAGGCTCCCTTGTAGATGGATCAGGTCCCTTCCTTCTGCATCTAGTGGCCCACGAGCTATCGGAGCATCTGGTGCACCAGATAGCTCGGTGCACTGGATACGTTCTCCTACATTGTTCATGCAGTTCTTGGGTGCAGAATGTTTCAAGACCTAGACTAAATTGCCCATATGAGAAAAACTCGTGTTGAATTGACTAGAGTATTCTCTGAATTGACAGGTTAAGATGACTAGTTACTTAGGGCATTTCTAATTCATTCCCTAAAAATAGCAGATTATCGGATGGAGGAGTATCTTCTCAATGCCTCCATTGTTGATTTGTGCCTTCACTAGTAGAAAAAGGGTCAAACGTGAAGCACATTAGTGCCGGTTTGTATTTGAGCCGGCACTAATGTATACATTAGTGCCAGTTCCAACGGCTAGCCGGGCCGCTTTCATTAGTACCGGTTCGTGGCAAACCTTTAGCACCGGTTCGTGCCACGAACCGGTACTAATGAGAGTGGTGGCAGGATGTTGTCAAACTGGGGCCCCTCCAGCCCCTTTAGTACCGGTTCTTGGCACGAATCGGTACTAAAGGTCGTCCTACATAAACCCTTCGTCCACCTGAGCTCGCTCTGTTCTTCCCCTTTCCCCTCTCCTCTCTCTGTTCTTCCCCTCTTCCTCTCGAGCTCATCACACATTTTGCCCAAAATTTGTCAAGATTTGAAGGCCCCCATCCATTCAAATGATCACAAAGTTTAGCAACTTTGTCCTTTCATCTCTCATTGCTAGATTAGCTCTTGCAATGCTTTATATAGTGATTAATTTGTGAGTTTAGTAATTTGGGAGGATATATATATATGTGCTAGTATTTGATTTATATGCAATTTGAGGTCAAAAATAACACTTAGTTTGCATATGTAGGTGTGGTTTACTTAGTGCCTTCTAAATCTCCGTCGTAACCACCGTCGATCGCCCGCACCGTCCCGTCGCTGGCACCACCTTGTGGTGAGCCTCTTGTTCATGAAATTTTATATAAAAATTGATGTTTGTGTGATTTGGATATATAGTTACTCGTATAATTATCTTACCTGTACGTTGTTTGTTATACATATAGTGCCATGGTTTTGATATCCGTCCCCGTTGGCCCTCGTCCTTGTTATGATTCGGATGTGGTATATATATTCTCTTTTAAAACTAGTTGCATTTCATGTTTATGACAAATTATGCCCATCAAGTTGACATAGAAATTTTTTCTAGGAGGTATGTGAACCGGAAATTCCAACCGACCCTATTGTCGAGAGGTTAAATTTAGTTGAAAGAGAAAATGAGTACTTGAAAGAAAAATTAAAAAGAATTGAGGGGGAGAAGATGGAATTGGAGTTGCATGTTGCCAATGTCGTCGATGATCACAAGATCAAGATGGAGAAAATGGGCTTGAAGATTAGAAAGATTAGAAAATATGCCATCGATAGTGAGGCTTGGTATCATTATGCTGTTGGATCCATTGTTACCTTAGTTGCGATCTTGATCGCATTTGTTATTGCATTTAAATGCTTTAGCTAGAGAGTTATTTGTTTGTTGCATTTAAGTGTTGTATGAAATTTATGTATGAACTTGTATTAATTTGGTCTATTCGGTGTTGTGTAATGAAGATGAGCCGGCAATGGATGTACGATGACCGATGCTCTCCCCAGTTCGTTGAGGGCGTGCATACTTTTCTGCTTGCGGCTGAGGCAAACAAGCAGGCGGATGGTTTTATGCCTTGTCCATGTGCTGGCTGTAAGAATGGTCAGAATTACTCTACGTCAAGAACCATTCACGTCCACCTGTTTAAGTCCGGTTTCATGCCCCACTATAATGTTTGGACCAAGCACGGAGAAAGAGGGGTTATGATGGAAAACAATGAAGAAGAAGAGGACGACGACAGCTATCCTGGCCATGGGTTCCCTGAATACGATGATACAACAACGGGGGAAGAAGCTGAGCCGGTAATGCAGGAAGAAGCTGAGCCGGCAATGCGGGAAGAAGCTGAAGAAGAGGCATCAGATGAGCCCGTTGATGATCTAGGTCAGGCCATTGCCGATGCAAAGAGAAACTGCGCAAGTGATTTGGAGAAGAAGTTGCAGCGCATGTTAGAGGATCACAAAAAATTGTTGTACCCGAATTGCGTAGGTGACAAGAAAAAGCTGGGAACCACACTGGAATTGCTGCAATGGAAGGCAGAGAATGGTGTATCTGACAAGGGATTTGAAAAGTTGCTGGTAATGATAAAGGATATGCTTCCAAAGGACAACAAATTGCCCGAGAGTACGTACGAAGAAAAGAAGGCTATCTGCCCTCTAGGGTTAGAGGTGCAGAAGATACATGCATGCCCTAATGATTGCATCCTCTACCACGGTGAGTACGAGGATTTGAACGCTTGCCCGGTATGTGGTGCATTGCGCTATAAGATCAGCCGCGATGACCCTGGTGATGTCGAGGGCGAGCGCCCCAGGAAGAAGATTCCTGCCAAGGTGATGTGGTATGCTCCTATAATACCACGGTTGAAACGTTTGTTCCAAAACAAAGAGCATGCCAAGGCGATGCGATGGCACAGAGAAGACCGTAAGAAAGACGGAAAGTTGAGAGTACCCGCTGACGGGTCGCAGTGGAGAAAAATCGAAAGAAAGTACGGGAAGGAGTTTGCAGATGACGCAAGGAGCGTATGGTTTGGTCTAAGTGGAGATGGCATTAATCCTTTTGGGGAGCAGAGCAGCAACCATAGCACCTGGCATGTGACTCTATGTTTGTATAACTTCCTCCTTGGTTGTGCATGAAGCGGAAGTTCATTATGATGCCAGTGCTCATCCAAGGCCCTAAGCAACCCGGCAACGACATTGATGTGTACCTAAGGCCATTAGTTGAAGAACTCTCACAACTGTGGAATGGAACAGGTGTACGTGCATGGGATGAGCACATGGGGGAAGAATTTTACCTAAAGGCGTTGCAGTTCGTGACCATCAACGATTGGCCTGCTCTCAGTAACCTTTCAGGACAGACAAACAAGGGATACCGCGCATGCACGCACTGTTTGGACGATACCGACAGTATGTATTTAGCTAATTGTAAGAAGAATGTGTACCTGGGACATCGTCGATTTCTTCCGAGCAGGCATCCCGTAAGAAAGAAAGGCAAGCATTTCAAAGGTGAGGCGGATCACCGGACGAAGCCTCGCCACCGTACTGATGCTGATGTACATGATATGGTCAAGGATTTGAAGGTGGTCTTTGGAAAGGGTCCTGGTGGACAACCTGTTCCGAATGACGCTGACGTACGCGCACCCATGTGGAAGAAGAAATCTATATTTTGGGACCTGCCCTATTGGAAAGACCTAGAGGTCCGCTCCGCAATCGACGTGATGCACGTGACGAAGAATCTTTGTGTGACCCTGCTTGGCTTCTTGGGCGTGTATGGGAAGACAAAAGATACACCTGAGGCACGAGAGGACCAGCAACGTATGCATGGAAAAGACGGCCTACATCAGGGTCATGCAAGCTACGCTCTTACCAAAAAAGAGAAGGAAATCTTCTTTGAATGCCTGCTCAGTATTAAGGTACCGTATGGCTTCTCGTCGAATAAAAAGGGAATAATAAATATGGCAGAGAAAAAGTTTCAGAACCTAAAGTCTCATGACTGCCACGTGATTATGACGCAACTGCTTACGGTTGCATTGAGGGGGCTTCTACCGGAAAACGTTCGATTAGCCATTGTGAAGCTATGTGCATTTCTCAATGCAATCCCTCAGAAGGTAATCGATCCAGAAATCATACCAAGGTTAGAGAATGATTTGGTGCAATGTCTTGTTAGTTTCGAGTTGGTGTTCCCACCATCCTTCTTCAACATCATGACGCACGTCCTAGTTCACCTATGCGAAGAGATTAACGTTTTGGGTCCTGTATTTCTACACAATATGTTCCCCTTTGAGAGGTTCATGGGTGTCTTAAAGAAATATGTTCATAACCGTGCTAGGCCAGAAGGAAGCATCTCCAAGGGCCGTCAAAATGAGGAGGTCATTGAGTTTTGTATTGACTTTATTCCTGACCTTAAGCCGATTGGTGTTCCTGAATCGCGGCATAAGGGCAGACTGGATGGAAAAGGCACGCTAGGAGGGGAACAAATAATATGTATGGACAGACATTCTCTCACTGAAGCACACTACACAGTTCTACAGAATTCTGCCTTGGTGGCTCCGTATATGGATGAACACAAGAATTTGCTACGCTCCAAACACCTGGAGCGGTCTGATGACTGGATTACACGTGAACAAATCAGGAGTTTCGCCAGCTGGTTGCAGACACGTACCATGCATGACACCTCTATTGAAGATAACCTGTACTTGCTGTCCCAGTTACCATCTTCGAATATAATGACTTTCAAAGGGTACGAGATAAATGGTAATACATTTTACACGATCGCCCAAGATAAGAAGAGCACCAACCAAAACAGTGGTGTCCGCTTTGATGCAGAAACCAAGGCGGGAAAGGAAACATATTATGGTTATATACAGGACATATGGGAACTTGACTATCGACGTGGTTTGAAGGTCCCTTTGCTTCGGTGCAAATGGGTCAATATGACACGAGGCGGGGTAACGGAAGACCCGCAGTACGGAATGACAACGGTGGATCTCAACAATCTTGCGTATGCAGACAAACCATTCGTCCTAGTCAATGATGTGGCACATGTTTTCTATGTGAAGGACATGTCTACCAAGCAAAGAAAAAGAAAAGATAAGGAAGAGAATGCATCTTACGATGAGCCAAAGCGGCACATAGTTCTTTCTGGGAAGAGAAACATCGTGGGAGTGGATGACAAGACAGACAAGTCAGAAGATTATGAAAATTTGATGAAGTTGCTCCATTCACAGTGAATATTGACCCGAGCATCCCGTTAAATGATGAAGATTTTCCATGGTTACGGCGCAAAGGGACACACGCGAAGAAAAAGTTTCACACCCAAAGATCTGGGATGTGATCGGCTTCACTATCATCACTTTCTTCTGTGTTTCACACTCAGAAGGGAATCTCTGTAATAGTTAGGGTAGTTAATTATGTGTTTTGGCATTTGAAACGCGAAGAAATTTTATGTGCAAACAAATTCTTTCATGCCTTTACTGATTTTTAAAGTTAAGTTATTCACAAACTAGTGATTCACACTAATTTCAAATAATTCAAAATTTAAACTATTCAAATTTGAAAACTACGGGCACTAACAGAAAGTTTGTAATTTTTTGTACCTAAAGTAAAAATATTCACAAAGAAACTCTAATACACAAAAAAACAACTCAAAAATAAATAAAGCAAAAAAAATAAAAATAAAAGCCCGCCTACTAGGCCAGAGCGGCCTGCATACGACTAGAAACCCAACCTGTTGTTGGGCCAGGATGCAGGCCCGCAAAGGCCCAGTAGGCCAACAGGGCAGCACAGAACATGTAGGCCTGCTTTGGAGAGGAGCTCGAGAGAGCTACCGCACGGGGGTTTATAAACCAGTGCGGTCGCCCCTCGGCTAGCGAGGTGGGACTAAACTTGCGCACCGCACCTGCGCCAGCGCACCCCCTTTAGTACCGGTTCGTGGTACCAACCGGTACTAAAGGGGGGCCTTTAGTACCGGTTGGAGCCACCAACCGGTACTAAAGGGGGTGCGGTTCCCGCCGCTTGGCCTGGCCAAAACAGGCCTTTAGTACCGGTTGGTGGCTCCAACTGGTACTAAAGGTGCCTTCTATATATACAACACTTACGAAAATTTCATTCTCCCTATGTTTCTTCCTCTGTTTCCCCACTGAAGCACCGCCCGCGCGCCCCGATCGATCGATGCCGTCGTCGTCGCCGCCCCCGTCCCCGTCGCCGCCCTCGTCTCCGTCGCCGCCTTGGGCCAGTCCCCGTGGCGCCGTCCCCGCGTCGCCGCCCCTGCGTCACGCCCCGGCCTGTCGCTGCCCCCGGCCGTCGCCTCGCCGTCGCCGTCGCCCCGCTGTGAGCTCTCCCCCTCTAACCCCTCTCCCTCGCCCCCGGCGGCCACCATGGGCGCCGCCCCTCCCCGAGCCCATACACACACACAAGCATGATGAACACACACACACATACATATGTATGAATTAATGCATGTATATATTAGTATATACGTATTTTGTATATTTAATTAGTTTAGATTTTTTTAGATTATTTTTTTACTAGTATATATGTATGAATGCATGTTAGATGGATATAATTAGTGTTTAATTAGTATGGAAATTTTTTATATAATGTTGTTTTTCAGTTTTTTAATGGATGTATAAAAGTTGTGTTTTCTGTTTTTAGTGTTAGATGCTTAATTAGTATGAAATAGCATATAGAATTTTAACATATGCAATGATAGCATAATTAGTGTTATATAGAAATGTTAGAAATTTTAGTTATCAAAATCCAATCATTAAAAAAATGTTACTTTTTGCGGCCATATAGCTAGTATTTGTTCTCGATAATGCCCGGCCCGCATCCTCGCCGTCGACCCGTCCGCGACGACGTCCGACTGACCCATGTCCGGGACTGGGCTCCGCCGGGCTGGCACTGGGAGGTGCTGCCTGGAGGGGCCGCCGCTTGATGAGGAACCCGGCCCCGGGTCCCATCGTCGACCCTGATCTCGTTTGGTGGCGTTCGCGTGGGCCAGTTTCGGTGCGGAGGGAGCCGGCCCCGCCGGAGGTGGTACGTCGCCGTGTCAGGGAGGAGGACGAGCACGTCCATCGCTACATGGTTGCGTTAGAGGGCGGCAAGTTCTCCAATACCTGGCAGTTTCTTCACGGATCTCACTTAAGCTATGATCCTGTGAGGGTTCCTTCTCTTTGGGTGTCCACCGCCCGCGCCGCAGGAACCGCGAGTGTCCTAGATTCTTCTGTAGTATTCGATCTTTAATTAGCTACCTAGCCAGTGATGTACTATTCAATATTATATATTATTCGAGACGATGTATTCGAGATTATATCTATTATTCGAGACGATGTATTCGAGATTATATCTATTATTTGAGACGATGTAATTTTAATACTAAATTGTTTTATATTTCTTTTGGCATAGTTAAATAAAAGCTATGGCGGACAATACCGACAGAGAGGGAGAACAGACCATGTTCGATATAATACGCGGGCCAGATGATGATCAGAATGAAGAAGATTATGACGGCTCCGAATTTCTAAACAACACCGGAGAGGGTGATATGATATTCGATCGCGACGACCGAATTGATGAAGTCATGACCGGCGAGGTATATATATTTATATAAGCAGGCATCTGGTGATCATCACATGTTTTAAATGAGTTGAAGATATATTAACGAATCGATCTTTCTTCTTTCAGCCATCCGGATCGAGCAAATCTTCAGGCAATAGGACGAAACGAGTCCCGAACAAAAAGTTGAAGGAGGGCGTAAAGTATAATATCGAGGCAATCAAACCTAATGGTGAACCATTAGCGCCTAAGAAGATTGCGGACAAGTTCGTTCGTCAGTGCGGAGTTCTTGTGAAGGACCAACTCCCGATCTCCCTTCAAGAATGGAGAGAGCCAGCAAAGCCACGTCCAGATCTTACTTTTGTCGACGACAGACAAAAAAGTCTGCTTTGGGATACTCTCATGGAACATTTCACCCTACCAGATCATTTCACAGAAGCAGATGTGCAAAAAGTCAAGGACGCTGCTCTTAGGAAGATGGCGGTTGCATTCAAGAACCACAAGAATCGTGAATGGGACAAGTACGTCAAGGGAGGAAGGAAGACTGCAGTATTCGAGGGAACACTAGAGAATCAAAGTGCTCATTGGGACGATTTCGTGAAATTCAAGGATTCAGAATTAGCTAAGGAACGGTCGAGAATAAACAAGAAGAATGCCAAAAAAGGATAAGTTCCATAAGCTGGGGCCAGGTGGCTACGTGGGTGGCAATGCCTAAGTGGGATAAGTCTGAGAAAGAGATGGAGGATGCAGGTGTCACTCCGGTTACTAAGAGCTGGCCCCCCAGGTGCAGGACTTGGTTCTATGCGCATGGGGGGAGTTGGACCCGAAGACAGGCAAAGTTTCGACGAAGGCATGTCTGAACGGGGCCGACGATAATATACTTGTTGCAATAGAAGAGGATCGAACGGGGGTGTTCCAGCCCAACAGAGAGAATGACGAGCTTACGCGTGCCCTGGGAAATCCTGAGCACCCGGGAAGAACACGAGGAAAGGGCGCTATTCCGTGGTATGAGGGGTTTTCGGACTGGAACGCCGACTACAGAACCCGTGCGAGAAGGAAGATTGCGGAGGAGAAGCAGAGGAAGATGGAGGAGCAGAAGAGGAAGCTGGACTATGAACGCCTTCAAGGCCTAGAATCAGCGCACGCGGACTTGGTAGTCAAATTCCAGCGGCAGCAGGAGCAGATCGACTCACTTAGCCAGCAAAGGGGGTCTCAGCAGCTGCAGCAGCTAGCGGATGATCCAGCATTGGATACCACCGCCCCATCCATGCCGAGAAGCAGCATGGGTTCTGCCCCGTTTGACGCAATGCTGGATAGATACCCCGTGGATGACATCGCGGAGAACACTAACTACGAGCTACACTTCAAAATTAAGAACATATCCTTGAAGGTGGCGGACGGCGTTGCTTATACAAATTCCCCCGATGCAACCTTCCATTGCAACCCGATTCCAGCAGGCTATGCTCGTGTCGTGGTTGATGAGGTGGTGGACCAATATTCGGGGCTAGAGCTTGACATTCCTGGAGGTGACGAGGAGCACACACTCGGAGATGCCAAACATCGTATCATCCTATGCAGAAAGGATTGCATCATCTTTCGAAGGCCACCGACACCGCGTCACCCGACTCCTCGTCGAAGTCCGCCACCGAGTCAGCAGACTCCCGCTCCTCCAAGTCCACCAACCGTGAGGCCACTCCTCCTCCTCCAAGTCCGGCAAAGTGTCAGGCCACTCCTCCTCCAAGTCCGACACAACGTCAGACGTCCACTCCTCCTCCAAGTCCGGCACAACCTCAGGCCACTCCTCCTCCAAGTCCGGCATAGCTTCAAGCCACTCCTCCTCATCCAACTCAGCCCCGTCAGCCGTCTCCGCCGCCTCAGCAATCGTAGAAGAGACACCCTGCAGCTATGGTGCGTAGCGGTACGAGTCGAGGTCATAGTACAGGAAGTACAGGCGGAGGCAAGCGATATAAATATGGTCCAAACCTCAGTACTCCTCTTCCTGAGAGGGCTTACGACAGGACCGAGGAGCAAACCAATGCCATAGTGCGGGCAGAAGTCGACGCCCATTTTGGACCGAAACCGCCACCACCACTAAGGGAGAAAGTGCCTATGGAAGTAGTTGACCACTTCATTCGTATGGCTCAACCACCAGCTCCTAAGCCTGTTGACACAGACTATGAGTGCCACATCAGGAAGTTACATCGACAACGTCTACAGAAGGAGGCGAGCTCGAGCTCGAGCAAACAACAAGCAGCTGTCAAAAAATGCGGGAAAACCGTTGCCCAGCTGGGAGAACAGGCGGCGCAATCGATCCCCCCGTTTGTTGTGCCGCCAACAACACGTGACAGTACGCGCGCCCAATATTATTGTGGGCAAACAGTTTACGTTCCCGAGGTGGGTGATGTGGTAATAACCCAGGAGTATATAATGGAGGCTGAAACTCTCAACATCACTGTTGGACAACTCCTCGAGATCGAGGACATGCCTGTGCTTACAGAGGAGGAAATAAAATGGAAATATGCCCGGGGCCAACCTTTGGTCAAGCCAGAAGAGGTCAAGAAGCTCCCAACGAGAATGTATGAATTGCATCAATGGTACATGGACATTACCAAGAGATCCGATCGAGAGTCCCTCATGGTGCAAGTCAAGAAGGATCATTACTACCATCAGAAACCTATGACCGTTGAGTATTCTGAACTGTTTCAGTTATAGAATCAAGACGCACTCGACAAATCTATCATCAGTTGCTATTGTCTGTAAGTGATTTCTTTCTGTAATTTAAGTCTCAAGCTAGCTGTAGTGATCCTTTTGATCAATCATTACCTGTAATTATCCTCACTATATTCTTTTCTGTGGTATTATGCAGGATGAAGATGTATGAAATGAGAAAAGGTGGACGCTATGGCATTGGGTTCATTGACCCAAACACCGTTAACGAATACACATGGAAAATAAACAAGCATCATTAAAAGCAGGTAGAGGACAGCATGCTAGAGTTCTTGAAGCGCCTCAAATACAATGAAGATATACTACTTCCTTACAACTTCCAGTGAGTCACACTTTCTTGTACTACAAATTCTCTGTTTTTGCCTACTAGCTAGCTACATGTTTTTGCTTACATATGCCCGCTTAATTAAGACATGCAAACGTGTGTGCATGCAGATATCACTGGATCTTGTGTATCATTAAAGTTGACACCGGAATAATTGAAATACTGGACTCACTACTCAAAACAAATAGTGACTATAACATCTTGTTTGGGATAGTCAACAGGTAATTTCAATCATTATTAACTATATATCTCGGCCTATTTAGTTCGTCATTTCATGATATGAACTATTTAGTAACCCCTTTATTCATTTTCTTTGTCGGCGGGCAGGGCTTGGGCAAGGTTCATCAGCGTCACGGAAGGCGAATGGAAACGACAACTGAAATGGTTTCGACCCAAGGTAAGTAATTAAGTAGTACTAGCTAGCTAGCTAGCTGCCATCTCTTTAATTATCATGCTTGATTAATTATTATCTGATCAAATTAAATTTCATTCTCGTAATAAAGGCCCTGAAGCAGGCGCAGGGGACTGATCTGTGTGCATTCTGCGTTTGCGAGAACATTCGCATGATGGCGTCCGAAAGGAGCAGATCTCAAAGACAGGAATGGGTACGCTTGTCAGAACACTATTCACAATTTTTACACCATTATCGATATCTAGTCACACAACTAATACACATGCATATTGATCTCCTTCTTAACAGTTCACGGAGGTGCGGGACAAGCTCCTAGAAACGGAGCGTGTAGAAGCACTTCAAAAGGAAATAGCGGGATTTTTGCTCGACCAGATCATAAATCCGAAGGGAGAATACTATTACCCGCTACCGCCCCCATCGACCAGGTCATGAACCACTTCCAATTGTCATCGTGCTCCGAAGGGACCAATTAGGCTAATGCCACTGGCTCCGAAGGCAACATGCATATGTAGGAGAAATTGTATATAGTTATACATGTGTGTATGTGTGAATTAATATGGTGGTTTGTGAGACATTGATGATATATATATGATTGGTTCTACTAGAAATTCTATTTATATATATATATGCATAACATGTATAATGTGTAGTATGGTAAAATACCAGCAAACGAAAAAGAATTAAAATGGAAAACACAAAATTAAATGAAAAAGAAATCATAAAACCAAAAACCCCCCAAACATTTTAGTACCGGTTGGTGTTACCAACCGGTACTAAAGGGCTACCGGCCCTCGGAGCTGGCTCGTGCCACGTGGTTGCCCTTTAGCACCGGTTCGTGCTGAATCGGTACTAAAGGGGGGGCCTTTAGTGCCCACACTTTAGTGCCGGTTATGGAACCGGCACTAAAGGGCCTTACGAACCGGTGCTATTGCCCGGTTCTGCACTAGTGCTTCTCGAGCTCGAACATTTCTTTCTACTTCGATTCTAAAGAAGTAGACATTGCTTCGCATCTAATCTTATCTCTAGTCTCATCTCTAGCTTCGATTCTAGCAACGGGTGCACGAACATCAATCAATTTTTGTGCTATCAATAGATCGATATATTCTTCTTCCCAATACCTAAACTTCCACACATCCTACACACAAATTTGACCAAACGATGAGCTACTGAAATTGCACCGAATCGGGTGAACAACCGAATAAAAACAAACACATACCCCATCATTTGTGCACTTAGAAAACACCCATATGGGATGTTGTGGTGTGGTAGAAACTCGGCGCACCACCTGTCGCGGGCAGTCATCGCACTGTATTACTGGCAACGGCGAGCCGACGAGCCGCTCGGCCAGCACCAAGCCCGGGTGACGGTCGGGCATTCATTTGTCGGTGAGCCGCCAATAAGAGAGATTCGAGTGGCTAGAGAGGAGCCGGTACCTGCATGCGGCCCAGAGGCATTTTCAGGGCTCTCCAGTCTACTTCCCGGCCAATCCATGGCAAGGCGCAACCACCGATGACCAGATACGCCAAATCCGACAGCGGCGGGAGCAGTCGCAGGTCCACCAGTTCTTCGTCGGCGATAGGACGAAGAGGCAAAAATTGAAGTGGTAGAGGACAGTGGTGGAGCCTACGGAGTGTCCGCAGCGGCAAGCATGTACCGGTGGGGGGTGGGAGGGGCGGCGCTGGCACAGATGCGGCGCGGGAGGGAAAGGGGGAGGCTGTGGAGGAGAGGCGCAGCTTTTATTCGAGTGCTGAATGGTGGACTATATTTAGGGGGAAAGTTACTGCCGGAGTAAAAAAATTCACTCTCTTATAAGGATAAGGGACAGAGACTGAGGCAGACCCCCCCACCCCCTGTGAATGTTGGCGCACCCAGAGCCACTAGATGCTCCAATAGCTCGTGGGCCACTAGATGCAGAAGGAAGGGACCTGATCCATCTATGAGGGAGCCTGCTGACACATTTGCAAAACAACCCTTGTAGTTTGATGAAATCAGTGATGCATTCTCCTGAAGCCAACTCATCACTCTTCCTTGGCCATTTGCAAAACAACCCTTGTAGATTGAGTAAGATAATTTTTGTTCCGGTCGCTCGCTTCTCTACCTTTCCTCTATCACTCAACACGTCAGGAAGAAAAATCATGTTTACGAGAGCTTAAGACTAACTAATCTGCCATGTTCCAAAAAATCCTTCTAATTAAAACAGAAGTGTTCTTGCTCTACGTCGACGTTGTCGAACTCTTGTATCTGCAATTGTTCCTCCACACATACATTTATTTGAACATGTCCCACTGTGTACTGAAGCACTTAGAGTATGATAAGTAAACCACCACACGCATCTCTTCTGATCATCTGAAAGAGATACCACAACTTGCAGAAGGAGGAATATATTCAACTTGAACACTAGCTTGGACAACAAGCAATTTTTTTCTACAGATGAGCATGTAGCTGAACATTCAGAGGGGACCTGAAAAACATGAACAACATCAGGTTTCAGATGTACATACAAAAATATAAACAAAACAATATATTGGACAAGATTCATGTCTGTATTGCTGAAACTTTCAGTAGTATTTGTAAAAAAACATAAGATTATGTTTCATAGATCTTGGTTCTTACTTCCTACTCCTAAAACCCTTGTTGATTCATGATTAAAAGAAGCTTTTCGTGGTCCTTATCACACGATACTTAGTTATTCAAGAGCTGCACATATCAAAGGTGTTACTTTTTGGAGGATTGCAGCAAAATAAAATCTGGATCAGAAACAACTAGTACTGCTTTCACAAATTTCAAATTGGACTTCATAAGTGCACCTCCTATTTAAATTTATACAAACCAAGAATCAGAACAGCAAGCACATCATTTGTTTCTTTTACATTCATCAGACTATTTTGATAGAGGATAAGATTATACAGGTATACTGGTAGCTCATGCATCCTCAAACAATCACAAAATTCCTAATTTCAATCAACAACATCATGCATTTAAGTCAACTGAAACAACATTAGTCACAGTATCTCCAAACAACTGATTCAGTGAATGGGGGAAACAGTGGTGTTGGAACTTTAAGAATAGAATATGAACTTGATACATGGCTAAAGGAAGAAGCAAATACGCGCAAGATTCTTGAACTGCTGCAGATGTTTCCACTTGCTAAAGTATGGCGCAAGAATTTTTTATGAACTTGCTATAGTACATAGCAAGAATTCCTTATGATTCTACGAAAAATATATACTAGGAAGAGAGAGAGATAGAGAGAGAGGTGATTCCCCATTTTCTGTAACCAAGCTCAGCCTGGTCTGGTGGTACAGGAAGGCGAAGGGAGAGAGACGAACTGGGTTGGGGCAATCGATTCGCTAGATTTAGCTGCACCTCAGGGTCTGTTTTGCAAATGTACCGGCAGGCTCCCTTGAAGATGGATCAGGTCCCTTCCTTCCGCATCTACTGGCCGATGAGCTATCGGAGCATCTGGTGCACCAGATAGCTCGGTCCACTGGATACGTTCTCCTACATTGTTCATGCAGTTCTTGGGTGCAGAATGTTTCAAGACCTAGACTAAATTGCCCATATGAGAAAAACTCGTGTTGAATTGACTAGAGTATTCTCTGAATTGACAGGTTAAGATGACTAGTCACTTAGGGCATTTCTAATTCATTCCCTAAAAATAGCAGATTATCGGATGGAGGAGTATCTTCTCGATGCCTCCATTGTTGATTTGTGCGTTCTCGAGCTCGAACATTTCTTTCTTCTTCGATTCTAAAGAAGTAGACGTTGCTTCGCATCTAATCTTATCTCTAGTCTCATCTCTAGCTTCGATTCTAGCAACGGGTGCACGAACATCAATCAATTTTCGTGCTATCAATAGATCGATATATTCTTCTTCCCAATACCTAAACTTCCACACATCCTACACACAAATTTGACCAAACGATGAGCTACTGAAATTGCACCGAATCGGGTGAACAACCGAATGAAAACAAGCACATACCCCATCATTTGTGCACTTAGAAAACACCCATATGGGATGTTGTGGTGTGGTAGAAACTCGGCGCACCACCTGCCGCGGGCAATCGTCGCACTGTATTACTGGCAACGGCGAGCCGACGAGCCGCTCGGCCAGCACCAAGCCCTGGTGACGGTCGGGCATTCCTTTGTCGGCGAGCCGCCAATAAGAGAGATTCGAGTGGCTAGAGAGGAGCCGGTACCTGCATGCGGCCCAAAGGCGTTTTCAGGGCTCTCTAGTCTACTTCCCGGCCAATCCATGGCAAGGCGCAACCACCGATGACCAGATACGCCAAATCCGGCAGCGGCGGGAGCAGCCGCAGGTCCACCAGTTCTTCGTCGGCGATAGGACGAAGAGGCAAAAATTGAAGTGGTAGAGGACAGTGGTGGAGCCTACGGAGTGTCCGCAGCGGCAAGCATGTACCGGTGGGGGGTGGGAGGGGCGGCGCTGGCACAGATGGGGCGCGGGAGGGAAAGGGGGAGGCCGTGGAGGAGAGCCGCAGCTTTTATTCGAGTGCTGAATGGTGGACTATATTTAGGGGGAAAGTTACGGCCGGAGTAAAAAAATTCACTCTCTTATAAGGATAAGGGACAGAGACTGAGGCAGACCCCCCCCCCCCCCCCCCCCCTGTGAATGTTGGCGCCGCCTCCCGCAGCGCCGCTTCTTCTTCTTCCTCGAGCTGCCTCGCACAACTCTCTCTCTTTTTCTCAATACAACACACACGCACACACCCAGAAAGAAATCCAACTGGCTTTGCAAAGAGGCCTTTCTCCTTGGTACACGAGGGGCTACATCTTTTCTCTAGCCCTCACAGCTTCACTTTTCTCATTCATTGGCTGAACTTATATATATACAGAGGGAGCTAACCATCACGCACCACTCGACAGCCACATCTGACCACTAACTCCAAGTCTCTAGGCACGACTCATGCCCACTACCTCCATGCACGCATGCACTCACACCGGCCATCACACTTGGCTCGGCCAACACTTGCACATGCACTAACTAACTCATGCACTCACCTTGGTACCAACGGCTAACCTGGTCTTCCTCTCCTAGAATCACTCTAGCGACCCGGCCACTAATTAGCCCAAGCAAACTACATGCACCTATGACTATCGGACTATCCGGCTCAACCGGCTCGACGTATAGCTTGTCATGCTCCAACACTGTCACGCCATGCCACTTCTCATGGCATCGCCGTTTCACACGGCACCGTCGGCATCTCGTTGCTCTCGCCGCATCGCACGGCCTCGTGGCATCTCGCCTCCTTCGTGCGCACAACTGAAGCTTTGCCTTGACAAGCTACTCCATAAGCTACATGCCGAACGACAAAACAAAACATGATACATCATGACAAGATTGTTTCTAACAGGGAAGCCCAAAACGCAATAATGCCAAGCCTACACGTTCTCAGCACGTATGTACGCTGGTACGCATCCACCATCGGCTCACGTACTAGGTAATTCTACTCAAAAAAGAAACGTACTAGGTAATCGATCGACGGCGATCAATCAACACACACACACGCATTTACGCGTTGAGGCGACTTGCTTCCTGGACTCTTTCCTCCCCACCGCTAGGGCTTCATTGACGCCGGCCGCGGGACGTCGCCCCGCTGTGTTCCTCACGTCTTCGCGTGGTAACTCGCGAAACTGCCGCTGGCCGCGCATCAATCAAGTACAGGCAGCCGGACGGCACCGCCACAAGCCTACACCCAATTCCCAATTCCTAACATGATCCCGTGATCAGGGAAGAAGGTTTTCTTTCAAAAATCAGGGAAGGAGGTACTAAACTACTAATGTATTATTGTCTACAGGTTCATAGTACTCTAGTTGTCACTTGTCAGTTTGATTGAACAAATGAATTAATCATGTGTTAGTAGTTAGTATATTTTGTCACTTGTAAGATCAATTACAGATTACATGCGAACCAACATGTGGTTAAATGGTTAGAGGGACTGTGGTATCCCCAGCCCACCAGGGTTCAAGTCCTGGTGCTCGCATTTATTTCTGGATTTATTTCAGGATTTTCAGCGATGAGCATTCAATGGGAGAAAACATTGACTTCGTAAATTTCAAGATGATATGCCCACTCAGCCTTTCAAAGGTGTTCATAGTGGTTGTGTGTGCGTGTGTGCGTTCATAGGGATGAGTGTATGCGCGTGTATATGAGCGCTTGCGTCTGTACTGTGTTCAAAAGAAAAATTACAGATTACATATTTGCTTTGCACTAATATTATAACTGCATAGGTCATGAAGAGGAAGACACCACCGCTAAGTAATTTTTTCAAGCCAATTGCTACGACTATAACTCTACAAGTGAAAAATGGAAATGTAACTGTGGAGGTAGATGTCACAGCAACCCACGTAATGACGCTAAGATCTAGGGTATGGTATCACACTTAGATTTATAAGAATTGCATGCTCATAATTTTGTTAATTGACTATAGAAGTACAAATTACATGCTAGTAGTTGTTAGGAACTTCCACATAATTAATCCCCATATACAAATGCAAAATTGCACAAGAAAAAAGCAAAAAGATCATATGATACTTAAATTTAAGTTTATACTTGTTTATATTTAAAGAATTAATAGATAGAAGGGGCCACTCTACAGTGAAATCAGTTCGGTTGATATGAAAACTCCGATCAATATACTACAGTAGCAATACAAATTTCTAGATGTGGAATGCAAAGGGCACCTTCAAGTCTGTTTTGCTGTCATATATAGTATCCTTCGCCCCCCTATGCTCAAATCCTGGATCCGCCGCTAATAAGGGATTGGCTAGGTGCCGGTTAGAGGAGTAAAACTGCATTTTCACTCCTCTAACCGGTTATAAGGGATCAGTAAGAAGTGCCCTTATCAACCATAAGGTTAGTAAATTGCACTATGAAAAAAGTACATTCTCCACGTGAACAAACTAGTTAATTTCTACAGCAACCTTTAATTGGGTGAGTGATGTTATAAGCCTATATATAGTTCTCGTTTTCATTGTGTTAGCAAGACAATCTAACTTATTCAGTTTTATCACCATTTGTTCCCTTCTATTTAACATGCTAGCACATCACATAAGTGGCAATCTCAGATATAACAGAAACACAGGCGAATTGGAGACACTGGGGGAGAAGCGATTGCTAGGCAGATCCAATATGCACAATCCTCTGCGACTCTATAATCCATTAGACAGGCCCTGACAAGTAATGAACTAGTATGTGAACACTTATCACTTTTCAAAGCGATATGTGCTCAAACATACCTACATGGTTGTTTTTATCATGAGGGGGCCAAACAAAGTCTGCACTACATCTGGACCTTGGTTTCTGGGTGGTTCAAATTTGAGTCCATGAGCGTTTCCTAATTGTGATGGTAACACTTCCACAAAGGGACATCTTTACGATCTTCACCATATCTTGGTGCCTCCTCATGCTCATATGCAGTCATACACGTGTTTAGTTAAAACAATGCGATGTGACAATGTAGAAGCACTTTATGCAGTGTTGAGTTTATAAATTGTAACATGAATAACTTATTCCACAAAAACTGTGGCTAAATATTCGAATTTATGGACACCTTACATAAATCAGGAAATTATTATGGAAGATTTTCAACTTTCCTCTATGAGCAGGGTATACTTTTTTTTACTTTATGCAACCTCGTCACATTGCATCTGTTGTTAGACTAGAGTCATCAAGGTAAAATATATTATGATAAGCATCCGCATTTCAATCATTTTTCAAAAGAAACGATGAACCAAAGGAAATACTACAAAAAAGGACAAAAAGAAAATCGCCAATGATCCAAAAGCTGTGAGAGAAATAGATAAAGGAAAAAAAATTAAGAACATTGTGGGTCTGTGCCACAGCCTCTCCGGCGAGATCGATGCTCCTCACTAGCGACGTTCCCCGTTCGTCACTGCTGCACCCGGGATGTTCTATATGTGTGCAAGTCGGTAGGATCCTCAACTATATGGCGTTCCGAGAGATCGGCTATTCCTTGCACGTCAACGATGGCGCGATTGAAGACATGGATGTCCCTGCACAGCCCGGTGACATCATCACACATATTCTCCTGATTCACACAGGTAAGATCAGAGATGCTCCATGCTTACAAGGACTAGTAACAAGACATATGGCAACTTGACAAACAACAACAATAAAGAAATAAGAAAACAACCAGGTTGATGCTAATAATGCGAGAGCCTGTGGTAAATGTTGGGGCCGAGCCTTGCCTTAGCTCGTCGGAGTCCTCTCCCTCACTCTCTGCTCTCCTTTCACTAGCGCACACCAAAGAAGAAAGGAAGAAAAAGGAGGTACAGTGGACACGGTGGGGCTTCCCGGCGCACGAACGCCCGCCACGACAACGGCAATTTTTTTCCTCAAGCAACAACTCGAGCCACACCACTTCCCGTTCCAACGACCATGACACGGGTTTTATATCCCCTTTTCGAAAAAAAACCTGGGCGAGCCCACGATCTGGCCCGCTCTGGCCATGTCAACCACGTACGCCCATATGCACGCTCTGCGGCGAGCCCACCCTGATCGCTATGCTCACCCGGACCAGGTCACCAACAGACTACCCCTACTACGGCGCGTCACCTGTACATGTACACGCGCATCAAAACACTACCCACGCACGCACGCACACACACGCACGCTCGTCACGGAGCCGACGCGGCCCGGACCGCACCCGACGCGCCGCGCGCACGCACACGCACCCGACGCGGTCGCTGTGGCTTATTTGCCCAACTGTAAGGTCCAAGCTCTCACCGCAGTCAAAATTGTACTCAACTTGTACAACTTCTCACAATTAGGATGAGCGGCCAGCTGAAAGGTTACAACTTTAGAAATTTCTTGTACAACATCTCGCCCCAGCCAGCCCAATAGTATCATAAGACATGTCTCCTACGAGTGATAAAGACGGTACCGACTGCGAAGGCCACTAAATTCAATTTGCTAAGACTGCTTCTCTCCCAATGCCTCCGATTCTCACGTGTCGAAGCATCTCTTCAATTGGTTTGTCTCCATCTTCTCTGTTATCTATTTGTGACCTATTTGTGTTCTAACATGTCAGATAAAAGGAGCAGCTCAATGTATGGTGTGGGCGAATTACTAAACTTTGCTATCGTCTCGGGCGAGGATAGAGTTATATATAGGGTTAATTCAGAGTGACATCAAAGAGCATGTGCTCCAAGGTGAAAAGTGTTAAAATGAGAAATAAGACTGAAATAATTGCACAGATTTGTGTTTGCCTCTTTAGCGGGTAAATTCTAGTATAATAATTCGGAGACAATGCATCTTGCAAATATATAAAAAGGATCAGTTTTTCAGCCCCTGTAAAAACAAAGTTCAGTGCTTAAAACTGAATTTTGATTTTCTTTACGTGGGTACAGAAAATTTCATTTTTTCATGAAAATTACATGAAAGTAAAAACAAGAGCATGTCATATTTAAAAATGTCCAGTTTTTCATTCTGTCGTTACACCCTTACATAGTTGTGTTGTATTTTTCTAGAACTAATTATTACCATCTCGCATTATTGGCCAAATGCATTTATATTGATACTTCTCATAAGTCATAACAGAGTCTATCTTGCCAAGACATGGAAAACCAAATGGGTGCTCCCTCTGTCATTTAAAGAGTGTATTTCCAATTTAGTTGGAAAATCAAACTTTTTTATGTTTGACCGTATTTATACAATAGTACTGCAACATTTATGCCATCAAATTAGTAGCGTTAGATTCATGATAAAATATATTGTTATCATATACTTATTTGGTTTCATGAACATTGATATATTTTTGCACAAACTCGATCAATCTTTGAGATAGTTTGACCCTCCAACAATGTTGGAAGTACACTCTTTGAAGGACGGAGGGAGTACGTCATTGCCCATTTAATACGGATGGAGTCAAAGATGGTTAGCCGGTCATATTATCTTTCATAACATTAGTGGTTTGACTAACTTTCATGGTGGGACACTGAGAAACATAATGACAACCCTAGTTCTATTCGATAATCACACCCAAAAGAAATATTCAGCTTAGTGACTCAGGGTCAACGGAAAAGTGGCAAATAGTTCCATGGCCATTCATTTTGCAAAGAATAAAAATATTAGATTTTCACTTGTAAAAGGAACATGTATGTAGAATGCCATACAAACATATTCCGGGAAAATCATGCAAAAGAAATTGAAAGTTAAGTTCAACGAAACACATTTGTTAATAGCCACCTCGAGACCTGGCAAAGCATCAATGTTAAAAAATTGTGCCAGATTCCTGTAAAATCAATGTTACCTCCCCAAGCCACTAGGTCAGGATTGTAGCATTCTCATCTCCCACTCACCATATATATAAACAAACCACATATCATATTACTTTGGGGCCATATTAACGGATAACAATAAAGCTAAGATCAAACACATCAACAAGCTAATATGCATAAATGATCATAGAAGGAAAGAAATCTCTCTCAGGTTATGCATGCTTGCATAGTAGATTTAACACTGCTAGGGAAAACCGTAGTAGTAGCGCGTGGTTATGCGCTAGGAGTTACTGCTAGAGCGCTACAGCTAACTGGTAGTAGTAGCGCGGGTCTACTTGTGTTAGCAGTAGCGCGTGGGTTGGACTAGCGCTCCTGCTAAATAGCAGCAGCGCCGGTGGTTGCCCCGCGCCACTACAATTCATGCGTATTTCATGTCTTTATATTTATACACTATTATATAAATTTTTATACAGTAGCAATGAATAGGTTGTAGAAGAAACACGGATTAGATTAAAATGAATGGATCAAAGTGATCATGTTGGATTAGTAGGAGGATATGATGTTGGGATGGCACACAAGTGTTGAATGAAGGCAATGACTATCAAGACCAATTTGCATTGGGGGCATATATAAGGAGGTTGTTGCATCATCGGAAGTCAAATCACTCGAAGTATTGTGTGTGTGCGTGTGTGTGTGTGTGTGCGTGTGTGCGTGCGTGCGTGCGTGCGTGTGTGTGTGTGCGCGCGCGCGTAATCAGAGAGATTGACTGAAAATGATGTCTATACACTTTGCACATCCACTTAAAATTCCTTTGGTTTGTATTGAAGCTTATGCATGTGCAATATACTAGTCAAGAAAGTACAATCAAATGAACAAAATATTACAATTGCGTACATGTCAACATTCTAACTGTTCGAAGTCCTATACAGGAAAAATAAAAAGTCACAGGCTGCTGGCGCCCTCTTCCTGCTCTCCCAACGATGTTCACATATGCCTCTGGCCTTCTTTTGAATCTCCAGCAGCTCCCCGACACCAAAACCACCTCCATCCCCTCTAGCCTAAGAAACAGCGATTATTTTCTCTCCTAGCTCCTCCATGCACACACTAGTTGTCTTTCAGTGCCAGTATCAGATGATTCTACTTTCAGTTGCATCTCTCCCAATGTCTCTGATTCACATATGTTTGTTAACTTTTTTTCACTTCATCACGCATTATCTTGTCTTTCGCATCCTTATTCATAATCTAACAACTAAAATTAAGGAGCACATATAGAAGTGTAGGAAAATTACGCGATATTCCATCTGCTCTTATGAATAGACTTATATTTCAAGAAACCATTATTCACACCAGCTAAGGTTGGTGTAGTATTTATTTACTTGTTGATTTTTTTTGTGGTGTTTTTCTTTGGTCGAATGTCTATACACTAGTAGAAAAAGGGCCTATTGTCTCGGTTCGTAAGGGTCTTTTGTCCCGGTTCCTGAACCGGGACTAAAGGGTCGGTACTAATGCCATGTCCCTTTAGTCCCGATTCAATCCAGAACCGGGACAGATGGGCCTCCACGTGGCCTGTGCGCGGAGCCCAGGCAGGAGGGCCTTTGGTCCCGGTTGGTGGCACCAACCGGGATCAATAGGCATCCACGCGTCAGTATTTCTGTGGCTGGGGTTTTTGTTTTTTTTAAAGGGGGGGGGGGGGGTTGGAGGTTTTGGGGGGTTAATTTAGGTGTTTCATATATTGTGTTAGCTAGCTATAATTAATAGAGAGAAGTGTCCTCTCTTATGTCCGTGCTTGGTCGACGCTACGTACTATACATACGTATAGAGAGGACTAGACACGCTAGCTAGCTAGTAAGCAAACGAAGGAAACAGAAGATCGTCATGAACATATATGCATACAGAGAGAAGTGATATCGACCACCTCTCCTTCTCCAAGAGATTGGTCGAACAACAAGTTCTCGTATATCTATCCGACACTACCGGCTACATATATACAATAATTATCTCTTACAAATATAATCTCCTAACGTACGGACTCATGGTACACATAGTATTCTCCGTCTTCAACGATCACGTGGTCAAGAAAGAATGCCGCCAATTCCTCTTGAATTGCTCGCATGCGAGCTGGTGCTAGGAGTTCATCCCGCTTCCGAAACATCTAATTTGAAGAAGGGGGTCAATACACATATATATGAATGAATGTAACTCAACAAAAATGATGGTAATAAAATAAAATTGTGAATGTTGTTATTTACGCACTTCATATTGTTCGTCAGAGTAGCCCCGCTCACAGGTCGTGTGGCGGATGGACTCGCAAACGTAGTATCCACAGAAATCATTCCCTTGTTCCTGCCACAACCACTTTACAAGAAATAGAGGTCAATCAAACTGATAAGCAAGAATGCTAAATGGTATTAATGAAACTAGCGCTTGAATCACTAGGAGATGCGCGGAACATGCTACTATAGTACTTACTTTCGGGTGTCTAAATTCCAGCTCCTTCGGCAGTCCAGGAACTGTTTTGGTGAATTTTCTCCAAACCCTGCCGGACAAAGAAAACAATTACTTGATATCAGGAAATGAACAAAGTTGCTGATATGGTGGATAATGATTGATTTAACTTACTTCTGGAGTATTTGAGTCATGTCTGCATAGTCCTGGGGATCTTTTCGTTTAGAGTCTAAGACGGTTACTACTCCCTGCTCAAGCTTAATCTCTAGGAGAATATAGTGGAAACTGCACACGCATGCATAACTCATCAATTACATTACTATAACCTTGACTAATATATAAGGGAAACCGAATATGCACAAGACAGTAACACTCACTTGAAGTTGTAAGGAAAGAGTATTATATCTTTGTTTTCATTTATTACCAACGATCGTAGCAAATTGGTCTCGGTATCTGCGGCGTGAAATTTAACCTGGGTTGCATCTATGATATTTGTGTTAATGAACCCAATATCACCGATTTGTCTTTTCTTCAATTCGACGATTTTCAATCTACATAATATAGTGAGGATAATTATAAATACATGCAATGAAAGAGCTGAGCTATATAGAGAGACTTAATGACAGAAGTGGTACTACTTACAGACAGTAGCAGGTGACCGTTGCTTTATCGAGGGCTAATTGATTAAAAACTGAAAGAACTCCTCAAATGGAACAGGCAACAGATCAATTCCAACGAGGTCATGCTCCTTTTTAACTCTCACATACAAAGTACTCCTCCCCCCAGACTCTCTGCAGATTTTCAAGTACCAATCATGCCATCTTCGCATCATCGTTGATAGAGATCTTTCATCTTTGACGAGAGGCTTCCCGTACTCGTATCTTTCTATCTGCACCTCCATGAAATCATAATGTACATCGTCGGGAAGGTAATCTCCAAGATTGCTATAACCGGGCACCATCCTCGAATCATTAGCGATGATGTCGCTAGGCACCTTGAGCGGGGGGCACGATTGCTTCGCTTGTTCGCCGAGCTGGGCAATTTGTTTCCCAGCTCATCGTTCTTTCAGCCTTTGATCACTGACAGTACTTCTACCGCTCCGCTTCGGCAAATTCCTTTCCAATAATGCGCTCATAGTTTCCTTTCGGCGGAGACTTGGGTGGTTTTGTCAGGGCAGCCAGAGTGCGCTTCGCTTTCACCGGATCTACCTTCTCCTCCGGAGGTGGATGTTTCTTTGCTTTCACCCCTTCAAAGAAGTTCCTCACTTCTTCTCGTGCGATCCCAGCGTTCTCCTCCTGTCGTATGGTAACTTCTCTGGAGCCTTCAGAGAAGGACCGAATATGTATGTCCTCCCGCCTCTGGCTGTACTGCTAGACGCCGGCAGAGCAGACGGAGCGGTTGTCTTCTTTACTTGCTTACGAGGCGGAGGAGAAGGACTACGACGCGCCGGAGTAGCCGGAGCAGCGGCGGGTCTCTTCCGCCCTTGCTGACGAGGCGGAGAAGGAGGAGGCTGGCTGCTCGGGCGCGCCGACACAGGCGGAGAAGGAGGCGGAGTGCCGCCACACGCCGGAGAAGGAGCCGGGCGAGTGCCCTGATCGTCACTCGCCGGAGGAGGAGGCGGTGGAGGAGGCGGAGTGCCCTGACTCGCCGGAGGAGGAGGAGGAGGCGGAGGCGTCCAGTTCGGAAGGTTGATGAGCTCCTTCCGCCATAGGCATGGAGTCTTCAGAGCAGAACCCAGCCGAGTCTCCCCTTCACCGGTAGGGTGGTCAAGCTGGAGGTCCTCAAATCCCTCCGTTATTTCATCCACCATCACCCTAGCATATCCTTCTGGAATCGACCGGCAGTGAAAAGTTGCGTCGGGTTCAATAGGAAAAACAGAGCCAACAGCCGCCTTGACCTTCATATTAATCCATTGCGTCATAAGGTGGCAATTTTGAGACTCCGTGATAGCATCCACGGGATAGCTGGCAGGAGCCGTCAAGACATGCTCCGGCTAAAGCAGCTCAGTGGAAGCCACGCTGCTTCTCTGCTGAGATGGCGGGGTAGTTTCGGGGGAAGTTTCGGCAGTTCGTTTGCTGCGATTTGCTTCTCGTTCCTCTATTGCTTGTACCCTAGCGTGCAGCGCCTGCAGTTGGGTCTGCTCCACTTTCTTCCTCCTCTCGTGGCAATTGTAACCGCCTGTGTCCGGAAACCCAACCTTCCACGGAATGGAGCCTGGCGTGCCTCGTGTCCGTCCAGGGTGCTCAGGATTCCCGAGGGCCATTGTGAGCTCGTCGTTCTCTCTGTCTGGAACGAATGTCCCTTGCTGCGCTGCTTCTATATAGTGCTTAAGACTCTTGACTGGTATTTCCATTTGCTCGTCCGTCCAGATGCACTTCCCTAATACAGGGTCCAAGGTTCCGCCAGCCCCGAAGAACCAAGTCCGGCAATGGTCTGGCTAGTTAATTGTCTCTGGTTCGATCCCTTTATCAACCAGATCATTCTCAATCTTGGCCCACTTAGGCCAGGCTGCGAGGTAGCCACCTGACCCCGTGCGATGGTGATGCTTCTTCTTCGTAGCATTTTGCTTGTTTGTCGCCGACATCTTCTTACTCTTTTCCGGTGTCTTGTGGGCCACAAATGCGGGCCAGTGATCTCTGATCTTCTCATATCTGCCCTTGAATTCTGGTGTCTCTTTACTTTCGACAAACTTATTCAGCTCTTTCTTCCACCTCTTGAATAGTTCTGCCATCCTCTTAAGAGCAAAAGACTTTATTAATTGCTCTTTAACTGGCTTCTCCGGATCATCCTCTGGCGGTAGGGTGAAATTTGACTTCAGCTTAGTCCAAAGATCATTTTTCTGCATATCATTGACATAAGACACCTCAGGGTCCTCTGTAGCTGGCTTTAACCATTGCTGGATGCTGATCGGGATCTTGTCCCTAACCAAAACCCCGCACTGAGCAACAAATGCGCTCTTTGTCCGGAGGGGTTCAATCGGTTGGCCGTCGGGCGCGATTGCTATGATCTCAAACTTTTCATCCGAGCTCAACTTTCTCTTCGGGCCTCGTCTCTTTACCGAAGTTGTGCTCGATCCGGAGGGCTAGAAAAAAGAACAAAGACTTAATTAATATGTGTACATACCAAAACAATGAATGCATCAATTAGCTAGTCAGCAGAAGCTTAACTAATATATATACCTGGCCGGACTCGGTTCGGTCACCGGAGACGTCATCACGGTCTCCTTCTTGCACCGGCATTGTGTCACTGGAGCCGTCCTCACGGTCTCCTTCTTGCACCGGCATTAGATCACCGGAACCATCATAATCATAGCCAGATGCTTCCAGACCATCGGTGTCGTTGAGAAACAATGAGCAGACGGCATCACTTCCTCGTGCGATTATGTCCCCCAACAACTCTTCTTGTACTTCGTCTCGGGTGGTGTCCATAGTTTCTACAAATATTTACAACATGGCAATTATTATTCAAACATGACAGATGGATATATTAGTGGCAAACGTAGAACTAATATTAATTAGTGGCCTCGACGCTGCTTCTCTAGGGTTTGGGGTGGCCTCGACGCTGCTTCTCTAGGGTTTGGAGTGGCCTCAACAACGCTTCAAGGATAAAAAAAGAAGAGGAAGAAGAAAAAAAGAAGAAAGAATAGAGGAGTAAGAACTCCTCTATTCTTTCTTCTCCTCTCTTTTTTCTTCTTCTTCCTCTTTTTTTTATCGGGAACGAGGGTCGTCGAGGGTCGCCGAGCGGTAGAGGAAACCCTAAATAGCAAGTATCGTGGGTGTGAGATACATGTGGCCGTTGCTGTCGGACACTACATCCACGTCCCACAAGTGACGTGGGCTATCCACGTCCCACAAGTGACGTGGGCGTCGAAGCCCGCGTCACTTGTGGGACGTGGATGTAGTGTCCAACACCGACGGCCACATGTATCTCACATCGACAATACTTGCTATTTGGGGTATATCGATCCCCCCCTCGTGTTGAAGTTATCGGGAGGTGTTATATATATCGACGCCCCCCCTCGTGTTGAAGTTATCGGGAGGGGGTATATCGACCCCCCCTCGTGTTGAAGTTATTGGGAGGGGGTATATCGACCCCCCCCCTCGTGTTGAAGTTATCGGGAGGGGTATATCGACGACGACAGACCCGATAAAACATAAGAGTACGAAGAAAGAAATAAAAAGAGGAGAAGAAGAAAGGAATAGAGGAGAAGATCGAAGAAAAAAAGAAGGAAGAAAAAAGAGGAGAAGAAGAAAGGAATATAGGAGAAGAAGAAAAAATAGAAAAAAAATTCTATTTTTTCTTCTTCGCCTCTATTCCTTTCTTCTTCTACTCTTCCTTTTCTTCCTCTCCTCTTCTTCTCCTCTTCCTTTTCTTCCTCTCCTCTTCTTCTCCTTTTTCCTCTTCTTATTTTCCTTTTTCCCCTCCTAAATATATAAAACTTTTCTTGAAATGAAACTAACCTAAAATGTACTAAATCAGAGAACATATATAGATAATCCTTTTCTAAATATTTAAATCTAACTGTTTGCATATATGAACATATATACACAGAGAACATACAAACATATATACATTTTTATAAAAAAGCAAAATACAAAATATAAACATATAGAACTAAATAAAACAGGGGGGCCGGACCAACAGAGGGGCAGGGCGACGACGACGGGCGGGCCGGGGCGACGGCGACGGGCGGAGCGGGGCGACGGCGACGGGCGGGGCAGGGGCGACGGCGACGGGCGGGGCAGGGCGACGACGACGGGTGGGCCGGGGGCGACTGCAGGGGCGGCGGGCGAGGGCACGGGCGACAGCGACGGCGCGGTCGGGGGCGACTGCAGGGGCGGCGGACGGCGTCGGGGGCGTCGGGCAGCCTGGCGGCGTCGATGAGCTCGGCGTCGTCGGCGGCAAATGGTCGATGAGAAATTGAAATTTTCACAAGTCCTGGTTATATACCAAGAGCATTGGTCCCGGTTCGTGGCACCAACCGGGACCAATGCCACCTTTAGTCCCGGTTGGTGCCACCAACCGAGACCAAAGGCCTCTTTTCAGCAGCCCAAAGGACGGGAAGCGGCGACCTTTGATCCCGGTTGGTGCCACCAACGGGACCAATGGCCTGCGCCTGCAAAAGCCGCGGTGCGGTGGGATGTTTAGTCCCACCTTGCTAGCTGAGGAGCAGCCGCACCTGTTTATAAGGGCTGCCCCGCCCTCTCCATCGAACTCCTCAGAACTGCAGGCTTTTGGGCATAATCTCATACCGCAATGCATGTGGGCCTGCTGGGCCTTCTGCGGGCCTGAATCCTGGCCATGGATGGGCTTCTAGTCGTATTCAGCCCGTGGTGGCCGAGTAGGTGGCATTTTTTTTACTATTTATTTTTTCATTTCTACTTAGAACTAAATACTTATAGTTTTTTAGTGATTTTTTTCTTTTAGGTCACAAAAATTATAAAATTTCTGTTAGTGCCATTAGTTTTAAAATTTGAATAGTTTAAATTTGATTTTTTTCAAAATTTGTGTGAATCACTAGTTTATGAATAACTTTACTATAAAAATTGATTTTTGAGTCATTCTTTTTCCTGCTATTTAATATTACTGTGTTTTATCATTATACTCAATTTGGTAATTTTAGTTAGTCATAACAAATATTATAGGCATTTTTCTATTTATTTTTTCATTTCTACTTAGAACAAAATAATTATAGTTTTTTAGTGAATTTTTTTTAGGTCACAAAAATTATAAACTTTCTGTTAGTGCCATTAGTTTTCAAATTTGAAAACACTTTTTTTGTTTTTTTGCTTTTAGTGCCTATTTTTTTCAGTTTTTTTGTTTTGTTTTCTGCATTATTTATTTTCTTTTGTTTTTTGCTTTATTTTTTAATTCTTTTTGCTTTTAGTTTTAGAATATTATAAACTTTTTTTAGTTCCATTAGTTTTCAAATTTGAAAACACTTTTTTAGTTTTTTTGTTTTCTTTGTTGCTTTATTTATTTTATTTTGTTTCTACTTACAACAAAATACTTATTGTTGCTATTTTTATTTTTATTTTCAGTTTTTTTTGTTTTGTTTTCTGTATTATTTATTTTCTTTTGTTTTTTGCTTTATTTTTAAATTCTTTTTGCTTTTAGGTCAGCAAAATTATAAACTTTCTGTTAGTGCCATTAGTTTTAGAAAAATTATAAACTTTATGTTAGTGCCATTAGTTTTCAAATTTGAATAGTTAAAATTTGAATTCTTTGAAATTTGTGTGAATCACAAGTTTGTGATTAACTTTACTAAAAAATGAACATAGATGCACCTATAGAGAAAATTCGACCTAAATTCATAGTTTTCAAATGAACTCTGAAAAAGTTGGCATAGCATACTCGTGTGTTACAAAGTTGGCATGGTATCATCATAATAGTTGCGGGAGAAGGTCTTCACTTTTTCTTCGCTTGTGTCATTTGCTTATTGCGCCGTAACCATGGATAATCTTCATCGTTTATCAGGATGCTTGGGTCAGCCTTGACATTGAAGGGAGGAATTTCATGAAACTTTTCATAATCTTCACACATGTCTGTCTTGCCCTCCACTCTCAGGATATCCCTTTTTCCTGAAAGAACTATGTGGTGCTTTGGCTCATCATATGATGTATTCGCTTCCTTATCTTTTCTTTTTCTCGGTTTGGTAGACATGTCCTTCACATAGATAACCTGTGCCACATCATTGGCTAGGACGAATGGTTCGTCAGTGTACCCAAGATTTTTCAGATCCACTGTTGTCATTCCATACTGTGGGTCTATCTGTACCCCGCCGCCTGACAGATTGACCCATTTGCACTTAAACAAAGGGACCTTAAAATCATGTAGTCAAGTTCCCATATGTCCACTATGTAACCATAATATGTGTCCTTTCCGCTGTTTTGGTTGGTGCTCTTTTGATCTTGGGCGATCATGTAAAATGTATTCTCATTTATCTCGTATCCTTTGTAAGTCAATACAATCAAAGATGGTCCCCTGGACAACAAGTACAGCTCATCACAAACAGTGTTGTCACCTCTGAGACGTGTTTCCAACCAGCTGCTGAAAGTCCTGATGTGTTCACATGTAATCCAGTTGTCGCACTCCTCCGTGTGTTTGGAGCGCAGACTGTTCTTGTGTTCATTGACATACGGGGTCACCAAGGTAGAGTTCTGTAGAACTGTGTAGTGTGCTTGAGACCAAGAATATCCGTCCCTGCATATTATTGAGTCACTTCCAAAAGTGCCTTTTCCAGTCAGTCTCCCCTCATACCGCGATTTAGGGAGACCTATCTTCTTAAGGACAGGAATGAAGTCAACACAAAACCCGATAACATCCTCTGTTTGATGGCCCATGGAGATGCTTCCTTCTGGCCTAGCGCGGTTACAGACTTATTTCTTTAGGACTCCCATGAACCTCTCAAAGGGGAACATGTTGTGTAGAAATACGGGCCCCAGGATGACAATCTCGTCGACTAGATGAACTAGGACGTGCGTCATGATATTGAAGAAGGATGGTGGGAGCACCAGCTCAAAACTGACAAGACATTGTGCCACATCACTCCTTAGCCTTGGTACGATTTCTGGATCGATCACCTTCTGAGAGATTGCATTGAGGAATGCACATAGCTTCACAATGGCTAATCAGACGTTTTCCGGTAGAAGCCCCCTCAATGCAACCGGAAGCAATTGAGTCATAATCACGTGGCAGTCATGAGACTTTAGGTTCTGAAACTTTTTCTCTGGCATATTTATTATTCCCTTTATATTCGACGAGAAGCCAGTCGTGACCTTCATACTGAGCAGGCATTCAAAGAAGATTTCTTTCTCTTCTTTCGTAAGAGCGTAGCTAGCAGGACCTTTATACTGCTTCGGAGGCATGCCGTCTTTTTCGTGCAAACGTTGCAAGTCCTCCCGTGCCTCAGGTGTATCTTTTGTCTTCCCATACACGCCCAAGAAGCCTAGCAGGTTCACGCAAAGGTTCTTCGTCACGTGCATCACGTCGATTGAAGAGCGGACCTCTAGGTCTTTCCAGTAGGGTAGGTCCCAAAATATAGATTTCTTCTTCCACATGGGTGCGTGTCCCTCAGCGTCATTCGGAACAGCTAGTCCGTCGGGACCCTTTCCAAAGATTACATGTAAATCATTGACCATAGCAAGTACGTGATCACCGGTACGCATGGCGGGCTTCTTCCGGTGATCTGCCTCACCTTTGAAATGCTTGCCTTTCTTTCGACATTGATGGTTGGTCGGAAGAAATCGACGATGGCCCAGGTACACATTCTTCCTGCATTTGTCCAGGTATATACTTCCAGTGTCATCTCAACAGTGTGTGCATGCGTGGTATCCTTTGTTTGTCTGTCCTGAAAGGTTACTGAGAGCGGGCCAATCGTTGATGGTCACGAACAGCAACGCCTTTAGGTTAAATTCCTCCTGTCTGTGCTCATCCCACGTACGTACACCATTTCCATTCCACAGCTGTAAAAGTTCTTCAACTAATGGCCTTAGGTACACATCAATGTCGTTGCCGGGTTGCTTAGGGCCTTGGATGAGAACTGGCATCATAATGAACTTCTGCTTCATGCACATCCAAGGAGAAAGGTTATACATACATAGAGTCACGGGCCAGGTGCTGTGATTGCTGCTCTGCTCCCTGAAAGGATTAATGCCATCCGCGCTTAAAGCAAACCATACATTCCTTGGGTCCTTTGCAAACTCATCCCAGTACTTTCTCTCGATTTTTCTCCACTGCGACCTGTCAGCGGGTGCTCTCAACTTCCCGTCTTTCTTCCGGTCCTCACTGTGTCATCGCATCAACTTGGCATGCTCTTCGTTTCTGAACAGACGTTTCAACCGTGGTATTATAGGAGCATACCACATCACCTTCGCAGGAACCCTCTTCCTGGGGGGCTCGCCGTCAACATCACCGGGGTCATCTCGTCTGATCTTATACCGCAATGCACCGCATACCGGGCATGCGTTCAGATCCTTGTATGCACCGCGGTAGAGAATGCAGTCATTAGGGCATGCATGTATCTTCTTCACCTCCAATCCTAGAGGGCATACGACCTTCTTTGTTGCATATGTACTGTCGGGCAATTCGTTATCCTTTGGAAGCTTCTTCTTCAATATTTTCAGTAGCTTCTCAAATCCTTTGTCAGCCACAGCATTCTCTGCCTTCCACTGCAGCAATTCCAGTACGGTACCGAGCTTTGTGTTGCCATCTTCGCAATTGGGGTACAACCCTTTTTTGTGATCCTCTAACATGCGATCGAACTTCATCTTCTCCTTTTAACTTTCGCATTGCGTCCTTGCATCAACAATGACCCGGCGGAGATCATCACCATCGGGCACATCGCCTGGTTCCTCTTGATCTTCAGCAGCTTCACCCGTTGCAGCATCATTGGGCACATCGTCTGGTTCCTCTTGATCTTCACCAGCTCCCCACGTTGCAGCATCACTGTATTCAGGGGGCACATAGTTGTCATGGTACTCTTCTTCTTCGCCGTCTTCCATCATAACCCCTATTTCTCCGTGCCTCGTCCAAACATTATAGTGTGGCATGAAACCCTTGTAAAGCAGGTGGGAGTGAAGGATTTTCTGCTTAGAGTAAGACCTCGTATTCCCACATTCAGTGCATGGACAACACATAAAACCATTCTGCTTGTTTGCCTCAGCCGCATCGAGAAACTCATGCATGCCCTTAATGTACTCGGAGGTGTGTCTGTCACCGTACATCCATTGCCGGTTCATCTGCGTGCATTATATATAATTAAGTGTCCAAATTAATAGAAGTTCATCATCACATTAAAACCAAAGTACATACATAGTTCTCATCTAACAACATATAGCTCTCCAGAGCATCTAATTAATTAAACCATACATTGGAACTATGTAAAACATTTCAATGCGAAAACAAATGCGATCATAATCGCAACCAAGGTAACAATTGATCCAACGGCATAATGATACCAAGCCTCGGTATGAATGACATATTTTCTAATCTTTCTAATCTTCAAGCGCATTGCATTCATCTTGATCTTGTGATCATCGACGACATCCGCAACATGCAACTCCAATATCATCTTCTCCTCCTCAATTTTTTTTATTTTTTCCTTCAACAAATTGTTTTCTTCTCCAACTAAATTTAACCTCTCGACAATAGGGTCGGTTGGAATTTCTGATTCACATACATCCTACATAAATAAAATCTATGTCACGTTGGTCGGCATAATTTTCATAAACAATAAATGAACCAATAGTTATAAAGATAATATATATACCACATCCGAATCATAGACAGGACGAGGGCCGATGGGGGCGGATACCAAAACCATCGCATTATATAAGATGCAATAATAAAAGTAAGAAAATAATACAAGTATCTATGTAAACATACAAGTAAGAATATTTTTCCTTTCAGAAAGAAGATAAGAACAAGAGGCTCACCATGATGGTGCCGGCGATGAGCTCGGCATGGGTGATCGACGGCGGTGAAGACGGGGATGGGGCGTGACGGACCGCTAAACCTAGACAAATATTGAGGAAAATGGAGTTTGGAGGTCGAGCTTGGAGAGGAGAAAGCTTAAGTAGTGTGGCTCGGGCATTCCATCGAACACCTTGTGTGCATAGGAGGTGAGCTAGAGCACCACCAAGCCCTCTCCCCCTCGGCCAGAAAAAAATAGAGTAGTGTGCTCTGCTCTTACGCGAGGGGGTATATATAGGCACCTCATTGGTCCTGGTTGGTGGCATGAACCGGGACTAAAGGGGAGCCTTTGGTCCCAGTTCAAGCCACCAACCGGGACCAATGGTGGTGGGCAGGCGCGAGGCCCATTGGTCTCGGTTCGTCCCCAACGTGGCCCGGCCGGCCCCCTGGGCTCACGAACCGGGTCCAATGCCCCCATTGGTCCCGGTTCTGGACTGAACCAGGACTAATGGGCTAACCCGGCCTGGATCGTTGCCCCCTTTTCTACTAGTGATAGATATTTCTTTTCATAACTACCAAGTGATACATGTCCACTATCCCTAATTAAAAATATTTATATATGCTTATTTAAATTTCATTCTTTTGTATTTGAAGCTTATGCACTAATCAAGTATAATTCCTACCAAATTGAAATAGAGGTTGTCCACATCCAAAATTGAGACTTTCTTCGAATTGGAAACAAAACTTGAAGAAGATTCGAAACGTGTTACCGACCGCATGTTTTAGTTTACATCGTAGTAACCCAAATAGAGTCACGGAACGATCCATATGTTTTCTGTGCGAAGCACAAACAAATAAAATATATATACCCCAAACTTTTTTTTGAGTTGTCATACACCCCAACTAGACAAATATATATCCAATTAAAATTGTTTTCATTTGTATTGAAGCTTATGCATATGTACTACTAGTGAAACAGTGCAATCAGATGAAAAAATGATTACTACTACGTACGTGAAAACAATCTAACTGATCCAAGTCCTATACAGGTAAAAAGAAAAGGTATGCTCAGTGCATCATGACGGTGTCGAAGCAGTTGAGGCCGTCGAAGGCTAGCTGGAACCAAGCATGCCGCTGCAACGTCGACCCTTCGGAGTATCCCTGCTTTTTCTCCTCGTCGTCCACCTTGTGAGACGCCGGTTTGGACGTGCCACCGGAGACCAGCTTGCTGACCGAGCCAGTTGTCATCACAGACGTACTGTACCCGTCGATGGGCTCCTCGCAGAAGACAAGCATAGTCAAGAACCTCTCCATGGCCATGGATCCTGCTAGCTTTGATCAGGCACCTACACAGCTCCCTGACTTCGATCTCTCCCGCTGCTCACCGGATCGAGAGATCAAGACTGCTTTGTTAGATTGGGTGCTAATTCCCTTCTCTGTCTGTGCTCTGGCCAAATGGACAGCCGGGGTGGAGATTTTATAGGTTCGCGGACTCGCACACCTCATCCATGGATATTGGATCAGCTAGGTTACTCAAGTCGGGGGCCTCGAGGCCAAGCTCCTCCCAATTTAGGTCGTTGGGCGCCATGACAGCTAGGTTACTCAAGTCGGGGGCCTCGAGGCCAACCTCCTCCTAATTTAGGTTGTTGGCCGCCATGACACCATTACCCATGACCTCCGAGAAGTGATCACGAATGATCTCCTCCTTACATTCATGGTCAGTTACCCATCCATGATTGTGCTTGATTCGATGGAAGTGGTTCTTGCGTCCTCTAGCGCTGACCCATCAGCGGAATAATTTGGTGTTGGCGTTACCGTCACGAAGGTTGGAATGTCTCGCGCATTGTTTTTTTCTTGCACGCTCAAGGACCGCAAAGCCCACAGCCTGTGTCTTCAGCCTAGCCCGGATAGCCAACTCGTTGGGCGAAAAGAGCCGCACATCTTGTTTTTTTTTTTTTGTCTCAAAAAAAAAAGGGCTGCGTGATGGAGAATCTTTCCAGTCGAGAACAACCATCTGCTCCACAAAAGGGTTGCATGGTGAACAACCTTTGTGGTCATGAACAACCATCTTGTGCCATGTTAAGATGTGGGATCACCAAAAGGGCTGCGTGTAAGATCACCAAAAAGGCTTTTGCACTAAAAATAATAATATCTTGAGTCACCCATGTCCATATAAAAAACACTAGAAGAGCGATGTGCCAATTGTTCAAATAACACAATATGGAAATATGTTGATTGTTTGTGACACAGTAACCAGAAAAAGCAGCTATTGTTTACATTCAACATTAACTAATTAGGTGCCGGAAATATGCAACCATCAAGATTCACCAAGATTATAGCAAGATTGAAGATTTTATTCCCGGTCTCCATCAATTCTATTGTGCTTATCGGATGTGTACATGTGCTTGTGTGACTGTGTGAAGTGGCTGTGTGATGCACATGCTCATGTGTGGGTGTGTGTCATGTGTTTAATGATTACAAACTTAACAAGAAAAATCCATGTGTGAATGAACATGAGAGGTTTTTGTTTCTGTACTTTCTTTGCTTCGCCCTGTACCTTCCAATGATGTTTTGATTGTCAAAATGATAACAAGAAATAGATTATTGGTGATCTTCACAAATGTGTGGGAACTGCTTACCTAGAATCAGTGTTATTCACGTAATTTGGTTTTCATCTCAGATCTAGCCATCACGGGTGGCATTCAAGTGACTGGGTACGATATGTTCCGTATATAAATAAATTGTAGCGAAGCTGTCACTGGAGAAGATGAGAAGAGCAAAACAAGAAATTTGGTCTATAAATAAAAGACATGAAACTGGTGAGGAGAAAGCAGGCGATCTTCCACTTGCTATGCCTACCGAGAAAGAAGGAAAACTGATTGATGGTGTCATGATGGGCGCACTTGGTACTCCTTTATTAAAGATAAGGCATGTTGTACGTGAAACATAAGTATGAGTAACTAAAGTATGGGCAATGGCAATCTTCCAGGCATGTGTTATAGCAGAAATATCTGGGCTCCTACTTGTTGTTTCCTTTCTTGGCCTTGCTATATACGTGGTGACTATGCTAGGCACACGTAGCACTAGCACCAACCATTCAAGAAAAAAAAAAGCTAGCACCAACTACTGCATGCCATTAAAGGCCAAACTCCTGTAGTGAGGTCAAGACTCTCGTCGCTTCCATCCCATGAAAAAATACATTGTTATTCACCTCTTCTCGTTACCACCATATTTTCTCTCTACCATGACCGCACATCAAATAGGTGGCCGTCTGAGATGTATTAGGAACTCGGTGGAATTGGAGACATCGGGAGACAAGCAACCATTGCTTAGCGAATCCAGCAACGAGGCATATTATATGATTGTATCTACATAATCTAGCAGACATGCCTCCTAATAGTACTAGGTATACCAAGTCTTTGTAGACGGTAGGGGCATGAACTTCACTCATATCAACCAATTCTTGAGGAGCTAAACCACTCTCTGGTGCATTAACAGCCATTACTCGGCTGCTCTCGCCGAGTCTCGCTCTTGTGTAGCATGGCTGGTACGGTGAAGCCACGTCTCTCCTACAAGAGAACTTGTTTATGACCTTCACTTCAGCAATACGCTTCTTCACTTAGTTCCAGGCTCGTACCTTTGAATAATATTTCTTATGGCCATTTTACAAGTTCTAGGTATGTATATCAGTTTTGTAAGCCATTCGCAAAAAAAAAATCAGTTTTGTAAGCAATGTGTTTAAGGTCGAAATTTAGGAAACATGGTCGTCATACATAAAAAATCTGGAATGTGGTACAGGGAAATCAAATTTCCACCTATCAATTTTACCAGTAAAAGTAATAATTCCGCATGTGCATTAAGCATGCTTACAAGATATCCCAAGCCCAAAATCCAACGGTGATCCACAAAACTGAACATGATCTATTATAGAGAAGAAGAAGAAACTCAAACGAATTTTCCAACAACCCCAAAAGCCACAAGCAAGAGAAGAAGGAAGAAGAAAAAATGGCATTCTCACCCCACGCCGCCGCCTCCGTCGCTAGACCAGCTGACAGACTCCCCTTGCCGGTTTGTCGCTTCCACGCTCTTCCGCTGGCTAAACTGCTGGGATCCTCCGCAGGAAGGTTTCTGCTAGGCAGCAGGGGCGGAGCCAGAAAATTTCTTGAATGGGTTCAAGCATTGACTCATCACAAGCAGTGGCGTAGCCAGTAATAAAATGGTGTTATCTAAATTTAACACTGTTCAGATAGTGTTTCAATTCACCGGTGGTGGGGTATCATATTCCTACGGCTGGCTATGCGAGTGATCTCGATGAGTTAATTAAGGGTAAAGTGTTATGTAACACTATCTGTCTATTATATAACAAGAGTAAATTAAATACAACAAAATGTATAGGAATATGACACCCATTATCACATATAGTTGTTTATTATTAAAAAAAAACTGTGAACAAACTTACAAGATCACTTGTTTATGTACTGGAAATAGAGTAGCACCAAAGTAACTTCATAGCTTCAACTGTAGCTATTTATCTTCCTTAAAACATGCATCTCATCAAGCGAAAAGAAGCATATAAATCGGACTGTCTCCTTTTGATTTCCATCATCTAAAAAGATTAAACAAAACATGTAAGGATTTAGAGGTTATTTGCAGGAACGACATTTGATAAAGTTTGCACACATCTAACGGAGGGCCTTGAAGTGTCTGCATCTTTATCTGAATCTAATGATCAATTCTTTTTGAGAAATAATTATTCATAGACTAGATCAATGCAAAATTATGAAAAAGGAAAATAGAAAATTAGGGCAAAGGGTATTATTGTGCTAGGTAGACTATTAGGTAAGACAGGACATGCACAAAAGGTGGAATATGTGGGGATCTGATCTCACTACCTTCAATTTGAACTGCAATTGCCGGCCACTGCCATCCTGCCGTTGGCGGTGCGACTCAGGATGGACACGGTCTGGGCTGGTCCGGTCCCTGACCGAGCTATTGTTTGGACCGGTCATCGGCGGTCCGGACTGGACCGGGCCGAGCAGCGTCGTGGTCCTGTTTTCAGGGATCGGACCGGCAGCGACGAAGCCCGAGTAGGACCGAGCGGACCGGCCAATGGCCACCATAGAGTATACTGCCGGAGGATCGCAGTGTTGGGAGGATGCTGGAGGGAGCGCGGCTCGTCGTGGAGGTATCCGGCGGCTTTGGAAGAACCAAAGGGAGCTAAAGGAACCAAGAAGATCACGAGAGGGAGCTCATCAGCGACAAATTTAGCACGACAGCCGATGGACGGAGATGAAGGGGATGATGGCCGATGCAGTGATGTAGGACCTCTCACGTCAATTTCTTTGGCGGAGATGACGGATCCGAGTGGGGCGCGTCCAATGGACATGGTTACCGGGGCCTGAGAGTCCAGTGGCCGCGCAGACGACGGCCCTGCAGCGGCGGACGTAGATAGACAGTTTCTTGCTTGCGCCCCCGCCATGCCATCGGCTGCCTGCAGAAGCTTCTTCGGTCCGCTCGGTCGAACCGAGCTTTAACCGCAGCAAATCAAAGCTTTTTCAGTCCTGTTTTCAGGGACCGGACCGCATCATTTTTGAGCAGGCTAGGCCCGAGCTGGCCAGGACCGAGCGGCCCATGAGCCGGTCCGAAAGTACCGCTCGTGTCGTTCACCCTGAGGTGCGACCATGGTCGAACAGAGAGACGAGAGAGGAGGCCGAGCGACCAAGCCTGCCGTGCGTGAAAAATAAGTATGAGTAACTAAAGTATAGCAGAAATATGTGGGCTCCTCCTTGTTATCTCCTTTCTTGGCCTTGCTATATATGTTGTGACTATGCTAGGCATACGTAGCACTAGCGCCAACCATTCAAGGGAAAAAAAAGAACTGGCACCAACTACTGCATGCCATTAAAGGCCAAACTCCTGTAGTAAGGCCAAGAACCGGGTCGCTTCCATCCCATAAAAAACACATTGTTATTCACCTCTTCTCTTACCATCATATTTTCTGTCTACCATGACGGCACATCAGTAGGTGGCTGTCTAAGATGTATTAGGAACACGGTGCAATTGGAGACACCAGGATTCGGGAGAGAAGCAACGCCTGTTTGGGCCGACCCATGTCCGGGCGGACTATTTTTTGAATTTCATTTTTTTATTTTCGTTTTCCTTTACGTCTTCATTTTTCTCCTTTATATAATTTGGGACTTCAGAACAATTCCAAAAATTAAAAAACGAGAATATTGAAATAAAATGTTTAATAATTCATAAATATTTGCGGATTCACAAAATGTTCGCAAGTTTTAAAAATGGTCACATATTTTAAAAATAGTCGCAATATTGAAAACAAATGGTAAGGATATAAAAAAATGTCCATGATTTTTTAAACAAGTTCGTGGATTAAAAATGTTAATGAAATTGGAAAACAAATGGCCAATTCAAAAATTATCCATGAATTGAAATATATCCTAAAGATTCAAAAAATTATTCGTGACTTACATCATAGTTTATTGATTCATAAAGTGTATGCTAATAAAAAAATCATGCATTTCAAAAATAGCTCATTTAATCAAAAAAAAATGTTCGTGAATTTCAAAAACTTTTTCATGACACAATTTCCAAAATAATGTTCAAGGATTCCAGTAATGTTCACCTATTCAAGAAAAATGTTTTCAATAAGTATTCACAATTTTAGAAAAACGATTGAAAATAGTATAATATTGTCATTAAATCAGAAAATCTTCATGGTTTTCAAACATGTTTGAAAACCTGTAAAATAAGTCCTTGCATTTAAAAAATGTTTACGATTTCAGATAAGTTCACGAGTTTTAAAAATCTTGAAGATTTTTAAAAATTGTTCATGATTTCATGAAAATGAGAGTGATTGTATATCTCTGTGATGCAGAAAAATATGGTCATCAACATTGGAGATTATGGGAAAAAAGTCTCCCGTTGGCTTTGCAACGCACGGGCCATTTTACTACAACAATAAAGGGGGTATTGCTTCTAGCGGTAAGTCACAAAATTGCCTCCAAAGTTACAAAATATTACCCACTAATACAACATATAAGTGATAAAAAAACGTTTCTCAAATGGGAATCCCCGCCTGGTCGGGACCTCCTATACTGTGATCTGCGCACTGGGACAAGAAGCCTCGCTCCAGTTTGTTTTGGCCCACGTCCAGGCGGGCTATTTTTCAAATTTCAATTTTTTTTGTTTTCGTTTATGCTTTAAGTAATCTGGGACATGAAAAAATTCCAAACATAAACAGATTCAGCACTTTGAATTAAAAAAAGTTTATGAATCAAAAAAAGTTCGTGATTTTGTGAACTAATGTTTGCTTTTGTACAAAATTGGAATTTTGCAAGCAAATGTTCGGGAAATTAAAAAAAATCATGATTTCTTGAAAAGGTAGTGTATTAAAAAATGTTAATGAAACTGAACAAAATGTCGCCAATTCAAAACATAATCATGAATGGGAAAATATCCTAAAAATTCAAAAACTATTCGCGACTTACAAATTATTTTTCATTCACAAAAATGTTTGCTGATTTAAAAATGATCATACATTTCAAAAAATGTTCGTTAAATCAAAGAAAATGTTCGTTGAATAAAAAAATGTTCGTGAAATAAAAAATTGTTCAACAATTTCCAACAAAAACGTTCACCTATTCTATAAATGTCCGCCGATTCAAGAAAGTTCTTTAAAAAGTGTTCACAATATTAAAATATATTTACAAATAGTATAAATGTTAACGAATTCGTTTATTGTTATAGATTTTAGAAAATGTTTGAAATTTAGTAAAAGTGTTAATGAATTTGAAAAAATGTTCATGATTTCAAATATGTGCATGAGTTTAAAATAATTTTCATGATTTTACGAAATTGAGAGTGATAGTGTATCTCGGTGACACAGCAAAATGTGATCATGGCCATTGGAGATTATGAAAAAAAATCCAGTTGCCGTACGGGCCCTTTTGCTAGTATAAATCAAGAATTCACACGAGAGCCCAGGCCCTTGCTCTAAAAACATAAAATAAATAACAAGATCCTAGGCCCAAATGAACAAAACCGAGCAGGACCGATAGAAAAGGAAAAATAAACCCGAACAAATTCGCCAACAACCCCGGAAAGCTGCAAGCGAGAGAGAGGAAGGAAGCAAAAAATGGCATCGCCTGCCCACGCCGCCGCGTCCGCCGTGAAATCCGCTCTCCGCCGGGCGTCCATCGCCGCCTCGTCGTCCTCTTATGCCGCCGGGGTCTTCCGCAAGTAGGTTTTGCTAGGCTGTCCAAGAGATCGATCGATGGGTGGGTGGCTGCGGGCGCGTGCTTACCTCAAGTTTCCCTGCAGGTCAGCGACGGCGGGTTTGGAGACGCGGATGCCCGTGCACAGCGCGATGCCAGCGGCGCGCCTGGGATCATGCATCACCTGAGGTAAAGATGCGCATAGCCTCCCTTCCTCTATGAATATCACCCTAGAGAAGATAAGAACAAAACTAGAAATTTGATTTTAAAAGAAGACAAAAAATGCAGAGATGCGTGGAAAATTTGGAGAAATCAACTAATCCTGAACTTGCTTCTCACTTTTGAGAATGCCAACAAGGAAGGGGGACTATTCAATGGCATCATCACATGTCAACCTATAATCCTGTCGTACAGATAAGGTATGCTTTTATAATAATAATGAAGTATCAGTTTGAAGATAGACTCATGCCTTTATAGGCAACGTCAATCTTCTAGGCATGTGACATAGTAGAAGTACATGATCGCTCCTTGTCTCCTTGCATGATACGACTCTATAAATTGCAACTTTGCGAGGCATAACTTTTCTCATAAAAACCTCCACAACCACTCTCTCTCCCACCAGGAAGAAAAAACTAGCAGCAACTACTACATGCCATGAAATGCAAAACTTTTGCACTAATTCTAAAAAATTGGCCGCTCCCATCCTATAAAAATTACATCGTTATTCGCCTATGCTCGTTACAACAACGTCTTCTATTCGGACATGCTAGCACATTAGATAGGTCACAATTACTCTAAGATGTGTTGGAAACATGAGGGAATCAGAGCATAGTTTGAAAAACCGAACCAGTGATCGAACCGGCGATGCCGCCGGTTCAGGTTTTTACCGGCCGGACCACCGGTTCACAGGTTTGAAGTATGGATTTATACCATAATTAATTTTCTTGTGTATTAGTGTCATACTAAATAGACGTAAAATAAAATCATTTACTTAAATCTAACAAAAAAGTTGGCTAGCCACGGTGATTATGGGGCCAAAGTTGCAATTTACGCTCCTATATATCTAGCCTCCTCGGTTCGAATCCTCTTTGCTGCAGGTTATTTTTGTATTTTTCTGATGAGTGAAACTAGTTCAACGATCGGTTTTATGCCTCCAGTTTTCAACGGCGACGACTGCAGCTCCAAGGCACTGGTCCTTAGGGTCTGTGCACGAAGACTTCCCGGATGTCATCGACAAGATCAAGCCGGCTCCGGTAGGGGAGCCACGACAGCGGAGTGTCGACGGCTCGTTCTGGCGACAATAATGGTCTTCCGGTGGCCTCAGAATCTCGATGTAATTTTTACTATATTTGAGATGCTTTATACATCAGGTAAACTCTTATGATTGATCTGATCATTTTCACACACAAAATCATGTGTGGATGAACATGCGAGGTGTTACTTTTTATTTTATTTTTTTGCTTGATTATGCACCTTCCAATGGTGTGTTGAATGTCGAAAGGACAATGAGATTTATATTATTGGTGATCTCCGTTGATTTGTAGGAGTTGCTTACCTAGCATCAGTTGTTCATAGAGTAAAATCATAACTTTTTTCACGCAATTCGGTTGCCTGTCTCAGATCTAGCATCACTGATGTCATTCAAGTGAGTTGGTTAGATGAAATGTATCACACGTAAATAAACTCTACGAATATCTCCCTAGAAAAGAGAAAAATAACAGAACTAGATATTTGATTTCAAAAAAGACAAAAAAATCAGAGATGTGTAGAAAATTTGGAGAAATCAACGAATCTTCCACTTGCCACACACTTCTGAGAATGCCGACAAAGATGGGAGACTATTGAATGGCATCATCACATGTGTACTTGTACTCCCCTGTGACAGATAAGGTATGCTTTATAAAAAAAACGAAGTATGAGTGATTGAAAATGGAATCATGCCTTTATGAGCAATGGCAAACTTCTAGGCATGTGACATAGCAGAAGTACATGGTCGCTCCTTATTTTCTCCTTGCCTGAGACACGGCTCTATAAATTGGAACTTTGCGGGGCACAATGTTCCTCATAGCAACCGCAACAACCATTCTCTCTTCCATCATGGAAAAAAGTAGCACCAACTATAAGAATCTGTTCACTTCCATTCCCTAAAAAATACATTGTTATTCACCTATGCTTGTTACAACATCTTCTATTCGAACATGCTAGCACATCAGATAGGTGAAAAACTAAGATGTATTGGAAACATGAGGGAACTGGAGACATTAGGAGAGAAGCAACCGTTGCTATGCGGATCTAGCAGCCTAATGCAGGTCTCCAAGTCTCTACATGATCCACCATTCATGTCTCCTAGCAGCACTGGATATACAAAGGATGCTTCTGACGCGATATGGCCGTGAACTTCACTGACACTATCTATGAATACTCGAGGAGCGACATCATTCTACAATGCATTTAGAGCATTTTCTCTCCGGTGTAGCATATTACGGTTGGTGTAGCAAAACCTTGCGATTCGGTCGAGACATCACTATTGCGATGTTCATTGCGACGTGGTGTTTCTTCGTCCGTTGCACTCTACCACTAAATACATTTTTATGTTGATCGTGCCCGTGTTGCAAATCCCTTTGGCAGAAAAATGGTAGTCAAGGTTGAACTTTGTAAAACATGGACCCCTGCATAAATCATGGAAATGTTAGGGGTATCCAGAAATTGCACCCCCAGAGCCCATAATCCAACGGTGATCAGCAAGGAAAAAAATAGCGCGCTACAGCAAATTAGCGTCGACCTCAAAATATGCTATTAGCGTGCTAAGTATGCTATTAGCGAGACATTGTACATTGATATATATAGCGAGGCAATTCTCAATGTGATATAGCGATGCTATAGAATGCTATTTTTTTTAGTGGTGATCAGCGAACTCGAATGGGGCCTAGTAGTAGTAGAACAGAAAAAAAAACTCGAATGAATTCACCAACAACCCCAAAAGTAGCAAGCGAAAAGGGGGGAAGGAAGAAGAAGAAATGGCATCGTTAGCCCGCGCTGCCACCTCCGCCGCGAGATCGGCTCTCCGCCTTGGTGTCCCTTGCCAGCCCTTCGTCCTCTTCTTCCATCGGACCGGAGTCGTTCGCATCCTCTGTAGGTAGGTTTCTGACTCCACCACACTACTCTCGGGTAACCGTGGTCTACCGAAGTGGGCACCTCTGCTTGCGCCTCCGATGCCACTCCTCATGCCGCCTCGCTGCTTCATCCGGAAGTCGGCAACATTGGCTATACATCCACATCGCAGCACAATCCCTTCCGCTTCATCCAAACGCCCTCGTAGAGCACCGCAACAACCCTACCATTGGTGTCACCTCCTCAAGCCACGGCTCTACTCGCCTCTCCTTCTCCAACGGAGGCGAGTGGTTCCCTGTCACCGGACGCGGGCCAATCCATGATGAGGGAAACACACTATTCTTCGAGCGGTTGGAGCACCCCGACAACTCCTCCATCACTCTTTTCGTCGACATGGCGGCTGGAGGTGGAGGTGTTTTTTTGCGGGGGAGGCGTTTGACTACCCCTATGAGCTTTGGCCCCTGGAGGGGGTTGAATACTTCTTCTTGTACGTATAGGAGATTTCCTCTCACCGGATGAGTACTGCTTTTAGGGCGAGTACAACAGCATGCGTGCCCTCATCATAATCGCGCGCGACTACACCATCCTTCCAAGCCTACCCGCCTGCCTTCCCAGCAACGATGTCATCATGGTGCAGCTCAAGTGTCCTGCTCTCTAAGTACATGGCATTGACCCTGACGACCCCTCTCATTTCTCGTTGGACAGCGACATCAGCGACTCCTCTTCGCACCGCCACATCCGAAGCCCTAGGATCTCTTGCGGATTTGCATACCAATTCCGCTCCACGACTTTGTTGTCTACCTCTGCCTACGAGCCAGAGCACCATACGGGATTTCTCCTTCCCCTACTCGGGCTCGCACGAACTCTCCTCCTCTCGACGGTGAGCCACTCCTCGCCGTCATGGCTAACGGTGCTCTGGTGGCCATGCTGGTGTCGGCGCCATGGGCGCAACCCTCTTCCTGCTCCAGTGCGATTATTTGACGACTCTGCACTGCAAAGAGGCGGCCTTTCCATGCATGGCGCTGCATGCCAATACTGTGCCATTAGCCTTGCCAGCGCCAGAGGCCTAATCCTCTCGACGCGGTTGTCGATGTCGGGCGGCTCATGGTGTTTCTGTTCTTGATGACCCCGTTGTGGATGAGCCCCCATGTTTGCATTGCGCGTCACAATAGCAGGCGAGCCAAGATGGACTCAGACTCCGGCCTCAAGCCATGTCGCAGCGCAAGCTGTGCGAGCGTGAGCTGCTGTTCTATGGCTCTATGACTTCCCGGGCCATGCACGCGAAGGCAAAAAAGTTGGATCTATCCATCGCGTCCAAGGAGCTGTCGGAGGCACTGGTGCACGCAAGGCTATGCAACAAGGACAGCGACATCACCTCGGACAACACCGTCCCGGCCTCCCCATCTTCTCTCGCCACGATCGCTACTACTTGCGTAGCACCCGCTGGTGATGTTGCCGACATCCCATCCTCTTTTGGTGCTGCCAGCACCCCATGACCGCACAACGTAAATTTGACAATTGCCTCCTGCTGATTGGATGCTGCCCCTAGGAGGGGTATGTTTGTTGGCTGTCTCTGCCCCGTGTCTGCTCGAGCTCGCTCTGCATGATGCATCGCTTGTGGACTGTATCCACCCTAGAGTGCTACTTCCGTAGTGATAGGCTTAGTTCATCATACTTTAGAGCATTTCCACCCGCCCCAGGACACCTTTTTAGGCTCGGACAGCGCTTTTTGCCGAAAAACGGCCTAGCCACGCCCCAAGCGCTCCCCCAGGATATCAAAATAGCGTCGGCAAACCCAGGCGAAACCCAGCACGTTGGGGGGCTCCTGGGGGCGCCGGCGACAGTTTCGGCGAATCGTGTCTCCCCACATGTCCTTTTTCTTGGCCCACTTAATTATTTCCCTCACAAACTTTTGGTTGGGGTGGGGTGTGGCTAGTTCGGTACTGTTCTGTAATCGGTGTTGCTTATATTTCATAATGAATTTTGCCTTCTACTTGGTCATCTCATGGAATGTCATAGGATTTGGTGACTGAAAAATGTGCAGAGTGTTGGGAATCATTGCATGGAAAACAAAAAAATTATACGCACACGCGATGATTTATCCATGGAGATGCATAGCAACGAGGGGGAGAGTGTGTCTATGTATCCTCGTAGACCGTAAGCGGAAGCGTTTCACAACGCGGTTGATGTAGTCAAACTTCTTCGCACTTCAACCGATCAAGTACCGAACGCACGACACCTCCGCGGTCTGCACACGTTCAACTCGGTGACGTTCCTCGCCTTCTTGATCCAACAAGACGTCGAGGTAGTAGATGAGTTCCGTCAGCACGACGGCGTGGTGACAGTGATGGTGAAGTGATCTCCACAGGGCTTTGCCTAAGCACTATGAAAATAAGACCGGGGGTGTAAACGGTGGAGGGGGGCGCCGCACACGGCTAACAATTGATATGGTGTGTGCTAGGCGCCCCCTTCCCACATATATATAGGTGGGAGGGAGGGAGGAGCAGCCAAGGGAGGCACCCAAGTAGGAGGAATCCTACTTGGATTCCCTCCCAAGCCGCGCCCCCTCCTTCCTTATATAGGTGTAGGGGAAAGGCACAGGCGGGTGGCGCCCCACCCCCCCTTTTCCTTTCTCCCATGAGAGGGAAAGACAGTAGGGGCTAGACCTCCCTCCTTTCCTTCCCTTAGGGCATGTTGTCCAAAGAATGGGCACACCAGGGGCTAGTCTGTCCTTCCCTTGGCCCATTGGGCCCATAACACCTACCGGGGGTGTCTGAAACCCCTTCCGGTGACCTGATGGCTATCCGATGCATCTCGAAAACCCTTTCGGTGTCTGAATACCATCGTCCTATATATCAATCATTACCTCTCGACCATTTCGAGACTCCTCATCATGTCCGTGATCTCATCCGGGACACCGAACAACATTCGGTCACCAAATCATATAACTCATATAACACTATATCATCAACGGACATTAAGCGTGCAGACCCTATGGGTTCGAGAACTATGTAGACATGACCGAGACACCTCTCCGCTCAATAACCAATAGCGGAACCTGGATGCCCATATTGGCTCCTACATATTCTACAAAGATCTTTATCGGTCGAACCGTTATGACAATATACGTAATTCCCTTTGTCCATCGGTATGTTACTAGCCCGAGATTCGATCGTCAGTATCTTCATACCTAGTTCAATCTCGTTACCAGCAAGTCTCTTTAGTCGTTCCGTAATACATCACCTCATGACTAACTCCTTAGTCATTTGCCTGCAAGCTTATGATGTGTATTACTGAGAGGGCCTAGAGATACCTCTCCGAAACTCGGAGTGACAAATCCTAATCTTGATCTATGCCAACTCAACAAACACCTTCGGACTCAAGGCGCAATGGCTGAGGCTGTGAGTCTTTTAGCTGTGACAAAGATTAGTGCTGCTCTAGGGTATGAAGCAATCAACCAGGCTAGTTCACATTTCAAACAGTTCATCAGACAGCTAACAGAGCTTCAAAGTACAATGGGTCGCATCAGAAGGGAGCTCAGGCTGATGCATGGATATCTTTGTCGACTAGACATACGGAATCGCAACAATCAAGCATATGAAATTTGGGTGCAGGATGTGAGAATGCTTGTGCATGGGATCGAGGATACCGTGGATGAGTATTTGCATCTTGTTGGTTAGAAACACGACATTGGATGGAGTACCTATCTGAAGAATGGATTCAAGCAACCAAATGTTCTGCTTTCATTAAATAGGATAGCTTCATTTGTTAAAGAATCAGAAGTCAATCTTGTCCACCTATTCCAGGCTAAAGATCGATGGGTTTCGATGGTAAGTTCTGGAGATACTAGTGAATCAACTTATGTTGTTGAGATATCTCAGCATTTAGCAAGTATATCACTTTCCCTTGGTGAAGAAGATCTTGTGGGTGTAGAAGAAAATAGAGACAAGCTAAAGCAATGGTTAGCAGGTGATGATTATTCGGAACGCTCTGTGGTTGCACTGCATGGAATGGGAGGCCTTGGTAAAACTGCTTTGGCTGCAACTGTGTATAGGAAGGAGAGAGAAAAGTTTGAATGCCATGCATGGATTTCCATCTCTCAGAGGTATTCTGCAAAACATGTTCTAAAATGTTTGATCACTGAATTTTACAAAGAGAGCAAATACACCCCAGGTAACATCGATCACATGGACACTAAAGGTCTTCAAGATGTATTGAGGAGATTCCTAGAGGACAGGAAGTATGTAGTCGTACTAGATGATGTTTGGGCTCCAGAAGCAGTCAATGACTTGTTTGGAGCACTCGTTCAAAATTATAAGGGGAGTAGAGTCCTTATTACAATTTGCATTGATGATGTGGCCCACCTTGTTTTCCAAGATAGAAGAATAACACTAACTCCTCTATCAAATAAGGAGCCATGGGAGCTCTTTTGTAAGACTGCTTTCCCAATAGATACAGATCACCATTGCCCCACAGAATTGGAAGAATTAGCACATGAAGTAGTTTGCAAGTGTAAAGGTATACCCCTTGCAATTGTCACAGTGGGCAGGACGCTCTTTGTGCGTGACAAGACCAAAGAGGAATTCAAGCGAATACGTGACCAGCTTGACTGGGAGCTTCTTAATAATCCAAGCATGGAGGATGTTAGAAACATCCTTTACTTGAGCTTTATCTATCTTCCACCTTACTTGAAAGGTTGTTTCTTATACTGCAGCTTGTTTCCAGAGACTATCTTTTCCAAAGGAAAAAGCTTGTACGATTATTGATAGCAGAGGGGCTCATCGAGGAGAGGGGTGAAAGCACACTAGAAGAAGTGGCAGAAAGCTACTTGAAAGAATTGGTCCATAGAAATATGCTACAACTTGTTGAGAGGAACTCATTTGGCAGGATAAAAAAATCAGATTGCATGATATACTACGTGAACTGGCAGTTGTATTGTGTCAGAAAGAATGTTTTGGTATTGCATATGATGAGGATAAACCCAGTGGATCTTTTGATAATGATGGTCGCGATTGGTCGTGCACAAACTAAAGAAGGACATTCACCATTCAGTTCCAAGTATATACCACCTTCGATCTATCATCGCATTGGACCATAGTATGCCATCTTCCACTCTTCTACCTCGGATAGTGGAGAAGGGTAGATTTATGTCAGTGTTGGAGTTAAGCGACCTGCCAATTGAGAAGATTACAAATGCTATTGGGGATCTTTTCAATCTCCGACATTTGGGTTTGCGAAATTCAAAGGTGAAGCTACTCCCAAAGTCAATTGAGAAGCTTTCGAATTTGTTGACATTGGACCTATATAGGACTAACATAGAAGAGTTGCCTATTGGGATAGTCAAACTGCAGAGGCTTAGACACTTATTCGTTGAGAAAGCAAGTGATCATTCTGAGCGAGTTTTCAGGTGCCTCAGTGGTATATGCATCCCCAAGGGTTTGAGGAACCTACAAACGTTACAAACATTGGAAGCGCAGAGTGGGTCCATTAGACATTTGGGTGAACTGGGGCAGCTTAGAATCTTGAGAATATGGAATGTGAAGGGAGTCTATTGTGGAGACCTCTGTGAATCTCTAGCTCAGATGCAATCTTTGTCCCACCTGACTGTGGGCGCAAGTGATGAGAATGTGATTCTCCGGTTGAATGCCCCCCCGCCAAACCTTCAAAAGTTACGGTTGAATGGACAACTAGATGAAGACACACTGGACCAGTCTCCTCACTTCCAAGAGGCAGGGCGATACTTGTATTCATTGCGTCTATATTGGTCACAGCTGAGAGGAGATCCTCTTCCTTCCCTTTCTCGGTTGTCAAATTTGACGGAGCTAAGGTTCAGCAATGCCTACAACTGGGAGAAGCTGGTATTTCTCACTGGGTGCTTCCCCAAGCTGAAGACACTCATTTTGCGAGACTTGCCTAGTCTGAAGTGCTTGGAGATACACAAAGGTGCCATGGCGAGCCTAGAAGAGCTGACACTTTGGAACCTCAGCAACATGATGGAGGTTCCACCTGGTCTTGAGTTCCTTGTGACCATCCGGGTTCTAACCTTTTATGAAATCACCCCAGAGTTCTTGAGGTTGCTGCACAACTGCCCTAGAATCAGAGGTACAAGGTGGTGGTACACTCTGCGGAACTGACTGTTGCGGTTCTATCTGGAAGTGTTTATGTAAGTCATACTATTGTCTACTACTAACTGAATACTTGTTTTCCTGCGTTACTTTAACCTGTTCCTATCTTATTGGCTAGGCCACTCGAAGAAGATGTTCTAGACCACATGAATTGTCCAAAGGATCCAGTTCAATGTATTAAACTTGTTGGCAATAAGCCATGTCCAGGACACCTCCAGCTGCACCCTCACTCTCTCTCGCATGGACGGCAGAAGAAGAAGAACAGTGGAGCACACAAAGGATATTCCGACGACGAACGCCACCACCGCTGGCACGCCTCCGGCAAAGGGGACGACACCCAAGATGAACCAGCTCATGATACCAAATGTTGGAACCGAGGATCGACGGACGATCAGACAAAAATATGAGACACGGTGGTTTACCGGGCGACGAACGCCCGCCCCCAGCGGCGAACACTGGCCTTTTCTCCTTCTTCCTCCATCCGTGCAAGAGAGAGTGAGAGTGCAGCTGGAGGTGTCCTGGACTCCAACAAGACTACATATTTCAAGAGCCACACCTGTTTCCAAAGAGATGTGTTAGCATGCAGTGTGGCTGCTAACTTGGCATGCATCACCTCTCTCTTTTAGAATTACAACTGTAAGTGTGCGCGTGTGAATTGTATTATTGGCCATTAATTCCGGCCGTGATATTGACAGAAGACTATTTGCAAGATTTGTAATTATGTTCTGATGATGCGGTCGTTTTCTCGTGCCACCTTAGATATCTTCTCTGTATGTTGTTTCCCTGTTTATAGTATCTAATGTAATCTCTAATGAAGTTGGGCTACTTATGTGTCCGCTTCTTCTGCAGCATAGAAGCACTGCAGATCAAGATACATGTGAATCATAGAGTTCTTTTTATAGATGAATGGCGTCCAGAAATGTTCGTGCGTAGTGGCAAAATCTTTTTTCCGAAAAGGGGGGACTCCCCGGCCTCTGCATCGTAGTGGCAAAATCTGAAAATGATTGATGCAGATGCCAGGGTTATTCTCCTTTTCCAGCAAATGATTCTGAAATGTATGACAAAGCTTTGCAGGAGATAAATTCTAGTAGTAATGATTTTATCATTAGACCCCACGGTTTCTTGCTTCTTCTCCTTGTACACTTACCCTGACTTCCGCTCAAAATTCGGTTGGCCTGCAGCCAGCCGCGTGGATATCAATGATCTAAATTTCAGAGACGTAGAACAAGTAGTAGTAGGTCAAGTAGAACAATGATCAATGATGTGTATGTACTTAAAAGCATTTCGGTTGTAACTGGTGCTAGCTGCTTCGTGGCACACTTCACAAATTTTGGTCCGAGGATTGATTAGAGTAGTCTTTCTATGCACTGAGAGTCTGCTAAATTGGTTGGTGCACTCGGCCTGCTGTGGGGCAGCCTGGTGAGGCCACCGGAATAGATGGCGTGCGTGACTGCGCCAGTGCTCTTCAGCATACTTGTGTGTGATTGAGGTTGTCATGAAGATGGATTTGGGTCGATCCATGTATCTGCTTTGTCAGACTCTATTGAATAATTTAATAAAAATAATTGCGTGCATCGATTGATACACCCAGAACGTTTTGGTTTGCTGTAGAAAAAAGGCCCAAACAAGCATTTTTGGCGGATAGGCGTTTTCCAGGCCTCCGGGCCCAATCGCCATTCCTTTTGTATACAGAAAATGAAAAAGATGAAAAAAATGATTTTTCATTATGTAGGTAAAAGAATAAAAAGTATCAAAAAATTGGCATCTTATACAAAAACAAATTTGCTATATTATAAATCATAAAAATGTTGTATTAATTAAAATGAAAATACACGAATTTGCACACATTTGCCATGAAATATATAAATTCATATATTAGCTACAAGAGGAGAAGAACAAAACTAAGACTTTGAACTAGAAAAAAGACATGCAATTGGACATGCATAGGAAAATTTGGAGAAATCAACTGATCTTCCACTTGCTATGCATTTTTAAGAATGCCAACAAATAATGGAAACTGATTGATGGTGTCATGATGGGGGTAATCGGCACTCCCGTCATGTAGATAAGGCATGCTTTAAAGAGAAACTTAAATATGAGATAGAACCATGACTTCATGGGCAATGACAAATCTTCTAGGCATGTGATATATCAGAATTACATGGCCCTTCCTTTTCGTCCCCTTGCCTGGTCCAACTCTATAAATTGCAAGTTTGCTAGACATAACATTCCTTGTAGATCCTAGCATCAACCACTCTTTTTCTACTACATGCCAGGGAAGGCCAAACTCTTGTAGTAAGACCCAAAATCCGATTACGCCCATCCCATAAGAAAATTTATTATTGTTCACTTCCGCTCATTACCACCACATTTTCTATTTGTCATGGTAACGCATGAAATAGGTGACAATCTGAGATGTTTTAAGAACAAATGGGAATTGGAGTAATCAGGAGAGAAGCAAGCATTGATCGGCGAATCCAGCAACCTAGAAAATTCGGGTAGTCTCTACATAACCTGGGAGACATGCATCCTAGTAGCACTAAGTATAATGATATCTCTTCGAAGAGGACAGGGTCATGAACTTCACTCAGAAGGTTAACAAGTTCTAGAGGAGCCACACAACTCTTTGGTGCATTAAGAGCCATTTCTCAGCCGCTCTCACCGAGTGTAGCTCTTGGCCAGCCGCTCTCACCAAGTCTAGCTCTTGGCCAGCCCTTTACAATTGGTGCAGTGAAGCCATGCCTTTCCTTTGAGAGATTGCTCATGACCTTCAAAGCAATATTGTGATTCTTCACATGGTTCAGGGCAAGTACCTTTGAATACTATAGGTTATGACTTTTCCTTTTTGCAAGTTCTAACTATGAATAAACTTTTTTGCAAGCAATGCATCCAATAACAAAATTTAGAAAACATGGACGACTTACATAAAAGCCAGTGCTAGGCGGCGACTACCGGCGCTAGCTCTCGACCGGTCCTCTCCTGGGCCATAGGATTGCTCGTGATTGTACTGGGGAATTCTTGTCTCTAGATTGTAACTCTATAATCCTGTAATAAAAAAATCACCCTCAAAAAAAGTTTCAACAACATTTTTTAGTCTCGTCATAATAATAGAGACCCATTGAAAACGATGTACATACACTTCCATGCGAAACCCCAAACTGAGAAAGCGAGAACATCTCCAATACATGATGTAGATGCAAAAATAACTAATTTTTGCATCTCTGAGGTCCAAACACACTTCTCCAGCAGATGTTGTAGATGCAAAAAAAGGACGCTTCTAACTTGGACAAACAATAGGTATGCTTCTAACCCAACCATGGAAAGACTTGATAAATGTCTGGTTAATACTGAATGGTATGTGATTTTTCCCAATTCTAATGTTTACAATCTACCTATTATTCTTAGTGATCATGCTCCTATTCTACTTTCTACTGATGCTCATATGCGCAAGCCGAGAAGAAACTTTAAATTTGAAAACTGGATTGCTAAAAATGTTTGGATTGCTTCTAGGAATAAAGCTTTCCACAATAGGACAACTAATCTTGCAGGAGCTTTGAGAGCTTGGTGCAGAAAGAAAAAGTCAATTCAACAAGAGCTGGAAATTTTAGGTGAGCAAATCAAAAGTATTCAAAGGAATCCACCACAGGTACAGAATCATTCTCTTGAGGCCTCTCTAGTTTGTAATTACGAGCAGAACATGACTAGGTTAACTGAGTATTATAGGCAAAGATCTAAAAACATTGGGATATCAATGGTGATAGAAACACTACTTATTTCCATCATGTTGTTCTTAAAAGGAGGAGGAAAACGGAATTGTTTCTATTAAAGATGAGAATGATAATATTCAAATTGAGCCTCATGCTATTGCAAAGACTTCCATCAATTATTTTCATAATCTTTTTTCCTCCTCTAATGTGAGTCATGGCAGGCCTTACATGTGCACATCCTATCAGCAAGACGAAGGCGATTTTACTTATAGCATCCTAGATAAAAATGAGATCCTGGAGAACTTAAAAGCCATGAAAAGGAATGTGTCACCAGGACCAGATGGACTCAATGTCGAGTTCTACTTAGCAGCATGGGAATGGATGGGTGATGATATAACCAAGGTATTGAAAGATTTCTACATACAAGGTACTCTCCCTAATCACATGAATGATACTCATATTGTTTTTATTCCCAAGAAAATTGCTCCCCTGATCCCTCGAGATTTTCGACCAATTAGCCTTTGCAATGTGGTTTACAAGGTCATCGCTAAAACACTTGCAAACAGGCTTAAACCACATTTGTCTAACTATATTCATCACTCTCAACAAGCTTTCATTCCTGACAGGAGGATTAGCAATAACAACTTCATTGCTTTGGAAATTACACATTCCTTTAATCTTAAATCCTGGAAAAATCCTACTTTTATGGTTAAAATAGATCTTGATAAGGCCTTTGATAGGATCGAATGGGATTTCATTGTTAAGGCGTTAACTCATAAAGGGATGCATGCTCATTTCATAAATTTAATATACGCTTGCATGGCTATTCCCAACTTCTATGTCATCATTAATGGTCAATCTTATGGCCTCTTTCAGAGTAGTAGAGGTATCAGGCAGGGTTGTCCATTGTCCCCTTATTTGTTTGTCTTGGCCATTAATGAGCTATCAACATCTTTGCAGGAAGCCATGTGCGCTAACCACTTATAAGGAATTACTTTGGGACCAGGATGTCCACCTATTCACTCCTTAAATATTTGCTGGCGGTTTACTGATATGTGGATAGGCTACAGTTACAGAAGCTACTCATATGCACCAAATCCTTCAAAGGTTTTGCAACGTTTAAGGGCAAATGCCAAACAGGAGCAAGTCAGCTATTATTTTCAGCAGGAATGTCGACGATGTCAATAAGGAGGATATTAAGAGAATTTTCCTGGTGCATGAAATTATCGACAATTCTATTTATCTAGGGCACCCATTAATTCTCCCTAATAAGGATAGATCTAGTGCCTATAACTTTGTTGCCGATAAATTTAAAGTTAAATTGACTTGTTATAAGGCTAATAAACTTTCACATGCAACGAGATTAACTTTGATCAATTCAGTTTTTGCTTCCATACCTGTCAAATATTCTTTTCTCAAGAAAACTAGTTGCCAAACTTACTACTATCATTAGAATTTTTTGGTCGACAGAAATAAAAGAAGATCAATCCAAGAGAGCTCTTTGTTTCAAGGCATGGAAAGACATTTGCACCCCAAAAGTAGAAGGGGGTCTTGGAGTCAAGAACATCCAAGCTGTTAACAGAGGCCTAATCCTGTCGGTGGCTTGGAGAATTGCAGACGAACCACAAAGTTTCTTGTCACAGGTACTTCAATCTAAATATTTTCCTGAGACTTCTATTTGGAGAGCAAAAAGCAACATTCCAAAATCAGGTTTTTGGGCTTCAATTCTTAAGGTAAGACACATTCTTCAAGCAAATTCAATCTATCAAATTCTTGATGGCAATTCCTCCATTTGGAGCACTCCTTGGTTTCCTCACTGGCAATCTATATATGAGCACTTAAAAATACAATCGGGGCATTATGTCTATCCTTCTCATATCAAGGATTTGTGGGACCAAAATCAAAGAACATGGGATGCTAGACTTTTTTATAATCTTTTTCATCATGAGGTGGCTAATAGCATCATACAGGTACCGGTTATTCAACAAGAGGGAACTGATATCCTTTGCTGGAAATTGCATCCTTCAGGGAAATGTACTTCAAAATCTGCTTATAAAGCATGTCTTCAAGACTTGCAACAGCAAGGGTCCCCATTGCCTAGAGAGGCACCACAAGAGATTAAACAACTACTCAAGCAGGTTTGGAAAGAGAAGACTATGGTTACAAGAGTACAGGCCTTTACTTGGAGGCTCTTAAGGAAAGCACTTCCAACAGGTATGAGAGCAGGGAAATATTCCAAACATATAAAGAAAAGCTGCATTAGATGCGAACAGGATGAAGATGACATGCATATTTTCTTTACTTGCCCCTTTGCTAGAGCAGCTTGGGTAGCTCATCCTTAGTTTATTAAATTTGATTTTTTTTCTAACAACTATGCTAGTATTGCAGAGATTATCAATGATCTTCTTAACTCAAGGCATCCACAGTCCTCTCTCACAAATATAATGACTTTTCTTTGGTGCATATGGAAAGCGAGGAATGATTCTCTTTTCGTCAGGAAAGAGATCAAGCCTATACATGAAATCCAAATTATGCAGGCCATTCTAAATAATCAAGAGTTAACACTTCAATCAAAACAAGCAAGGCAGGGTATTAGTCAAGATGAGCATAGCAACAGCTTACTCCTAAGCTCACAACAGCAGGATATAATGCAAACTACTGGCCCAAATTGCAAAGTCTTTACGGATGCAGCATGGAAACTGGATACACAAAACACCACAGGCATAGGAATTTTCATACAGATGGTTGAAAAACATCAAGAGGTCAATATCAGTATTCTTTTATCCGAGGAGCAAATCAAGTCACCTCTCCAAGCAGAAGCTACGACACTTCAAGTAGCTGCCCAAGTGATCAATACAATCACAATAGAAGACATCATCTTCTTCACGGACAATCAAGTTTTGGCCCAGGCTGCACAAGCAAGAGATATCCTTAAATGCCCTGGTCATTGGGAGATTAGAAGCCAACTGGCAAATTTCTTTAGCTCTACTAGCAAGGTCAGATAACCGTTAGGCACATTCCCGGGGAGCTTACTAGCAGGGCTCACAACAATGCGGCTAGAGCAGACTTCTCAGGATCCAATACTAGTCCTACAATGGTTTGTAAAAGTAGGTCCCACTCGGTTGATCACTGTCCTATGCTTCTAAAGCTAGGCAATCTGAACATCAGGCGTTGAAAACCATGGTTGTAACTTGTTCTTCATATTAATGGATAGGTGCCTAAGTCGTCTCTTCTTTGTCCGAAAAAAAGGACGCTGATAACGTCCACACGTGTAGTGGGAGCAACACCCGCCCACACGCCTTATAACACACAGATTGCGCCACGTCACCGCATGCATGCATGTGAAAATCTTTTTGAATTTCAAGTTTTTAAAATATTTTATCTCTTAAATAAAAAATCCTATTGAAGATCCGTTTTGATCATTAAATCCATCGCGACGAGTTCTTCGAAAGTAAATCTCATATCAATATGTTTAGTGACTTTTTTGGGTGTTAAAAGTTATCATGTCTATTGCATATGAATTGCCATTGTGTTTACATTGAAGTTGCCATGATATGTTTTAGCTATTTTATCTTCTACCTTTAAAAGTAAATTTTGACATATTATAAAAAGAAGAATTAAGAAACTAGACTTGCCATGAACCATAAACTAAAATTGCCATGGCGAATTACTTAAATTTGCTTCGTGCCACATAAAAACGTTCGTGCCACATAAACCAAGGCAAAACGGATGATAATGGAGGTGTCTGGGCCATGTTGCTTCGTGCCACACGTGTGGGCGTTAATATTAATGAAAAAAGATGCATCACCATTTTTTGGAGATGTAAACCTCAACACTCCACAGTGCAAATATACATCTCTATCTACAGGAGATATAAAAACGGCGGCCGCATTCCAATTGCCAAACCGCTTTCATTTTCCTTTCGTTCGCCTGCCAGTCGCCTGCCCGCCGCCCACCGACCACCGCCCAGGCCATGTCTGACTTCGACGACCACGCCGCCTCCTCCACCGCAGCCGCCCACCCTGTCGGGGCCTTCGCCGGTGGGACCACCGTCCCCAATCCCGCCTCCGCCTCCATGCCGCCGCCTCGGTTTTGCCCCACCCCGGCCGGTAAACTTCGTGGCTGCCGCCTCACTGCCAGATCCAGCCACTCCACCACCCCCGCCTCCGTTTCCACCGCTACCCGCCTCCAAATCGGCCGAATTGGCCGCTTCTGCACCGCCGAATCGCCGCCGTGCTATCGTATGATTTGTGCTCCCCTCGCCGCCGGGTTCGAGCCGCACGCCCACCGCCCCTCTGATGCTCCTCCGCCGCCCCACCGCCGCTCCTCCTCCTCGCTCTCTCCGCCTCGAATGGCCGCTCCTATGCTGCTGCACCACCGCTGCTTCGCCGCCCCAATTCACGCCGCCGCCGTCCCGATTCACCACCCCTGCCACCGCACCGAATTGTGTCGCGCCGACGCCGGCCCCACTACCGCCACCCCAATTCGCCTGCCGCCGACTAGTTTTTTACATCTCCAGTTTGTATCTTATATTGGAATTGCTCTTTTACATCTCTGTTTTGCATTATCTGTTGGAGTTGGCTCTTTTTTGAAGATGTAAAATTTTATATCTCCTATTTTACATCTTTAAATTTGCATTTTTTATTGGAGATGCTCTGACAAATACACATCCACTTCAAATTACTTTCGTTCGTACTGAAGGTTATGCATATGGACTACTAGTCAAACAGTGCAATCAAATGGAAAAACCATTACAAGTACGTACGTGTCAACGTTCTAACTTATCCAAGTCCTATACATGTTCAGAAAGAAGGGCATGCGCAGTGCACCATGACGGTGTCGAAGCAGTTGAGGCCGTCGAACGCCATCTGGAACCCAGCATGCCGCTGCACCGTCGACCCGCCGGAGTATCCCTGTTTCTTCTCCTCATCGTTCACCTCGTGAGCCGCCAGTTTCGACGTGCCGCCCGAGACGTGCTTGCCGACAGAGCTCGCTGTCATCACGGACGTGTCGTATCCGTCGAGGGGCGCCTGGCAGAAGACAAGCGCCGTCAAGAACCTCTCCAAGGCCATGGATCCTGCTAGCTTCGATCAGGCACCTACACCGGGCCTCCAAAAGTCAGGGGGGCCTCCCAGGGACGTGTACATAGCATACAGGAGCTATACGTTTTTTCAAGCGAAGCTCACCAGCGCCTCAGCCTCTCGCGTCGCCTGCTACTAGGCCTTGGAAAAAAAAAGTTAGAGATAATGAGCCGCCCCATGTTTGAGCGTACAAGGCAAAGGACGTGGAGAGGAAAGGAATCGATCAATCCCTAATTTCCTGTTCGTTCGGATCGGTAGTTCCCTGCCTTTTCGCCTGTTCGTCTTTGCCTCCCGACGAACGACTGCGCCAGGTACGTTTGCTCGCCCCTCTGCCCTCGCCTGTTCTTCTTCCTGATTTTTTTTTTCTAATGCCTGTTCCCAATTCTTTCTCGACCGAACAGGTCAACAGGAAATTGTTGTCGGGCTCTCCAATCATTAAGCTACAAAGAAAGAGAAGGTACTGTACTACTATGCGTCTATGCCCTAGCAGGTTTTTTCATGACATTAGATGAAGATCTTCTGTAATTAATCTAATGTCTCCATAGCTTTGCGCTAATTTTAAAAGTAAATTGTTCCTTTCAATTGCAGCACGGTCATGTTGGGTTCGGGTAGAAAGTATCCATACGAAAGTGAAAAAACAGAAAGGAAGGAGGTAGATGAGATGAAAAGAGCGTTGCGAGGATCCCTTTTAATATTATAAGAGCGATACGAGCACTTCAGGAAATCCGGGCGAGTTGGCAATAGTTCTTGCATACTCCCTAACTAATGCCGATGAGGAGGATGTTGAACCGGTTGTTACTATGGATATTTATGATCAAGTAATTGGGGTAATCTTCTATATCTGAATAGGGGCACCCCACTAGATGATTTTCCTGCCTTCTCATGAAGCCACGTCACTCGAATTGTTCTAACCCTTGATGTGATATAGCTCAGGAGTCTGCAACCGTCTGATCAAAAGTTCACAAAATTACTAAGAGGTGCCACCGCTAAGTGGAACATACCGATTCGTTCCTTTCCATCCACCCCGTTCGCTGCGTGCCTCCGTACGCTCGCTGCTTGATTTAGTTGGGCTGTACCCGTACGCTTCAATCTTTGACTTGGGCTGGCGCAGCCAGGTTGTGGGCTAGAATGTTTTTTTAGCAGAGTTGTGGGCTAGATAGTTGGCTGTTTTTGGTCCTGGTGGGAGGAAGCCTCTTTGCACGTACGATGTATGGGCTCTATAGCTGGCTACTTCGGTCCAGGTGCCGGAGGAGCGACAGATCGAAAACTTAGCTTCGCTCACCCAAAGGAAAAAAAGACCGTGTTGGGCGTTGCGCCCTATCATCTTCCCCAGATCGGTCTCATCAGCTTCTCCGTACCATACTACCATCGGTTGATTTCTCTCACCCTCTTCAGCTTCTGCACTAAATCCCGTTCTATTAATCTCCGACTCATGGTCTCCTCCACCAACGCATCCCATCCCATGCCGTCGCCATTCTCGCTATCCTCCAATGGCTCTGCTGCTGCCGTCGCGAATCGTTTCCGTTGCACGCCATCTGATTGTGAACTTGCTCATAGGTTTACAGACAGAAAACAAAGAAGCTGCTCTTCCTGTACTCTTCAACGACCATCTCCAAGAGTAAAAAGGTGAAGGACAATCATGGTGAGCGACACAATCCATCTGATTTGTACATACGATCTCCTTCCAAATATAATTTATTTGATCCCTCCCGCTTCCATGTGATGACAGCTTCGGTATAGGGGATCACACGGTTTGTTGATGTAGCGTTTCTTCTTGGATACCAGACGAAGCTTTTTATTTCCTTGGTTGTTTGCTGCAAATGCAGTTATTGATTGGTTTAGTTATGGGTTCATTCTTGCAGGTATGCAGAATATGACCGATGCTTATGTTCATGGACAATAGGATCCAGCCAGTGAGAAATCCAGATATATAACCACAAGATTCAATTCCTGTTGTACTTTATTATTATCTCAATTTTTATTCCTCTACCTGCTTATATTTTTCCTTCTCCATGCAACAGCTGCATGACACACATTGCTTCATGCCAACTGAAACCAGAGGCAAGGGCTAGCAAATATTAACATGTTTATTTAGATTTATGGCCCAAGAAGAGGTTCAATTTTTGTCCGTTTTATGAGCACTTCACTAATAGTATTTCTGCTTTTTTTGGTTATCTTTTGCATTTCTGATGTTTAATGATGTGATGATCTTAACAATAGATCTTCAGGGATAATCTTAGCAATAGTTTTCATTGAAATTCTCAATTTTGTTTTGTATTAGGCGTTAGCTAAATGTAGCAATGAAAATCAAGAAATGCATTGGTCCCTTTCTCAACTAAAAAGAAACTCTTGATAACATAACCCATTGGCTATATATTTTCATTTCACCTTTTACCTTTGTGCATCTACCCCTGATAGACAACACATGACTTCTGCTGGTTTCCTTTTAATTCTTCAAACAATGATATGCCATATTCTTTTGTCATTTCAATTAGAGAAGCTAAGAAGGAATACAAAGATGCAACTGCAATGGTGAAGAATACAAAGAAAGAGAAGGTACTGTACTACTATGCGTCTATGCCCTAGCAGGTTTTTTCATGACATTAGATGAAGATCTTCTGTAATTAATCTAATATCTCCATAGCTTTGCGCTAATTTTAAAAGTAAATTGTTCCTTTCAATTGCAGCACGACCATGTTGGGTTCGGGTAGAAAGTATCCATCCTAAAGTGAAAAAAACAGAAAGGAAGGAGGTAGATGAGATGAAAGGAGCGTTGAGAGGATCCATTTTAATATTATAAGAGCGATACGAGCACTTCAGGAAATCCGGACGAGTTGGCAATAGTTCTTGCATATGACCAAACTAATGCCGACGAGGAGGATGTTGAACCGGTTGTTACTATGGATATTTATGATCAAGTAATTGGGGTAATCTTGATAACAAAGCTAGGGACATATTAGGGGAAAAGGGGCCTAAAATGGGAGAAGAAATTGCAAGAGAGGTTAAATGACTTGGCGAATTTATGCACGGAGAAGAAATTGATATTGATACTATCATTAGCGATTTTGCATCACAAAATGTTAGGGGAAAATGTTGAAGGTAATATATGAAACATTATTTGATATATACACTGATTTTGAATGCACTTAATTGTTTTCTTTGATACAAATTTAAATCTTCCCCGAAGGGCCCCGGATTGTAGTTTCGCCCCGGGCCCCTGAAATCGCAGGACCGGCCCTGACGAGTGCCTGATTTCGATCCCTGCTGCAGCTTGCCGAATCGAGAGATCCAAAGTTGTTGCTTGATCGGATGACAATTTTCTGCTTTTGTATTGTGGGCGAACGGAACGCCGGGGTGGAGATTTTATAGGTTCACGGCATAGACCTGTGCGTGGTCGCCTCAAGATCGAAGTCGGAAGGTGAGAACGCCCGTGCAGGAGTCGGAGCTCAAAGGATGGCGACTGTGCCGTTGGGGCTACTCAGATTGAGTGGTCATACCTGCCGCCGGCACGCACTAACGAGGAAGCTACTTGGAGAGATGTCATCCGAACTCCGTATGACGTGAGGTCAGGGATAAACTTCGCAACTGTTGAACCAGCAAATTGCGGTTGTTCCCTCCGATTCGGTGTAGAATTTAAGCTGGACTTTTCTTGAAAGTACCCGATACTACTACGGGAAGCAACAATATCTCACTGTTCATTCCCGGTGCAATATAGCCGGAAGTGGATAAACTGAGCTCAAGCTCATATGGGCTTGAGTGAACAGCAAAATAAATCCATTATTTTTTGAATTGTTTTTCAAATTTTACTATTCAGCCCAGCTCATATGAGCTCGAGCTGAGAAGGGCACTTTCGATTTACATCTGGGTCAAGTGATCCTAAACGAATGTCAAATTCCGTCTGTCCCCCAGGCGGAGCCTAGCTCACTAGCACCGGCGGGTCCCCTCCCACTCCCTTCCCATCGCCACCGCCTAGTAGTGCCGCTGTTGGGCCTAAAGCGGCGGCGGTGGGAGTGGGACCATTTGACTCGCTTGCTCCTGGCGGATCTGGGGCGGCAGTGGTTCTTGGATTCCCCCATCGGCTTGATTGGTTGGGGATTGAATATTGTGGCCTGCCGCCTTTCCTCACGCGCGGACTCTCTCTTGGCGTCGTTGGAGGCTAGCTCATGAGGTTGTGGGCGGCGGCTAGTGCTTGCTTGACCCGTTGACGGGGCGGTGGCCCGGAGCTTGGCGGGCAAGGTGAAGGCAGTGGAGCAAGCGCAACTGTCTAGGTGTCGTGATGGTTGCGAAGCTGTGCACGGTGGTGCTCGCATGTCGGCGGTTGTGGTGCTGGGCACAACAGATCTAGGATCCCACTAGTACACGACCCCTTTACTAGCAGCGTTCGAGATTGCCTTCTAGCAGCGTTCAGCTAGCGTGCTGCTAGTACAACGCCACTGGTAACAGACTATTAGCAGAGCTTAGCCCGAACAATGCTAGTATGTATCTCTCTAGTGGTATTGCCGGTTCGCATGCTACTAGTTAGTCACGTAATGGCAGCGTGTTCTACTAGCGAATGTTGGTAACAATGAAGATACCTAGTAGCCTTCGACCTTTCTTGATCGCTGTTGGTATAAATTACCCAAATAAAGCATATTTGGATCATAATTTATCGCATAGTACAATATCTTGTCCTACAACTCGGTGAACCCAGGATTGTCTGTAGACATAGACAACCTTCGCCGAGTTGCAAACTCGGTGATAGGCAAATCCTTAGCGAGTTTTAAAAAGGGAAACTCGTCAAAACACTAGACTGGGCAATTACGGTTTGTGCCATGCGTCAGTCTCCTTCAACAAGAGACTACCGAGTTCTGAACTGGGCAAAATATTTGCCCAGTTTCGTTCGTCGTGAACTTGGCGAAATCTGGCACTGGACAATAATAAGGAAGTGCCACACGTCGGGCCCTTATTCAACCGGATACTATCGAGTTCCAAACTCGGCAAAAACATTGCCAGTTCCGTTGGCCTTGAACTCGGCGAAATCTGGCATGTCGAGTTCCAAACTCAGTACAATATTTGCCCAGTTAGGTTGGCCTTGAACTCAGTGAAATCTGGCACAGGGCAAATAAGGCAGTGCCACGCGTCGGGCCCTTATTTGACCGAGCTCTGCAGAGTTTTTTTTTTTTGAGGGAAACCCGGCAAACTATTTGCCGAGTTTCTTATCAAAGACACTCGACAGACATTTATACTGGCAATAATGGCGGACACGTGGCTTCTTTATATTTGTCGTTACTCTGCCGAGTTTAGCACAGATTAGTGCTATGTGGCATTTACATTAACGCCAAGTCCCGCATGACGGAGTGGTTTGCAGAGTTCCCGTGCGAAAGAAACTCGACAAACCTTAATGAAATGTTTGCGAAGTTCCCGATAAAAAGAACTCGAGGACTAAATGGTTGTCGGGCCATGTCCAGCCGAGTCCCTTCCACCGAGGTTGGGACTTGGCGATGTTTTTGCCGAGTTGATTCCTGGCTCTGCCCTGGGAACTCGGTAATGAGGACGATTCTAGTAGTGGAATGTACCTGCAGCCAGAGACTTCTATGCGCAGGCAGAGAGAAACAGCCCATGGATGAACTGAAGAGACGGTGGAGGTGACAAACAATGGAATGTGTGTCTGGTCGAGCTGACAGCAGACCTACGCGTTCATGCTTCATATTACTATACCACGGAATGCAGGAAACAAAATCAAAGCCTCAAAGGTCAAATCCGGAGATGTTATGCTTCGTCACACGCTCATGCTCGAAATCTCAAATCTTCTAAATTATGTCTGCTCAAAAGCCATAGCTCATGGTTACATGCCTTGGCCTAGTATCCATAGAGAGCCTTAGCCGTTAATTTCCACATAATTCTATCAATCTTGTTGATAATCTTGATTTGTTGCTGAGTGCACCTTAGTTATCTGCACCGTTTTGGTTTTGGTGCCACAATATAAACCAATAAAACTTCATTTACAAAAAGTAAAATTGCTCCAACACTCTATCCTAGAAATACAATGCATGTACTATGGCAGAAACGGAAGCCGATATGGTAAAGGGTATCTTTGCTGCGCATGCACACGCCTATTTCAGGAATCACACTATATGGGAAACTTTTCGCAAAATTCTATAAGCATCATCCATGCAAAAAAAATTGTTGAAAAGTTGTTAGATCTTGTGTTGGTAACACTATAAGCAGCAAAATAACTAACATTTACATTCAACATTAGACCGGGAAATATGCTACATTAACATTCACTAAGAATATATGATATTCACATATTTAGTCCCGCTCTCTGTAGGGTATGTCTTACATGTGCGTGTATGAAGTGTGCACGGTGATGCACATTCTTCTCTGTGTAATCACAAGAAGAAAAATCCATGTGGATGAGCATGCGAGGTTTTGCATTTTTCTTTCATTGATTATGTACCTTCCAATGGTGTTTTGATTGTCAAAAGGACAATGAGAAGTATATTATTGGTAATCTCTGCTGATGTGTAGGAGTTGCTTACCTAGCTTAAGTTTTATTTTCACTCAATTTGGTTGTGTCTCTCGGATCTAGGAATCACTGATGTCATTCAAGTGAGTTGGTCCGATGAAACGTATCACAGGTAAATAAAATCCACGAATATCTCCCTAGAGAAGAGAAGAAGAAGAAGAACAAAACTAGAAATTTGATTTCAAAAGAAGACAAGAAAATCGGAGATGCGTAGAAAATTTGGAGAAATCAATGAATCTTCCATTTGCCTCGCACTTTTGAGAATGTCGACAAGGAACAGAGACTATTCAACGGCACCATCACGTTGTACTTGTATTCTCCTCCTACGGATACGGTATGCTTTATAGCAAAATTGAAGTATGAGTGGTTGAAGATGGAATCATGCCTTTATGGATAATTTCAATCTTATAGGCATGTGACATAGCAGAAGTACACGGTCTCTCCTTGTTGTCTCCTTGCCTGATACAGCTCTATAAATTGCAACTTCGCGAGACACAACGTTCCTCATAGCAACCGCAACAACCACTCTCTCTTCTATAAAGGGAAAAAAGTAGCACCAATTCTAAGAATCTGGCCACTTCTATTCCTTAAAAATTACATTCTTATTCACTTATGCTTGTTGCTATGTCTTCTATTCGGACATGCTAGCACAGCAAATAGGTGAAATTCTAAGATGTATTGCAAACACGAGTGAATGGGAGACATCAGGAGAGAAGCAACCGTTTGGAAAAGCCATGCCTTTCCTCAGAAATAACATTGATGGAGTCGTTCTGGCGAATCTTGGGTAGGGGGTCCCAAGCTACTAATCTAGATACAATGGTAACAACAGACGCGCGGTTTTACCCAGGTTCGGGCTCTCTCAAAGATATAATACCCTACGTCATGCTTTGATTGTATTGATTTTGGATGGAGTACATAGTACATGTTAATCTACCACGAGATTGTTGATGATCTTCCACAAGCTCTACCCCCTAGTTTATATAGATATTATGGGGTCTAGGGTTATAGATAGGTCGGCTACGTATATGGTAGATCGATGTGTAGACGATATCTAAGTCTTAGAGTATGCGCCAAGTCTTCGGAACATTCCTTCCATATGCCTTGGGCCTTCAGAAGATGGCCCACTGGTAAACCGCAATGGGGATCCTCGGCCCGAGCCACCTTGCAAGGAGACGACATGGTGGGTACCTCCTGGTCCAGGACACCATCAAACATGGTCTTGAATATCCAATAGCTGTCGTCATGCTATGTTGTTGGGTTCGGTGCTTGTAACTCTAAATGCATATTCACATATGCTCTAGATTCATTGCAAGTTCCGGCTATAATATTTTATAGAAATAATATGATGAAGGTTGAAATGTGAAATGAATGCCTTACATAAATCATGAGTCCATGATCAAATAATGGAGGGTTTTAGAAATTTCCCAAAGCCCAGAATCCAATGGCGATCAACAAACTTGAACAGAACCACCCCAAAGATAAACTTGATGCATGGAGTAGGGGCGGCGGCGGCGTGGCTAGGTTTACAGCCCGGTCGGCCACGTGTGGCTCCTTTTATAACAGGCGTCGGGGTAAGCTGAGTATATATTACCGGATACTCGGCTTACATATATGAGACCCATGGGTTGTTAATAGACACTCGCCTACAGTGGCCGCTGTCACAGAGCTGTCAAGGGGTGGGAGGACGGCCATGTGGCGGCTGCTTATGCCGAGCCCCTTGCATAAGCCGAGTGCTTTTCTCACAGTATGCCAAGATTTGTGTAGAAACAAAGTTCTTTTTGTGTTGTACTCGGCGTATGTTGTACTACGCCTCATGGCAGATAATTTACACTTGATTTACGTTTAAACACTAGGCAACATGTGTTTTCCCCATAGTGATACATGTTTATGAGTGTCTGCATATGTAACGTGTTTCTAAAAAAGTATTTTTTTTCAATGCGGCATTACATGTGTGAAAAAAAATCCTTTCTTCTATGAAGAATGACTAATCTTATCTTGTTGTTTCCGTCCTTGTGTTGTTTCAGTATATAAGGAACAGCTGTCGTCGTCTTCATTCTATAGCCGTCTTCCTTTTTTAGAAAGCGTAGGCACGTTCGTCAGCAAAGCTGCCAATTTTATGTGTTCTTCGGACAAAGTAAGGTGGATGTTATGCAGCTGGTAGCTGGGGCGCCCTCGTAATCATATTTCACAGGACATTCGTGTTGTATAATAAGAGCAGAGGCAACATTTGAATCGCCACTTTATATATCCAGTTGGCTTGCAAAAATCAGTAAGGTTCTATATATGGCAAACATGAAGCACTTGGTTTACTATACCACGCACAATGTTCACGACCTGGCCTGCGAGGAGGCACGCGTGCAGCTCCCTTTTCTGCCACCTCCATGGCGCCGGGAGCGCCATGCTGTACCGCGTGCTGGACGCGGTGACGTCGGTGAAATGCGAGACTCGGCGGGCTCGCAAGCAGATCAAGGTGCTCGAGGCCCTTGACGTCGCCGGGACGCAGCTGTACCACTTCACCACCATCGTCATCGCCGGCATGGGCTTCTTCACCGACGCCTACGACCTGTTCTCGGTCTCCCTCATCGCCGACCTCCTGGGCCGCATCTACTACCACTCGGCAGACGGCAAGCTTCCCGGCAACGTCGCTGGCGCCCTCAGTGGCGTGGCACTCTGTGGCACCGTCCTGGGGCAGCTCTTCTTCGGCTGGCTCGGCGACAGGATGGGGCGGAAGCGGATCTACGGCGTCACGCTCAAGCTCATGGTGGTGTGCTCGCTCGCGTCCGGCCTCTCCTTCCACAACAAGCCCAAGTGCGTCGTGGCCATGTTGTGCTTCTTCCGCTTCTGGCTCGGCTTCGGCATCGGCGGCGACTACCCGCTCTCGGCGACCATCATGTCTGAGTATGCCAACAAGAGGACTCGCGGAGCCTTCATAGCAGCGGTCTTCGCTATGCAGGTGTGTAAGTAAAACCATCACAATATTTTTTGGAGCCTGTGCTGCATCTCATTCTTAATCTACAACCTCCATTTCTTTTTTCTCGTCTAACTCAGTCAAAGATAATATTTTAATCCTTATCGTATTATGCTTGCCCTGCATAAAGGGTCTTGGGAACCTGGCTGCTGGGGCTGTTGTTCTGGTGCTCTCTGCGAGCTTCAAGAACACGGCCGCGTACGATACTGACCAGCTCGGGCAAGCAGACTACGTGTGGCGCATAGTACTCATGCTCGGCGCCGTTCCTGCCCTGCTCACCTACTACTGGCGCATGAAGTACACCGCGCTCATCGCCAAGAACCTCAAGCTAGCGGCGTCTGACATGGCCGCGGTCCTCGACATCGACTTCGTGTCGGACATGGACGCGGAGGCCGTCGTTAAGCAGGACGAGTTTGGCCTCTTCTCCATGGAGTTCCTTCACAAGCATGGCCGCCAGCTCCTCGGAACCACCGTGTGCTGGTTCGTCCTCGACGTCGTCTTCTACTCCCTCAACCTCTTCATGAAGGACATCTTCAGCGGCATCGGCTGGTTTGGAGACGCGGCCGAGATGAGCCCTCTCGAGCAGACCTACAAGATAGCCCGCACGCAGGCCATCATCGTGGTCGGCGGTTCCCTGCCAGGGTACTTCCTCACTGTCCTCTTCGTTGACCGCATCGGCCGCATCAAGATCCAGCTCATGGGGTTCACCATGATGACCATCTTCATGATCGGGCTCGCCGCGCCCTACAAGTTCTGGTCCAAACCAAGCATGCACGTAGGCTTCGCCATCATGTACGCATTGATCCTCTTCTTCGCAAACTTCGGCCCCAACTCCACCACCTTTATCCTGCCCACGGAGATATTCCCGACGCGGCTGCGGTCGACGTGCAACGGCATATCGGCCGCCGGGGGTAAGTGTGGTGCCATCATCGGAGTTCTCTGGTTCCAGTATTCTCACACGAGCAACCGGAGCTCTCTTCTTCTGCTGGCGGGGTGCAACCTAATTGGAGTTATGTTCACTCTTGCCTTGCCGGAGTCCAAAGGGATGTCACTCGAGGATATCACCGGGGAAATGGAGGAAGAAAGCGAACCACCTGAAAAATCTGCAACAGTTGCTGAAGCTGAGTTCATCCACAGCGTGGAAATTCCGTAACCAGTAACGTCCATCCTGGCCCATTGCTGATCTTGGTGTCTACTCATCAAAATTACTCAAACATTGAGAACTTGTATCTTTGAGATGTTTGGTTATATATAGCGTTCACTATGACATGAGATGGGATATACTCCAAGCAAAGTGATAATAAGACAACTAAAATTAGGCATCACAAATAATAGAGCAAATTTTTTGTTTTACCCCATTTATGACAGTTTCATCCGTTTTACCCCTTGTAAACTTGAACCTTAATATAACAGTAATGGTCGGGCCGATCATCATCCAAAGAATTGCATAGCCGCACCACTTCCTAAGGGACGCAGCTTTAGTGTCGCAAAGGCACCTGCTTTTGAGTCCCTGACATGTGGGCCAGCCACCTGTTGGGTCCACATGTCATAGGCACAAAGGCAGGTGCCTTAAGGCACCAAAGCGCAATCCCTTTCTAATGGTCGCTTTTGAAGATTACATGGGTCCACCCCATAAAGAGAATGTAGTTTGATGCCATCCCTTAGTTCCCAATGCCTCCATCGCTTGGTTCACCAGAAAGCGCCCAAATCGGAGGAGTAGTGGCCCATTTGACATGGAAAAGTCCAAAATAGACCTTAAATTTGTAGACGAAAACTAAAGCAAATATTGAACTTTGAATCCCAGAAATTGGCACTTTGAACTTATCAATCCCGATCTATTTTGAACCTTGAGAGTGTTTAGCTTGTATTCACTGAGCCGGGCCAACCCATTAATGCAGTCGCTCGCGCAGCTCATGCATAGCTGTAAGTTTGCTCGCTCTGCTCTGTTATTTCTCCTTCCTTTTTCTTTTCTTCATTTTTCATCAGTTTTCTTCGGTTTTCTTTTTTCCTTCGTTACACTTTATGTTTTCATTTGGTTTTTTTTCTTTCTTTGTTATATTATTGGTTTTCTTTTGTTTCTTTATTGATTTTCTTTGTATTTTTTCTTCACTTTTTTTCTTTGCTGGTTTAATTGGTTTTGTTTTTTGACACCTGTCTACTTTTTCTCACTATACAATGTACATTTTTAGCGCACATGTTTAATACTTTTTAAACTACATTATGTATATATATTTTTAATCCATGTTATTAGCACTTTTATGAATACACTGTAGCATTTTTAAAATATATGTTTTACATTTCTTAATGACAATAAAGATAATTATAAACTTATCTAAAATATTTCTAAAAAAACGTTACTAAAAATATTTTAATACACTTTGGACATTTTTCAAATACATTATGTAAATTCTAAACATACATATTTTCAGAAAAAAAAATTGAATACATGGTAACATTTTTCGAAATACACATTGTACATTTTCTTAATGGCAATTAAACATATTAACTGCCCTAAAAAAACTTCCCTAAAAACATATTTTGGAATACACGCTAATATTTTTTGGACTTCCCTAAAAACATCTTCAAAAGAACTTCCCTAAACAACACAGTAACCTATTTAAAACATTCTAAAAAAACTTCCCAAAAATATTTTTCTAATACACGGAATTTGATTTTAAACTTCCCAAAAAAACATCCCAAAAAACACAGTAACCTTCCTCAAGAAAAGAACTTCCCAAAAATACATATTTTTAACTACACAAAGCATATCAGGAGTAACACCAGTGACCTCGCACTTGAGGTGCTCGCAGGTAGCCACTCGCCCAAACGACTACAGGTGATGATTGGTAGTGCGGCCTATATAAGAACGCAGAAACACATTCATATATAAAAATACTTATGAAAAGAATCGAAACATTCCTTAAAAGAATTGCGGACAATTTTGAACTGCTGAGTTTTTCAAAACACAAATAATTTACAAAATTCCAAAAACATTTTTAAGCAATTTGCATAATTTTATAAAATCTGAAAAACGGTTGGAATTCTGGAAATGTTTTGAAAACATGTGATTTTTATAAATTATGAATAATTTTTGAAAATGCGAATAGAATTTCAAATTCCAAACAATTTTTTCAAAAACACAAAAGGAATTGAATTAATGTCCAAAGTAGAGAAAAGGAACATTTTTTAACTTCTGAACAATTTTAGAAATGCGCAAACATTTTTTAAACTTCACGAATTCTTGTTGGGGTATAGTGGTCGGCCCAAATTCTTGTCCGCGAGAGTAGCAGGTAATCCCGGTCGGGGTGGTAGTATTCCCGGCGTGCCAAATAGGTCTAGGGTCCAAAATAAACCGGGATTAGAAGTTCAGAGTGCCAATTTTCGGGATTCAAAGTTCATGGTTTGATTTATTTTTCATCTACAACTTCAAGGCATGTTTTGGACTTTTTCCATTTGACATTGGTCGGGCCAATTGATGTAGCGCAGCAAACGAGGGCAATCACGTTAAGCGGGTGATAAAACGATATGGTGTATCATGAGCCTGATCAGGCTATTGAGGGCGTCAAAATATTCTAGGAGGACGTAGATAGCTCAGTTTTACTTTTTTTTAATGACAAGGGATAATTAATTACATTGGTATTTATGGTGCTAGTACTTATAATCTAGACATGACACTTTTCTAGAACATCTAGACTAAACACTTGGATAACTGCACAGGTACCGGTCAAAATAATTTGTGAGGCTATTTGACCGGCCCATATATAGAGCAGCATCTAGGCGTTTTGCCTGCAAAACACTCAGTTAAACACACTCGAGAGGGAGCTCCTATTGCATGCGCATAAGGGCAGCCCGTCTGTGCAACCGACCCATTGGAGCCTGGACTGTAGATTGGTTACTGTAGCATGAAGAACAGTAACACCTGGTTACTGTAGTGTGGTTGTGGTAGCATGGTCCTCTGTAGTAGTGCTTTTTGAAAAAAAAACAAATATTTGGCAAAAAGCAAAAGTAATAAAATTTGTGAACAATTTTTGAATTTTTTTAACAACATTTATAAATTTATTTTCAAAAAACTTCATAAACTTTTTAACGAACCCAATCATTTTTTCGAAATTTTAAAAAAATTCAAAACACTAAACATTACTTGAAAAATGTGGAAAACAATTGAACGTTTTCTGAAGGTGTGAACAAATTTTTAAAATTCGAAACTTTTCTGGAACATAAACCTATTTTAAATCGGGATTTTTTTATTAAAAACATTTTAAAAAATTTGTGTAAAATAAAAAATTGAAATATAAAAAAGTAAAAGGAGTAATAGATAAATATGAAAACGAAAGATATAAAAGCCAAAAGAACACTGAAAAACCATGAAAGAAACAATAGAAAAAATGTGTGCTCGTCCTAAAATCAGCCGGCACAATAGAATCGTTCGTGTCTGTCTCCGCACTAATTTGACGCATCGTACATCAAATAAGAAATGCCCACTTGAGCGTCATTCTAATAAGGATCGGAATACTGAACTGACGTTCTGTCGAGGAGCAACTCCCATCGAACGAATCATTCGCCTCCAGGGATCCGACTAAGCGAACTTATGTGTTCGCATTGGGAGGAGTTTACCAACGACTCTTGCTGGCCCAACAAACTATGAATATGCAGGAAAAAATGGGCTAGGCCCTATAAGTTGTATTTGTTGTAAAAATGGTCATAAAAAATTGCCATGTAAAAAATGCATAGTTAGGTGCAAAAAAGTGCCACGTTTTAAAAACCCAAAAATTGTGCAATTGCCATGACACTATATGAAAAACACTATCAAAAATTACAAGTGCTATGTAACCAAAAAGATACAATAAAAAAATTGCAGTGATTTGAAGCAAAACAAGTATTTTCTATACATATGGTAATTCTCACTTGGAGTTTTGCGTTAAGAAGAATATCTTTTTGAAATTTTCCATGATCCAAAAAATTTGACATACTTGCCATGACCCAGAATTTAAAATGTCATGCTATGGAAATAAATTTGCGATGGTTTAATACTAAAACTGCAATCGTCCAAAAAGTAATTTGCCATGGTCTATAATTTATTAAATATATGGTGCATAAGACAAAATTTTCGAACAATTATCTAATTTGTGATCATTATTAAATCCGAGAAGATTTTTGTCATATTCTATATTTATTCTTGCATATTATAAAAAGTGCAATTTTAATGTAAATTGTGTCATTATTTTGTTCGCTGTTTTTCATTTCCTTTCTTCTTAAGGTGTAATACCAATGCCACTAATCCATATTGTGTAAAGTGCGATTCATGTGCGAATTATGTGCAATTTATTTTGTAATCGTTTGTTTAAAGTTTTATTCACTTAATTTATTTTTTAGGGCAAAACCAACGCCCCCAATTCATTCTACCTAAGTGGAAATTCAGTTTTTGTCTATTAAGTTTTATACTAGTTTCAGTATTTATTATTGTTTATCAAGTGTTTTTAGTTGGTTTTCTCATTTATGTGCATGCATGAATATTAAGGGGTGTGCCTGTGTAAATATACATATAAGTATTATACAATATATATGTGTAAATTATACCGGAGTACAAAATTGCACTATTATACACCTATTCTTCTAGTCATAAAATTATGCAATTTCTGTACAAATTGTGCGCAAACTTTTCATCATTTTTTTATTTTTTATTTTATTTTCTTTCTTCTTTAAGGGTAATACCAACGACACTAATTAATTCCTTCTTAGGAAATTTCATTTTTGAAAATTATGCTATTACACACTTATTCTTGTATATTATGGAAAAGTGCAATATCTGTGTAAAAAATTCATTCTTTATTTTTTTTCTTTTTTTTCTTCTGGAAGGGAAACACCAATGCCACTAATTCATTCTTGCTTAGAAAACTTCAGTATTTTGATGTTGTTTTAGTTTTTATTTTATTTTATTTTCCTGTTTGAGGGAAATACCAATGCCACTAAATCACTCATTTTGGAAAATCTTTTTGTTGCCAAAATTCAGCTTTTATATGCTTATTCTTGCATATTATAAAAAACATAATTTCGGTCTAAATTGTGTGCAAACTTTATCATTATTTGATTAAATTATTTTTTTCTTGAAGGATGACACCAGTGTCAATAATTCATTCCGTGAGCACGCAATATGCGGAATGACTACGTATGTTAGTGGTGTTGCATTTTTCAACTCTCATGCATGAGCATGCATACCTACGCATGCACGCACATCGTATATACCTAAAAGATCCACCCCTACTAACCTATTTATCTAAACATGCAACCTATCCACCTCAGCGACCCTGCCACATCAGCGGCTCACTTTTGGAAAAAAATGAGCAGTTCCCATTTTTTACTTTGGGCGGTGTCTGTTCTTATTCCATGCCTTCTGTTCCATCGTCAGCAAAGTGGGATCCACCCCCACTAACCTATTTATCTAAACATGCAACCTATCCACCTCAGCGACCCTGCCACATCAGCGGCTCGCTTCTGAAGAAGAAAAAATGAGCAGTTCCCATTTTTTACGGGCGGTGTATGTTCTTATTTCGTGCCTTCTGTTTCATCGTCAGCAAAGTGGCAACTAAGTGCATCCCATTAGTCTGCGCCTTCTGTTATTATTTGCCCACCAAATCCACCAGGAACTACTGCACACGAAAAAAAAAGGAAACTGATTGAGGTATACGAGACGTTCGACTGGAATTTTGCGCTATCGTCTCCCCTTCCGTGTCCAATGTGACGCATATCTCTTCCCTTCCTTGCATCTTCTTTCGCCCTTCCTACTATATATGAAGCAGCATTGTCTTCCTATCTCCATAGGATGAATCTCTTCTCCATCCCAGTCCTCACAAAAGGATTACTCCTCTTTGCCAAGCGACCATCGCCCCGCCATGGTTCCACCAGGTGATCTTCTTGCCGCCGTCTCCCGCTCGGCGATACTGATGGAGCGTTATTATTCAGCGGACCCCTCACCCTGATTTGGTTCTGTCGTCGCTGCTGCAAGCACACCTTTCCTGAGCGTTTTGGCCAACTCCCACAACCATGGTTTAATTCAGTTGCCGGCGGGTGTGGCCTCCCAATTCCCATAATTCTGACTGGCTCCTCCGTCCAACCCCCGCTGCCCGAGCTTCAGGTTGAATCCTCCTCCCGTTCATGAAGCCGGGTTGTTCTGTTGCCCCAGTACCTGGATCCAAGGCAAGGGAGCATGTCAGCTACGACAAGGAAGGAGGCAAGTTTTCTCCTTCATTCTTACTCCCTCCGTTCGGAATTACTTGTCACAGAAATGGATGTATCTAGACATATTTTAGTTCTAGATACATTCATTTTTGAGACAAGTAATTCCGAACAGAGGGAGTACTACTTTGCAATTCGATTCTTCTTTACAGTATAAGATGGAATAGAGTAGATGCATGACATGAACTACTCCATTGATTGATTGGATTTGGCGGACGTTGTAGGAAAAAGTAGTCTTAATTTTGGGGGATCCGTTATGTACCTTTTGTTTATATGCAGTCTGAAACTCTGGATGTAATACACGTGTCAGGAATAGACTGCATCAAGGCTTGCCAAGGAACCCTTTGAAGGTGAGGACCTTCAGGCAGTGGCCAAGCCAGCAGCTAGCGCTACGCTCGTCAACTCTCCACTACTGTAGGCAATCACGGACATGGACAGGCTCCCTCGATGGAATCGAGGCAGTTGAAGAACAGAGTTTCCACACACCTTATTATTTCCTTTCCCTTATTCTCTAATCTGGAGGTCAGTAAGGCAAGATGCATGCGGCACTGAGAAGCGATGGTTCTCCTGATAAGCCTTTCAGTGGTACTCCTACTGTATGTCTCTTTTTGGCTCTCATTTTGATATATTTATTATTGCGTAGTATAAAAAAGTGCAATTTTCGTGCAAATTGTGTCATTATTTTGTTTCACTGTTTTTCATTCACTTTCTTCTTAAGGGGTAATACCAATAACACTAACCCATATTGTGTAACAGTGCAATTCGTGTGCAAATTATGAGTAATTTCTTTTGTAATTGTTTGTTTCAAGTTTTATTTCATTTCCTTTATATTTTTTAGGGTAAAACCAATACACCCCCAATTCATTCTACCTAAGAGGAAATTCAGTTTTTGTATTTTCAGTTTTATACTAGTTTCAGTTTTATTATTGTTTATTAAGTGTTTTTATTTGGTTTTCCCATTTATGTGTATGCATGAATATTAGGGGTGTGTGCGTGTGTTAATATACACATAAGTATTATACAATACATTTGTAAATTCTACTAGAGTGCAAAATTGCACTATTATACACCTATCTTTGCAGTCATAAAATTATGCAATTTCAGTGCAAATTGTGCGCAAACTTCTCTTCATTTTTAATTTCTTTTTTATTTTCTTCTTTAAGGGTAATACCAACGATACTAATTTATGCCTTCTTTCACTACAAGAAACCTGTTAATTCATGACGGATTTCTCATGACATTTTTGAAATCTGTCATGGACGGCCTGGCACAGCCCTGCAAGCCCGCTCAAGCCCGCGTAACGGTTTCCATATAAATTGCTAACCCTAAATCCTCCTCCCATCCCCTCCTCTCTCCATCCGCAGCCCCCTCCCTCATCTCCCACCGCACGCCGCCACCCTCCACCTCTTCGCGTCCTTCCTCCCACAGCTCGCCGCCGGCCCTCCCCTCCCTTCCCCTTACCTCGCAGCTCCGACAACTACCAGATCCGCCGCATACCCCACCCATCCATCCCTCTCGCAATGCATCTATTCCTCCCCGGCACTCGCTTGTGACCCCTAGCAATGGCTAGGGTTTCGACTGCGGCATCGTGTCCAACACTGCACATCTCCGGCGGCTCCCCTCCATCCGCACATCGCGTCTTCGGTAGCTCCTCTCCGTCCACACCGCTCTTCCTTGAGCCCACCTTGCCGGCTGTGCGGTGATGCCGCTGTGCAACGTCCAGTGGCGAGCGACCAACTCCTGGGCCGCCGTCGGCGACACCTCTTCTCCACCAAGGTTAGCCCCCCGTCCGACCAAGATCACTATAACCCCGTCCCTAATGTCCCCCGACCTGCCTCTCGTGATTTGGCCTGATCCCCTGATGCGTGCGTGCAGGAATTGTTTGAGAGTCCTGCAATTCGTGAACAGTTTCTGTGTACTTAGCATTCAAGGAGCAGCTTGTTGATGACCAGTCTGTCTCAGGATTAAATTTTAGAAGTTGTAGGTTTCCATTCTACTTGTAGTGAATAACCTTATGGATTCATTCTCTCTGTCTTGACAACAGTTCCAGCAGCAATTTTGTGCTTCATCTTGATTCACCCACTACTTTGTATACTGTCTTTGGGTTCAGAGTGTGTTGTCTACTCGTCCAATTGATGGCCTTTTTTCAATCGTTGATGTATCATGTATCTTAGGGAGGGAGGCAGGAAGTGATATGCCAAGTTACAATATTATTGATGAGTTTTTTTTCAATGCTATATAGTATAGTGCTTATTTCACTTGCAATGTTAAATTGTTTGGTGCCCATCAGTTTAGTCAATCTGTTAATCCCCTTGCTTACTATATAGATAGTACTTAATGATGCATGCGTATTTGGACAGTCGAGACACCTCTGTTCCTATATAGATTCATAACAAAGGTCCAACACTGTTAGTGTCGATTACCTAGCGTGGCTACTGCCCTCTCTAACTATAAGGGTGTGTTGTCTGTGCGTGCTGACAAGGTGCCGGCAGCTAGGGCTCTGGTGCAGCAGCCGGTGTGTTGTGTGTGCGTGCTTCCTCTCTGAATGTTTAACACTAAATTTTCTCTGAATTTTTCTGTATCTTGTACACTGTAGGGTACCAAGTAGAGACAAACAGCAGGGTACAAAGCAGAGACAAACCACCGCACTGCAGTATGTGGCCTTTTATCAATTTCTGATTCACTTTAGAATATTTCCTTAGGTCTTGGAGACATGATTTCGGTTACTGTATTAACATGTCGACATGTTCTGTTAGTGATTTCTCCCTAGGTATTTTTCTTTTTCTGTCCTTGTTGTCTCCTGCAGCCAGCCAGGTGAATATGTATTCCAGAAATATGTTTAATCTGAACCTAAGAAGAAAATTACATTGTTACATTGTGGCAGTCCTACAGTAATATTGTAGAGGTTTAAACCCGTTAATTTGTCTACTAAGCACATCTATTAGCGAGTCAATTTAGAGTAGTAGTACTACTTTTAGTTGTGCACCTGCTACTAGTACCAAGGCCAAGTGTTCGCTCACTTTCTCTCAACCTTGAGGCAGACACCGAGCTAGCACTTGCCATCACAGTGACACAACGCGTTGCTTCTTCAACTCCGTTGCTCCATCACTAGGTCGCCCTCCTGAATAGTGCTCGTGACAAGTGATCCTAAATCTTTTTTCTTCATGTTATTCCTCTTTTTATTTCGATCACTTAACACTCTAATTGTCTTCTTATGATTTCTTGTTTTTGGGATGCAGGTCTAGGTAGCTCTGTAACAGTCGTGCCACTGCATGGCACACAATAGAGCTTGAGAGGGCAACCATGATGGCCGTTGGGAGCTGCACCACGATCAACCAAGGGTTAGTTCTCCACTGCCACTCCTATGATTTCTCCGCTATTTTCATTCCCCAGCTCAACTGCTACTGAACTACACCTATTTAGTTGATCTAGTTCAGAGTTGCGCATTTTCACCAGGGTGTGATTTTGAACTAATTTCTTTGTGCCCCATGGATCTTGGTGGTTAAATTTATCATCTCATGCACTCGAATCAAAGTAATCCTATACATCCTAACCACTATCTCAGTATCTCTTTAACAGAACCAGTTGCCACTTCTATAGATCCGGCCATGGCTCTTAGTTATTTTGCATGCCATTTGGAGTTCACTTGGCAAGCAAGTGTTGTCCATTATTGTCGGTGCCTTGATAAATTTTTAGGTTCATGTGTAAACTTGTTGAGACATGAACATTTGAAGCTTACATCAGCCAGCTCGACGAGCACTGGCTTTGTGTCATGGATATTGTTTGTTAGTGATGCCATTTTTGGTGGATTTATATGGCCTCAACTGCTGCTGCTATAGTAACTTGACTTCTGCAATGTATGTTCTATCAGCAGTGTACTTTGTTATCTGCTGCTGCTATTATTGTTGTTGTATAATAGATGCCTTGTTATTGTCATTTATACACACAATAAAATTTAAGGATTTTGGAAAGCGTGTAATTTATTTATTTTAAGTTTCTTCTTCTACTATCTATTCACTTCAACAAATGTCTAATGTTGTTGTAAATATGGTAGGTATGATTGGGTCGCGAGCTACTTGGTGTTGTCCATCAGAATCTGCCATGACATGTAGTTGCCACCAGGAGGATCGACGACAAGCACATGAGTGGCACCCTTAGTAGTTTATATGTTTTGTTAACATAAATTGGATTGTACTGGTTCCTATCATTGCCGTGTGATATATTTTGACAATATATGTTGTATACTATCATTTCCTGGAGGATATTATAAACTGCTAGGTTGTATAGATACCTATGGATGGCTACATATTGAGTGATTTCTGTAACGTATGGCACTTTGGAAATATTGTCCTGGTCCAAAATTGGCATTATGATTTGCGGAACTCATTATGCTAGAATTGTGCTGGATCAAAATTGGGCTAAAAAGAAATGGACGGGGTCAAATTTAAATTGAATCATAAATCCATGACGGTTTCTGTGATGAAAATAGTGTCCACGTAGGTAGCCACGTCATTTTCAGTTGGTGTATTGAAAATCCTACGTGGCATTGGTCCATGACGGTTTGTTCCGTCATGGCCAGTTTGGGCTTGGCCGGGCCTGAGGCAAATCCATGACGGCCAAGAACCGTCATGGAAGATACGATGTCAAATTATGACGCGATATACATGACAGATTTCAAATCCATCATGTATGGGCACGCATGACAGTTTTTGGCTGATCTGTGACGGCTTAGGACTGTCACGTATTAACATATTTCTTGTAGTGTTTGGAAATTTCATTTAGAAATATATGCTAGTACACACTTATTCTTTGGAAATTATGGAAAAGCGCAATTTCTGTGTAAATTTTGTCATTCTGTATTTTCTTTTTTCATTTTCTTTCTGCTGGAAGGGTAACACCAATTCCACTAATTCATTCATTCTTAAAAAACTTCAGTATTTTGATTTTTGTTTTTAGTTTTTATTTCATTTTCTTTTTTCTTTAAGGGAAATACCAATGCCACCAATCCATTCATTCTTAGAAAATCTCTTTATCTTGCAAAAATTCAACTTTTATATGCTTATTCTTGCATATGTTTAGTTGGTTAGGAAGGGGTCTGTAGAAGCCTATACGACCCCGTACGTCTAGCATTTTCGCTACACCGACACACAGCCACATGCGTGGACTTTGAAAGAAAAAATAGACACGTATACATTGAACTAGCTAGCTATACTACCATGTAACACTAGTACTTTGGGTATATATATAGCTAGCGTGCAGTGTGTGCGGTCAAAAAAAGAATTGACCGACCCTAATACTATTTTCAGGCTGACTGTGATATAGCCACGCATATTGTTTTGCGTCCTAGGACGAAAACAGTCGCGTATGCAGCACTGGCCTTCTAGAGACTCTCCAACAGGCTCAGCTCACCGTGACTGACAGCCCATGCCCATGCATGCACCGACGCATGCAGTTGACCACAAACCGGCACCAGCTTACCGTGACGTAAATGACTGCATTTACGTTTCCTCGATCCGACAAAGCAAGGGCACGTATATATAGTACTTAATTACGTGCGTCCCTCACGCGCCAGTTTGGCAGCACGTACGTGCTGTTCATACCAGAGCCGTCAATGAAGCAAAAGAGAAAAGAACAAGGCAAAAGCTCGCACCATGCATGCAACACCGTTGCCGCGCCCCGGCGAAAAAGCCAAGGCGAAAGCGAGAGCACACATGGCCCCCATGCATAACGGAAAGCGAGGGAGCACACGATCGAGGACACCACCGGCAGCCCACCGGGCGGGCGCGGGCACGACAAGAAGATGCGTGCACGGCGCGGCCCGGCGGGGAACGGACGGAGGCGCCGTCGGCCAGGCCACGACGCCGCTGGAAAGCGCGCGCGCCGGCGAGCGGACGCGGTTCCGCCCCCGGCCGGTGTGCCAGCCACTCCGCGGTACACTAGCCTCGTGTGTGCCACTCCACTCGGCACGCAGGCAGAAACAAACAAACGAACGAACGAACGGGCGGAGATGGCGAGTTCACTCCACGCAACGTCGCCTTTCCTCACACATGTAGGCGTTAGGTGTCCGGCCGCATGCATGCACGAGGAGCGGAGCGGGTATTGGGGATCCAGCCACCGGAGGACTGAGCGAGCGAGTACAAATAACCCCACTCACCGGAGCCACGCACCGTGCGTTTTCTTCAGTCCCGTCACTTTCGGCCCACAGAGTAGTACAACCAGGAGAAGGAGAGGAGTGGTACAAGAAGCCTCTCCCACTGAGGAAGAAGAAGAAGAAGAAGAAGAAGAAGAAAAAGGCAGTTCCGGGCGACTGTGAGCACGCACACCGGCCGATCGTCCGTCCGTCCCGTCCAGGAAGAAGAAGAAGAGACCAGATCAGGTACGCATGCTACGCACGAACGTCTATACCCAGGCCCAGTTCCCGGCCGGCGGCAGATATGCATGCAACCCTAGTTCTGTCTGGAAATCAAGGTCGGTTAATTGCTCTAGTAGATCCATACAAATGGCGCCCTGTTATCAGATCCAGCCTCTTCTTTTTTCCATTCTTTCAATTTCCTTTCCACTCTCGTGCGTGTGAGTTCAGAGGATCTTGTAGATTTAAATCTTCTAGGATGGGTAGTTTCTCTCCGACTCCGACTCCGATCTTACATTTGAGGAGCAGATCCAGTGGGTCCAAGGTTTACTAGGATTGGATCAGACCTGACTGACTGACTGACTGACTGGCTGACAGAGGGAGTATAACGCATGCACAGCCATTTTCTGTTTTCCACCCGAGTTGGATCGAACAAGTCAGGTCACGCACCAAGGCTTTGATTGATTTTTGTTTTTGGCTTATTACGTGGAGTGTAGTTCCGCCGCGCGCACGCTAGACAACAAATTCCGTCTCTCAGTTCCCCCCTGTGCACGCGATTTCACAGGTCATTAGTGCCACTGCGGATACAGCTGATTCATGTTCATGTCCTTGATGTTAATTTGGATTTCGAATTCAAATGAAATTTAAGATCCAGAAAAGTTGACTGATTTTTTTGTTGTTGTTTGTTCCACTACTCACTCACTCTAGATCAGTGCAGGCATCTCTTGCTGCAGCTAGCCACACCCTGCGCGCGCCATGGCGGCTCTGGCCACGTCCCAGCTCGCCACCTCCGGCGCCGTCCTCGGCATCACCGACAGGTTCCGCCGTGCAGGTTTTCAGGGCGTGAGGCCCCGGAGCCCGGCGGATGCAGCGCTCGGCATGAGGACTGTCGGAGCAAGCGCGGCACCGAAGCAACAAAGCAGGAAAGCGCACCGCGGGACACGGCGGTGCCTCTCTGTGGTGGTGCGCGCCACGGGCGGCGGCGGCATGAACCTCGTGTTCGTCGGCGCCGAGATGGCGCCCTGGAGCAAGACCGGCGGCCTCGGCGACGTCCTCGGGGGCCTCCCCCCAGCCATGGCCGTAAGAAAGCTAGCACCATTCTCTTCTTATAATGTTTCTTCTTGCAGCCAGCCATGCCTGCCATTTCGACTGATGGCGTGTCTGTGCAGGCCAACGGTCACCGGGTCATGGTCATCTCCCCGCGCTACGACCAGTACAAGGACGCCTGGGACACCAGCGTCGTCTCCGAGGTATACATATATCCGCCACATGAATGATCACAATTCGCATGCTCCTGCACATTTCTGCAAGATTCTACTGACTGACTGGATCTCGCAGATCAAGATCGCCGACGAGTACGAGCGGGTGAGGTACTTCCACTGCTTCAAACGTGGGGTGGACCGCGTGTTCGTCGACCACCCGTGCTTCCTGGAGAAGGTGACCGATTCTTCGTCGTCGATCGATCAAGCTAGCTCTTCGCCGTCCAAAGTCCTAACTCAACATTCATGGTGATTGATTTGGGTGAGCCTTTGTTTCTGCTGGTTGCAATTTCCAGGTCCGGGGCAAGACCAAGGAGAAGATCTACGGGCCCGACGCCGGCACGGACTACGAGGACAACCAGCTACGCTTCAGCCTTCTCTGCCAGGCAGCACTTGAGGTGCCCAGGATCCTCGACCTCAACAACAACCCATACTTTTCTGGACCCTACGGTAAGATCAACAACACCCAGCTAGCTACTTAGTAGAGTGTATCTGAAGAACTTGATTTCTACTCGAGAGCACTGGATGATCATCATTTTCCTTGTACCTGGGTGCTGCCATGCCGTGCCGCGCAGGGGAAGACGTGGTGTTCGTGTGCAACGACTGGCACACGGGCCTTCTGGCCTGCTACCTCAAGAGCAACTACCAGTCCAATGGCATCTATAGGACGGCCAAGGTTCTGCATCTTCTGAAACTTTATACTCTCTCTGCATCATTCTGGCCTGAATTTTACATTGCAACTTCGTTTCATGGCTAGGTGGCGTTCTGCATCCACAACATCTCGTACCAGGGCCGCTTCTCCTTCGACGACTTCGCGCAGCTCAACCTGCCGGACAGGTTCAAGTCGTCCTTCGACTTCATCGACGGCTACGACAAGCCGGTGGAGGGGCGCAAGATCAACTGGATGAAGGCCGGGATCCTGCAGGCCGACAAGGTGCTGACGGTGAGCCCCTACTACGCGGAGGAGCTCATCTCCGGCGAAGCCAGGGGCTGCGAGCTCGACAACATCATGCGCCTCACGGGCATCACCGGCATCGTCAACGGCATGGATGTCAGCGAGTGGGACCCCACCAAGGACAAGTTCCTCGCCGTCAACTACGACGTCACCACCGTGAGCACCCACCCACCAGCACAAAGATTGCTTCCTCTTCTTCCGGTGATCGCTGGCTTTGGGTTCTGACGAACGAGGCAAAGTGACAGGCGTTGGAGGGGAAGGCGCTGAACAAGGAGGCGCTGCAGGCCGAGGTGGGGCTGCCGGTGGACCGGAAGGTGCCGCTGGTGGCGTTCATCGGCAGGCTGGAGGAGCAGAAGGGCCCCGACGTGATGATCGCCGCCATCCCGGAGATCGTGAAGGAGGAGGACGTCCAGATCGTTCTCCTGGTACGTCATCAACCCGCAACCCGACCGCCATTGCTGAAACTTGGATCAAGCAGAACTAAGGAATGATCGAATGCATTGCAGGGCACCGGGAAGAAGAAGTTTGAGCGGCTGCTCAAGAGCGTGGAGGAGAAGTTCCCGAGCAAGGTGAGGGCCGTGGTCAGGTTCAACGCGCCGCTGGCTCACCAGATGATGGCCGGAGCCGATGTGCTCGCCGTCACCAGCCGCTTCGAGCCCTGCGGCCTCATCCAGCTCCAGGGGATGCGCTACGGGACGGTAAACGCCTCCTCCTTCCTGCCAATTCCTTGTCTCCTGCGCATCCATGGCCATGACCGAAGTTACTTCCAAATTTGCAGCCGTGCGCATGCGCGTCCACCGGCGGGCTCGTCGACACCATCGTGGAGGGCAAGACCGGGTTCCACATGGGCCGCCTCAGTGTCGACGTATGCTCATCGATCTTCTTGTGTACATTCATCCATCTTGTTCATGATTGCAGCTCAATCAGATGATGAAATGGTTTCCTTTTTCTTCTTGGTGGCCAGTGCAACGTGGTGGAGCCGGCCGACGTGAAGAAGGTTGTGACCACCCTGAAGCGCGCCGTCAAGGTCGTCGGCACGCCGGCGTACCATGAGATGGTCAAGAACTGCATGATACAGGATCTCTCCTGGAAGGTACGTCGTCTCTGGTCTGGTTTAGGATGCATTTTCCAGAACAACTAAGAGTTAAGACTGCAATGGTGCTCTTGTTCGATGTATCCATTAATGGTGGCTTGGGCATATGGTGCAGGGGCCTGCCAAGAACTGGGAGCACGTGCTTCTGGAACTGGGGGTCGAGGGGAGCGAGCCGGGGATCGTCGGCGAGGAGATCGCGCCGCTCGCCATGGAGAACGTCGCCGCTCCCTGAAGAGAGAAACAAAAGGAGGCTCCGGCGCATGGAGCATCCATCCAGTCTGCAGGGTTCTCGTATGGGGAGAAGATAGCCGCTTGTTGTAGTGAAGAAGGGCCGATATATATATATATATATATATATATATATATATATATATATATATATATATAATATAGACTAATAAGTACTTTAACTTTTGTTGTGCCGCTTGCCTCTCTTACAAACAAAAAAGATGTTAGGGGTTGTGCTTGTGACAGTGTGCTGAATTGTGCTTGCATTTTGGTGTGGTATATTGCAATAAACAAAGGATTTGTTATGTGTTTTTTTGCAATTGTTTCTCCGTGTTTGAGTCGAATCAAGTTATTTTGTGGGGTTTCAAAGGTACATTTTTGGGTTCGTGGAGGTGGGAGGTGGCAGCTTCGGTCGCAGGAACAGAGGTGTTCAAGGCGGCCGGAATTGCTTGCCGCCTGCAGCGGAATCGCCAGCGTAAAACTCACTGTTTTGCAATGAAGGAATACCTAGGTGTAAGTTCCAAAATGCAAAACAAAGGAATACCTAGGTGTAAGTTCCAACATGGCGGTGCGATGACCGCCAAGATCAATGCACGGCAGTTGAATCGCCAACGTAAAATTCGCCGTTTTGCAATGAAGGAATACCGGTGTAAGTTCCAAAATGCAAAACGAAGGAATACCTAGGTGTAAGTTCCAAAATGCCGGTGCGATGACCGCCAAGGTCAATGCGACACAACAAATGACGAAAGGGGAGTGATCATGGCTGAAATAGTTTTCACTTTTTTCCTTGCTTGGAACCAACAATAGTACTTGCTCAGTTTGCTGTTAAACTGTGAGTCTTGCGACGCACTAAACTTATTTAATAAGTTGTGCAACAGCCAACTTCCATTTGAATTAGATCATGATCTAAATACTTCCTAAAATACAACGGTTGCTTGCATGATGCAGATATCGCTCCTGCTTTCACCAGCGTCCCAGTACATGTTTACTGAAAAGGCAAGGTGAAAAATCGAGCGCAACCTCGTTCCCTCAAAGCGGTGGTCGATACAAGAAAACAAAACAGTGATAATTCTCAGCTGATTTCTGGAAGGTGGAAACCGAAGTTGCTTTTCAGAGTCGATTGAGACAAATGAAAATTTCAAGCGACTGGGGCATGGCCAGACCATGCACAAAACAGACAAATCCTATTCATGTATTTTTTTTTCTCAACATGCAAGACTGACCCTGGAAGCCCAATAAAGACCATCCATCATAGTTTTGAGCAGCAAAACAAAATCAACGGGCATGTTCTTATTACAGCAGGAAAATCAGGAGCGCAAAGAGCTACTTTAAGTGAGTGCACATATGTTTTGACGATCGCCTTGTTTATTGGCATGGTAGCTACAGAGGAAAGATAAAAGAAAACCGAACACCTGGCTCTGATATCGTTACGAAGCTTCCCGTCAGACCATCAGTGTTTGGCCATGGTTCTGATATGAGAGTTCCATCATGCCCTCATCTCAACATAGGACCCTGAGATCCCTGAGGTGCCAATCAGGGTGATCTGCAGGAACAACAATTACGTCATGAATATACTGAATCAAGCAGCAATGTCTACTAACTTCAGACCAGGAAATCAGCTGAATACAACATATCCACACATGCTATGAAACTGAGCAGGAACACCGGCATGAAGACATTAATCCACACATGCTTATATACTTGTGCAGCATCTCATCCACTTTCATCAGGAAACATTTTAATGAGACAAAAAAAAACAAGAAGCAATTGTATGAGCATCTCCCAGTTGCAATAACAACTCACGATGGCGTGACCAACACTCGGTCTGCGAGAAGAAAACAGTAACACTGGACAAGAGCCTTTACCCCATAATAAGCTGGCAAGTTTGAACAGCCACACTCTTATGGTTCTTGCTGAGCTGCCAGTACTGCCCAGTTTCTAGAGGTAACTGGGTACAGAGGGAACACGCTACAAAACACCTGGCCAGGAATTAGCCAGAAAATGATTGTGTTTTCCGTATTTCTGGTGAAACTTGCGGAAAAGAGAAACTAGTTAACAATTTGAGTACTACAAACTAGTCTGAACTAAGATAAATCGATCTAGCTCGCCTATTAGACATGTAGACTAATTCCAAACTGTTTAGTACCCTATAAGAAAAATAATGGAACCTCAAGACATACCTTCGTGATAAAAAACAGATGCTTTTTTTGGTTGACTCGTTACAAACAAGAGGAAAGCGAGAAAGTGTTCTTAAGCATTAGGATGTGACAAGTAATCACGGTTATCTGTCTGTAGTTACAAATTACAAACAAGACAAAGAGCATTTGCCAACCAAGTTTTCTATGGTGTATAGCTAGTACAACTACCATAAGTGCACAACATTTGGTAAAGGAAGTAAGAACAAACACAGCTAGTTCTCCCTCCGTCCCAAAATAAGTGTCTCAACCTTAGTACAACTTTGCACTAAATTTAGTACAAAGTTGAGACTCTCAACCTTAGTACAACTTTGTACTAAAGTTAGTACAAACTTGAGACAGTTATTTTGGGACGGAGGGAGTATAAGGTAAACATGATCATGACCATACTTGCATATATGGGTTTGTTAGATAAGGTTGAAGGGTTCATGGCCATTTTAAGTTACGCTTGTCTTTTCTGGTATGTTACCAATATAACTCCCTCATATACAACCTAATCCAATAACAAGTGTCTGGTCTGGGATGTTCGATACTTTGTCCCTTAGAAAGAGAAGGAGATCAAATGATAATTCTGACACAGAAGTAAAGAAATGTATAACACTATAACAGAATTGAAGAAAGTCAAATTCATCCAAAAATAATGTGAGAATGTCACATATGTAAAAACACCTTACATAAAAAGCAACGACTAACATCATAACAAATGGCATTAAAAGAAGAATTAATGACACATGATAGTGCATGCAAGCACCCACACAACAAAGATGTATCAAACATGAGTTCTACAACAGAGACTGGTATAAGAAAACTATATTGCAGGGACCAGTAACTTTCAATAGGAAAATACCTTTCCCCACTCAGAGCCTATGCCACTGCATCTCATTTTCAGGTGAATCATTTTTGTCCCCAACTCGCTCTCCACCTTTTTCCGTAGATAGTGCTCTTCAGGACTAAAAGATTCCAGATATGTCATGTATCGGCTATAGGCAGATTTCACAGCTTCTTCTAAGTAACCAGGCAAGGGGCCCACATTCTGCAAGAGTTAGGGTCGGTAAGACATAAGCAGAAGCAGAAAAATGAGCCCCGGTTCTGCAAATAAACAATGGAAGAGAGGTGATTAAGTACTGACCTCGCCCGTAAGACCACAAAGATCATCAAGAGCCATTCTTAGGGTAACTAAAACTCCACTAAACTCTTCACATGCTTCAGCTGCACGAAATACATTTTCCAAGGCTTCTTGACCAGCCTTATCATCAGTAGCCATAGATATTGCTTTCTTTGCTTCCTCCACAAGAGAACCTGGAAGCTCGTTCCAGCTAGCAGCCATCAAATCCTTAAATGCAGTCTCAATTTTCGGGTCAGATATTGCAGGCAGATGTTTCTCATTTGAACTGAACATGCGCCTGGAGTTCCATGAGAAAGCATTGTTGCCATCTGAGTATACAATATGAAAATGTTAATCAACAATGAGCACAGAGAGAGAAAAAAAGGCATGGAAATGTATGAAGTTTCAACCAAGGTACAATATTTGCAGCAAAATGAAGACTGATAATTCTCTCTCCATTTTGCTACGAAGTGAACTAGTAGCATCTGAATACTGTGCAACTCTGATAACCACACTGATCAAAGTTCAATTGCCATTACTACACAACCTCCTTAATTGATCAGATGTGATGAAGATCAAGAAATACAGGATCTGAAAATAAACGAGCTACTACTATGAAGTCCCCAAAATATTTAATCTTCACGAAGCCGCTGGTATTGGCACTCAAATGGTTTACACATGGGTCTAGGTACAATAAGACTGTCAACCTTGAATAAGAACTAATGCAATGGCTTATTTGAGGACAATGGATACACATCTCCCAAATTCACCAAAAACAAGAAGACGTTTAACAGCTTGTGATAGAAAAATGAATAACAAAAGAAACAGGTACTTAGCGAATAGCAGTCTCAAGGTGTTCTTGTGACATCTGGTTGCCGTATATGGAGTCATAATATACTCATGGATCATGGTTTATAAAGCGGTAAAGCAAGCACCACTCGCTCTAACGCTTAAGCGACGCCTAACGCCTAAAGTGGGCAAATATCTAAGGCGCTGCCAGGGCGCCTTGTCGCTTAAGTGACGCTTAAGCGTCTGAAGCGGGACGCTTTATTAACAATGTCATGGATAATAAGATTAACAATCTACAGCAGGAAGTGTTTTTTCAGCATGACAGTTACTTAGTTATTCATGAATTCGCAAGTGTTTATCACCAACTCTCCTCAGACTACTGGCGCATTTCCTTATGAAAATGTTCATGTATCCCGCAGAATCAACAGGAATCACACTCTTATTTCTAGGTTCACATCTTGTATGAGCAGTTGAGCTCAACAACAAAGCCACACATACACATGACAGTATCACCAACTCCTCCCCTCAACGCAAGATTGTGCAGACTGCAGAGTTCAAACATGCATCCAGTGTGCGGTGCCAGTTGAGTTTGCTCTTGGTAGGGATTAGGGAAATCAATTTGAGAAAACATTGGAGATAAACACAGTTCGTGCCATGCTAACTGACCCTAGAAAACCTCACAGAGCAAGATCAATCACGCAAATTTTACTCTGCAGTCTGCACAGCCATTCACACGGAGAACCAAGATCCAATCTAACGGTCGCTAACAACCAGCGGAACGGGAGGGGGGGAATTAGGGAGTTCATGCGCGGGTTTACCTTGGGTGATGCAGGATCCCAGGCGCGCCGCCGACGCCGCGCTGTGGAGGGGCATCCGCGTCCCCAGACCAGCCGCCGCCGACCTGCAGGGAAACTCGAGGTGAGCACACGCCCGCAGCCACCGACCCACCTACCCATCGATCGATCGATTGGACGGCCTAGCAGAAACCTACCTGCGGAGGACCCCGGCGGCCCCGGCGGCGGAAGAGGACGACGAGGCGGCGAGGGGCGCCCGGCGGAGAGCGGATCTCGCGGCGGAGGCGGCGGCGCGGGCCGACGATGCCATTTTTTTTTCTTCCTCTTCTTCCTTCCTCTCTCTCGCTTGCGGCTTTGGGGGGGTTGTTGGCGAATCCGTTCGGGTTTATTTATTTTTCCTTTTCTACTACAGGCCCTCTTCGGCTTTGTTGATTCTGGGCCTGGGCTCTCGTGTGGCGATGCCATTTTTGCTCAAAAAAAGGGTGAAAAATTCCTCCATGGCATGAATTCATGATTTATATATGGGTAAAAAAATGAATTATTGATTTATGTGAGGTCTCCATGTGTTTTTTCCTAGAAAAAAAAGGCATTCATGTTTCCTGAATTTCAGAAAGTATTGATCACGCTGCACCGTATTGTTCTGAAAGTTACGTGTACAATCTCTCGAACAGGAGGAATGGCTTCACCACACCAATCGTGAAGCGCTGCACAAGGACTAAACTGCACAAGAACTAAACTCTATGCAGATGGTTGAGCAATGGTTCTTGATGCACCGCAAGGTGATGTGAGCCGTCAAGAGCTGATTTACCTTGTCAATTATGTTCATGGCCCTATGGTCTTTCAAGAAATGGTTGTATACCTAGTGCTACTAGGAGGCATATTTGTTGGACTGCCTACAGAACTTGAGAAGATATTAGGTTGTCGGATTCGTCGAGAAATGGTTGCTTCTCTCCTGATGTCTCCAATTTCCTCGTGTACCTCATACATATGAATACTTCGATCTATATGATGTTTTACCATGACAAATAGAAACTATGGTGGTAACAAGCAAACATGAATAACAATGTGTTTTCTTATGGGATGGAAGCAACTAGATGCTTTGTCTTTCTACAAGAGCTTCGCCTTCTGTGCCATGCAGTAGTTGATGCTATTTTTTCCCCTTGAGGAACAAAGAGTGGTTGATGCTACGTGCTATAAAAAACGTTGTGCCTGGCAAAGTAGCAATTTATATTGCTAGACCAAGCAAGGAGGCAACAAGGAGGGGACATGTACAATTGATATATCACATGCCCGGAAGATTGCCACTGCCCATGAAGGCATGATTATATCTTTTGTTGGTTGTCATTAAGTTTCACTTAAAATCATATCTTATATGTAGGAGTGGAGTACCAAGTAAGTCCCATCATGATGCCACCGATCAATTTTCCTTCTTTGTTGGCGTTCTTGTGCATAGCAAGTGGAAGATCCGTTGATTTCTCCAATTTCTCATATGCATCAATAGTCTTGTGTCTTTTTTCTATATCAAAATCTAGCTTTGTTCTTCTCACGTTCTCTAGTAAAATGTTCACTACAATTATTTACATGTGAAACAAAAAAAATTAATGGTCACCGGGGAGGAGAGCTTCCCCACCTAAATATAGTACGAAAACACATAGTCTGTCATTACATTATGGAAGAGACTAGAGCTTAGAACAGAGATACAATATCTATGATATAGCGGCGTCATGCATTGAAATTTTCGTAACTGAATATCCACAGTGATAAGTGTTGGGGAACATAGTAATTTCAAAAAAATTCCTACGCACACGCAAGATCATGGTGATGCATAGCAACGAGAGGGAAGAGTGTGTCCACGTACCCTCGTCGTAGACCGAAAGCGGAAGCGTTATGACAACGCGGTTGATGTAGTCGTACGTCTTCACGATCGACCGATCCTCAGTACCAAACATACGGCACCTCCGTGTTCAGCACACGTTCAGCTCGGTGATGTCCCGCGAACTCACGATCCAGTAGAGCTTGAGGGAGAGTTTCGTCAGCACGACGGCGTGATGACGATGTTGATGAACTTACCGACGCAGGGCTTCGCCTAAGCACCGCTACAATATGACCGAGGTGGATTATGGTGGAGGGGGGCACCACACACGGCTAAGAGATCAATGATCAATTGTTGTGTCTTGGGGTGCCCCCTGCCCCCGTATATAAAGGAGCTAGGGGAGGCGGCCGGTCAAGGAGGAGGCGCACCAAGGGGGGAGTCCTACTCCCACCTTCTTTTAGGACTCCTTCTTTCCTAATAGGAGTAGGAGAAGGGGGAAGGGAAGGAGAGAGGAGGAAGGAAAGGGGGCGCCCCCCCTCCTTGTCCAATTCGGACTAGAGGGGGAGGGGGCGCGCGGCCTGCCCTGGCCGCCCCTCCTCTTCTCCACTAAGGCCCAATAGGCCCATTACACTCCCCGGGGGGTTCCGGTAACCCCCTGGTACTCCGGTATATGTCCGAACTTGCCCGGAACCTTTTCGAAGTTCAAACATAGTCATGCAATATACCAATATTTATTTCTCGACCATTTCGAGACTCCTCGTCATGTCCCTAATCATATCCAGGACTCGGAACTATCTTCGGTACATCAAAATATATAAACTCATAATACCGATCGTCACAGAACTTTAAGCGTGCAGACCCTACGGGTTCGAGAACTATGTAGACATGACTGAGACACGTCTCAGCACTACAAAAAAATACACTTCCATGATGATACGTGTTTGTCATAGTAGGTCATGTTTTCTGTCATGCATGTACATCCATGACAAATTTATGACAGAATCAAGATAGTCATACCTGTGCTGTCGTAGAAGTGTTCCATGACATTACCAAAATTATCATCATGGAAGTGTCCACTTCCATGACGATAAATCGCGCGCCACAGAAGTGCTTTCGTCAAGGGTGACCGACACGTGGCATTGATACGTCTCCAACGTATCTATAATTTTTGATTGCTCCATGCTATATTATCTACTATTTTGGACTATATTGGGCTTTATTTTCCACTTTTATATTATTTTTGGGACTAACCTATTAACCGGAGGCCCAGCCCAGAATTGCTGTTTTTTGCCTATTTCAGTGTTTCGAAGAAACGGAATATCAAACGGAGTCCAAACAGAATGAAACCTTCGGGAACGTGATTTTCTCACCGAACGTGATCCAGAAGACTTGGACCCTACGCCAAGGCATCAGAGAGGCGGTCACGAGGATGGGGGGGCGCCCCCCCCAGGGCGCGCCCCCTGCCTCGTGGGCCCCTCGGAGCTCCATCGACGTACTTCTTCCTCCTATATATACCTACGTACCCCCAAACGAACAGATACGGAGCCAAAAACCTAATTCCACTGCCGCAACTTTCTGTATCCACGAGATCCCATCTTGGGGCCTATTCCGGAGCTCCGCCGGAGAGGGCCGTCATCACGGAGGGCTTCTACATCATCATAGCCCCTCCGATGAAGTGTGAGTAGTTTACCTCAGACCTTCGGGTCCATAGTTAGTAGCTAGATGGCTTCTTCTCTCTTTTTGGATCTCAATACAATGTTCTCCCCCTCTCTCGTGGAGATCTATTCGATGTAATCTTCTTTTTGCGGTGTGTTTGTTGAGACCGATGAATTGTGGGTTTATGATCAAGTCTATCTATGAATAATATTTGAATCTTGTCTGAATTCTTTTATGTATGATTGGTTATCTTTGCAAGTCTTTTCGAATTATCAGTTTGGTTTGGCCTACTAGATTGGTTTTTCTTGCCATGGGAGAAGTGCTTAGCTTTGGGTTCGATCTTGCGGTGTCCATTCCCAGTGACAGAAGGGGCAGCAAGGCACGTATTGCATCGTTGCCATCGAGGATAACAAGATGGGGTTTATTTCATATTGCATGAATTTATCTCTCTACATCATGTCATCTTGCTTAAAGTGTTACTCTGTTTTTAACTTAATACTCTAGATGCATGCTGGATAGCGGTCGATGAGTGGAGTAATAGTAGTAGATGCAGAATCGTTTCGGTCTACTTGTCACGGACGTGATGCCTATATACATGATCATACCTAGATATTCTCATAACTATGCTCAATTCTGTCAATTGCTCAACAGTAATTTGTTCACCCACCGTACAATACTTATGCTCTTGAGAGAAGCCACTAGTGAAACCTATGGCCCCCGGGTCTATTCTCGTCATATCAAGCTCCATCACTTTAATCTTGTTTTGCTTTTTTACTTTGCCTTTTACTTTTCACTTTGCATCTTTATATCAAAAATACCAAAAATACTATCTATCATCTCTATCAGATCTCACTCTCGTAAGTGACCGTGAAGGGATTGACAACCCCTAATCGCGTTGGTTGCGAGTAGCTATCGTTTTGTGCAGGTACGAGGGACTTGAGTGTGGCCTCCTACTGGATTGATACCTTGGTTCTCAAAAACCGAGGGAAATACTTATGCTACTCTGCTGCATCATCCTCTCCTCTTCGGGGAAAACCAACGCAAGCTCAAGAGGTAGCAAGAAGATTTCTGGCGCCGTTGCCGGGGAGTCTACGCAAAAAGTCAACATACCAAGTACCCATCACAATTCCTATCTCTCGCATTACATTAGTTGCCATTTGCCTCTCGTTTTCCTCTCCCCCACTTCACCCTTGCCATTTTATTTGCCCTCTCTCTCTCTCAATCTCCTTCTCCTTCTCTTTTTTCGTTTGCCTTTTTCTCGCTTGCCTTTTGTTTGCTCGTGTGTTGGTTTGCTTGTTTGTCGCGATGGCTCAAGATACTGCCAAATTGTGTGACTTCACCAATACCAATAATAATTATTTCCTTAGCACTCCGATTGCTCCTCTTGCCAATACTGAATCTTGTGAAATCAATACTTCTTTGTTGAATCTTGTTATGAAAGATCAATTCGCCGGCCTTCCTAGTGAAGATGCCACTACTCATCTTAATAGCTTCGTTGATTTATGTGATATGCAAAAGAAAAAAGATGTCGATAATGATGTCGTTAAATTGAAGCTATTCCCTTTTTCTCTTAGAGATCATGCTAAAGCTTGGTTTTCGTCTTTGCCTAAAAATAGTATTGATTCTTGGAACAAGTGCAAAGATGATTTTATCTCTAAGTATTTTCCTCCCACTAAGATCATCTCTCTTAGAAACGATATTATGAATTTTAAGCAACTTGATCATGAACATGTTGCACAAGCTTGGGAGAGAATGAAATTAATGATACGTAATTGCCCTACTCATGGTTTGAATTTGTGGATGATTATACAAAATTTTTATGCCGGATTGAATTTTGCTTCTAGAAATCTTTTAGACTCGGCCGCGGGAGGCACTTTTATGGAAATCACTTTAGGAGATGCTATTAAACTCCTAGATAATATTATGGTTAATTATTCTCAATGGCACACTGAAAGATCCACTAATAAAAAAAGTGCATGCTATAGAAGAAATCAATGTTTTGAGTGGAAAGATGGATGAACTTATGAAATTATTTGCTACTAAGAGTGTTTCTTCTAATCCTAATGATATGCCTTTGTCCATTTTGATTGAGAATAACAATGAATCTATGAATGTGAATTTTGTTGGTAGGAATAATTTTGGTAACAACGCGTATAGAAGGAATTTTAATCCTAGGCCTTATCCTAGTAATCCTTCTAATAATTATGGAAATTCCTACAACAACTCTTATGGAAATTTTAATAAGATGCCCTCTGAATTTGAGAATAGTGTTAAAGAGTTTATGATTTCACAAAATAATTTTAATGCTTTGCTTGAAGAGAAATTGCTTAAAGTTGATGATTTGGCTAGGAACGTTGATAGAATTTCTCTTGAGGTTGATTCTTTAAAGCTTAGATCTATCCCTCCTAAGCATGATATCAATGAGTCTCTCAAATCCATGAGAATTTCCATTGATGAGTGCAAGGAAAGAACCGCTAGGATGCGTGCTACAAAAGATGCCTTTATTAAAGCGTGTTCTTCCAATTCGTATGAAAATCAAGATGAAGATCTAAAAGTTATTGATGTGTCCCCTATCAAATCTTTGTTTTGAAATATGAATCTTGATGAAGCTGAATATGATCTTCCTTTACCTAGAAGGCGTTCCAAAAAATCGGAGTATTTAGATCTTTATGATGAAATTGATGAAAGTGGGATTGAAAGAAATAAAACCCTAGATGTTACTAAACCCACTATATTGGATTTCAAGGAATTTAATTATGAAAGTTGCTCTTTAATTGATTGTATTTCCTTGTTGCAATCCGTGCTAAATTCTCCTCATGCTTATAGTCAAAAGAAAGCCTTTACCGAACATATTGTTGATGCCTTGATGCAATCTTATGAAGAAAAACTTGAGTTGAAAGTTTCTATTCCTAGAAAACTCTATGATGAGTGGGAACCAACCATTAAAATTAAAATCAAATATCATGAGTTTTATGCTTTGTGTGATTTGGGTGCTAGTGTCTCCACTATCCCAAAGACTTTGTGTGATTTGCTAGATTTCCATGACTTTGATGATTGCTCTCTAAACTTGCATCTTGCGGATTCCACTATTAAAAAACCTATTGGAAGGATTAATGATGTTCTTATTGTTGCAAATAGGAATTATGTGCCCGTAGATTTTATCATTCTTGATATAGATTGCAATCCTTCTTGCCCTATTATTCTTGATAGACCTTTCCTTAGAACGGTTGGTGCGATTATTGATATGAAGGAAGGGAATATTAGATTCCAATTTCCATTAAAAAAGGGCATGGAACACTTTCCTAGAAAGAAAATAAAATTTCCATATGAAACTATCATGAGATCCACTTATGGATTGCCTACCAAAGATGGCAATACCTAGATCTATCCTCGTTTTTATGCCTAGCTAGGGGCGTTAAACGATAGCGCTTGTTGGGAGGCAACCCAATTTTATTTTTAGTTTTTTTTTGTGTTTTTATTCTGTTTAGGAATAAATAACCCATCTACCTTCTGTTTGGATGTGGTTTTGTGTTTTAATTTGTGTTTGTGCCAAGTTAGATCTATTGGATCTTCTTGGATGATAGTTATTTGATCTTGCTGTAATTTTCAGAAACTTTGCGCTCAGTGCTCGAATTATTAAAAATCACCAGAACGTGATAAAATACTTATTCCAATTGTTGCTGATCAATAAACAAATTTTCTAGGTCTTCCAATTTTGGTAGATTTTTTGGAGTTCCAGAAGTTTGTGTTAGTTATAGATTACTACAGACTGTTCTGTTTTTGACAGATTCTGTTTTTCGTGTGTTGTTTGCTTATTTTGATGAATCTATGGCTAGTAAAATAGTTTATAATCCATAGAGAATTTGGAATACAGTAGGTTTAACACCAATATAAATAAATAATGAGTTCATTACAGTACCTTGAAGTGGTTTTTTGTTTTCTTTCTCTAACGGAGCTCACGAGATTTCTATTGAGTTTTGTGTTGTGAAGTTTTCAAGTTTTGGGTGAATTCTTTTGATGGATTATGGAACAAGGAGTGGCAAGAGCCTAAGCATGGGGATGCCCATGGCACCCCCAAGATAATCCAAGGATACCAAAAAGTCAAAGCTTGGGGGTGCCCCGGAAGGCATCCCCTCTTTCGTCTACTTCCATCGGTAATTTACTTGGAGCTATATTTTTATTCACCACATGATATGTGTTTTGCTTGGAGCGTCTTGTATTATTTGTGTCCTTGTTTGTTAGTGTGCCACAATCATCCTTGCTGTACACACCTTTTGAGAGAGCCAATTATGAATTAAAATTTGATAGAATACTCTATGTGCTTCACTTATATCTTTTGAGCTATGTAGTTTTGCTCTATGTGCTTCACTTATATCTTTTGAGCTATGTGGTTTTGCTCTACGTGCTTCACTTATATCTTTTGAGCGTTATAATTTTGCTCTACGTGCTTCACTTAGATCTTTTAGAGCACGGTGGTGGATTTGTTTTAAAGAAACTATTGATCTCTCATGCTTCACTTAGATCATTTTGAGAGTCTTGATAGCATGGTAATTTGCTTAATAATAATATGCTTGGTATTCAAGATTTGTGAAACTTTCTTTTGAGTGCGTTGAATACTAAGAAAATATTGAAGCATGGTAATTGTTTTGAGATATGGAGGTGATAATATTAGAGTCATACTAGTTGAGTGGTTGTGAATCTAAAGAATACTTGCGTTGAAGTTTGTGATTCCCGTAGCATGCACGTATGGTGAACCGTTATGTGATGAAGTCGGAGCATAATTTATTTATTGATTGTCTTCCTTATGAGTGGCGGTCGGGGACGAGCGATGGTCTTTTCCTACCAATCTATCCCCCTAGGAGCATGCGCGTAATACTTGCTTTGATAACTTCTAGATTTTTGCAATAAGTATATGAGTTCTTTATGACTAATGTTGAGTCCATGGATTATATGCACTTTTTCCCATCCTTCCACCATTGCTAGCCTCTCTAATACCGCGCACCTTTCGCCGGTATCATACACCCACCAAATACCTTCCTCAAAACAGCCACCATACCTACCTATCATGGCATTTCCATAGCCATTCCGAGATATATTGCCATGCAACTTTCCACCGTTCCGTTTATTATGACACGCTCCATCATTGTCATATTGCTAGCATGATCATGTAGTTGACATCGTATTTGTGGCAAAGCCACCGTTCATAATTCTTTCATACATGTCACTCTTGATTCATTGCATATCCCGGTACACCGCCGGAGGCATTCATATAAAGTCATATTTTGTTCTAAGTATCGAGTTGTAATTGTTGAGTTGTAAGAAAAATAAAAGTGTGATGATCATCATTTTTAGAGCATTGTCCCAAGTGAGGAAAGAATGATGGAGACTATGATTCCCCCATAAGTCGGGATGAGACTTCGGACAAAAAAAAAGAGAAAAGAGGCCATAAAAAAGAAGAGAAAAGGCCCAAATAAAAAAATGAGAGAAAAAGAGAGAAGAGACAATGTTACTATCCTTTTTCCACACTTGTGCTTCAAAGTAGCACCATGATCTTCATAATAGAGAGTCTCTCATTTTGTCACTTTCATATACTAGTGGGAATTTTTCATTATAGAACTTGCCTTTGTATATTCCAATGATGGGCTTCCTCAAAATACCCTAGGTCTTCATGAGCAAGCGAGTTGGATGCACACCTACTTAGTTTCTTTTGTTGAGCTTTCATATACTTATAACTCTAGTGCATCCGTTGCATGGCAATCCCTACTCACTCACATTGATATCTATTAATGGGCATCTCCATAGCCCGTTGATACGCCTAGTTGATGTGAGACTATCTTCCCTCTTTTTTTCTTCTCCACAACCACCATTCTATTCCACATATAGTGCTATATCCATGGCTCACGCTCATGTATTGCGTGAAGATTGAAAAAGTTTTGAAAAAGTTAGAGTATGAAACAATTGCTTGGCTTGTCATCGGGGTTGTGCATGATTTAAATACTTTGTGTGGTGAAGATAGAGCATAGCCAGACTATATGATTTTGTAGGGATAACTTTCTTTGGCCATGTTATTTTGAGAATACATAATTGCTTTGTTAGTATGCTTGAAGTATTATTATTTTTATGTCAATATGAAATTTTGTCTTGAATCTTTCGAATCTGAATATTCATACCACGATTAAGAAGATTTGCATTGAAATTATGCCAAGTAGCACTCCGCATCAAAAATTCTCTTCTTATCATTTACCTACTCGAGGACGAGCAGGAATTAAGCTTGGGGATGCCTGATACGTCTCCAACGTATCTATAATTTTTGATTGCTCCATGCTATATTATGTACTGTTTTGGATTATATTGGGCTTTATTTTCCACTTTTATATTATTTTTGGGACCAACCTATTAACCGGAGGCCCAGCCCAGAATTGCTGTTTTTTTTGCCTATTTCAGTGTTTCAAAGAAACGGAATATCAAACGGAGTCCAAACGGAATGAAACCTTCGGGAACGTGATTTTCTCACCGAACATGATCCCAGGAGACTTGGACCCTACGCCAAGGCATCAGAGAGGCGGTCACGAGGATGGGGGGCGCGCCCCCCTAGGGCGCGTCCCCCTGCCTCGTGGGCCCCTCGGAGCTCCACCGACGTACTTCTTCCTCCTATATATACCTACGCACTCCCAAACGAATAGATACGGAGCCAAAAACCTAATTCCACTGCCGCAACTTTCTGTATCCACGAGATCCCATCTTGGGGCCTGTTCCGGAGCTCCGCCGGAGAGGGCCGTCATCACGGAGGGCTTCTACATCATCATAGCCCCTCCGATGAAGTGTGAGTAGTTTACCTCAGACCTTCGGGTCCATAGTTAGTAGCTAGATGGCTTCTTCTCTCTTTTGGATCTCAATACAATGTTCTCCCCCTCTCTCGTGGAGATCTATTCGATGTAATCTTCTTTTTGTGGTGTGTTTGTTGAGACCGATGAATTGTGGGTTTATGATCAAGTCTATCTGTGAATAATATTTGAATCTTGTCTGAATTCTTTTATGTATGATTGGTTATCTTTGCAAGTCTCTTCGAATTATCAGTTTGGTTTGGCCTACTAGATGGTTTTTCTTGCCATGGGAGAAGTGCTTAGCTTTGGGTTCGATCTTGCGGTGTCCTTTCCCAGTGACAGAAGGGGCAGCAAGGCACGTATTGCATCGTTGCCATCGAGGATAACAAGATGGGGTTTATTTCATATTGCATGCATTTATCTCTCTACATCATGTCATCTTGCTTAAAGCATTACTCTGTTTTTAACTTAATACTCTAGATGCATGCTGGATACGGTCGATGAGTGGAGTAATAGTAGTAGATGCAGAATCGTTTCGGTCTACTTGTCACGGACGTGATGCCTATATACATGATCATACCTAGATATTCTCATAACTATGCTCAATTCTGTCAATTGCTCAACAGTAATTTGTTCACCCACCGTAGAATACTTATGCTCTTGAGAGAAGCCACTAGTGAAGCCTATGGCCCCCAGGTCTATTCTCGTCATATCAATCTCCATCACTTTAATCTTGTTTTGCTTTTTACTTTACCTTTTACTTTTTACTTTGCATCTCTATATCAAAAATACCAAAAATATTATCTATCATCTCTATCAGATCTCACTCTCGTAAGTGACCGTGAAGGGATTGATGACCCCTAATCGCGTTGGTTGCGAGTAGCTAACGTTTTGTGCAGGTACGAGGGACTTGAGCGTGGCCTCCTACTGGATTGATACCTTGGTTCTCAAAAACTGAGGAAAATACTTACGCTACTCTGCTGCATCATCCTCTCCTCTTTGGGGAAAACCAACGCAAGCTCAAGAGGTAGCAGGCATCCACCGTAACGGAACACCGTTAAGCTATCGGGTCCGGTTTTGGATCCGACAACCCATTAACAGCCCCGACCAATGGGGATTTTCCACGTGTAAAATCATCATTGGCTGGAGGGAACACGTGTCGGCTCGCCGTTGGGACAGATGCCATCCACTCATTGGACCCAAAGCGCCTATGATACGTCGACACGTGGCACGACCCAATAGAGGCCCATTCCTGTGAAAAGGCCGGCCCGTTTAACTTGGTCAAAAGGTGGCGGGCCGGCCCACGGCAAGCCTGTTAACGGCTTGTTTGCATATAGCCCATTTATAGCCCGCTAACCCAGGGCCCGTTTACGACCTATCCGAATTAGGCCCAGTAGCGTCATCTGGGCCATCCAATATAATTCCAGACCGTTTTAACTTCTGGCCCATGTATGGCCCATGACGTATTTCGGCCCATATGAGGCCCTTAGTAACCCTCGGCTCATTAACGGCCCGTGGTAAAACTGGCCCGTAATGAATAGTGTATCACTTTATACCCATTAATGGCCCATTATTCTGTTGGGCAGTTTCCAGCCCACGTTATCTTTCGGCCTTCTTAGGGCCCATTTATTCTTGGGCTCATTTCCAGCATTCATTTACTTTCGGCCCGTTACTGTCATTTTCTGCTTGTGGGCCAAATTCAGTCCGTGGTTACAGTCGGCCCGTTTGTGGCTCCTTAATACGTTGGGCCGTTTTCATAGCGTCATCAAATACGACCGATTAACGATGGCCCATTATGGTCGGCCCATGAACGGATGATTTCAACTCTAGCCCATTTACGGCCATAATGTGGTCTGTTATTGGCCCATGTTTGGCTAACCGATCATACGGCCCGTAGAAGGCCCATTGATGATACGACCCGTAGAAGGCCCATTGTGTCTATGGCCCGTATAAGGCCCATTGTTTCTACGCCCCGTAGAAGGCCCATTGTTTCTACGGCCCTTAGAAGGCCCATTGTTTCTACGGCCCGAGGCCCATGTTAACTATAGTAAATATGTAGCCCATGGTTAATGTGGCCTAGTTTTAAAAAATAGGCTATTGCGGCCACTAGCAAACTGCGGAAAAATAACTGCACTGACTACAAGAAAACAAATAAACAATACAATAAGGAAATAAATAGGCAAGCAACTTACGCTAGGCTATCACGGCTATTACACATATTACATCCACTGGGCATCAAAGTTCGCCACCAGTGCAAATATAGGGAACAAAGCAGCATATAAACGCCGCAGCAAAACAAGTCCAAAACTGAAACCACTCCAGAAGAGCTCAAGAAACAATATCCTGGGTACCCATAATGCCGGCAAGATGCTTAGAAAGCTTATTGACTTTCTCTTGTTTGGCGCTTAACTTCTCCAGCACTTGCTGTTGCACCAGAAAGTAGCATCTGAATTCTGCAGGGACTTCCTCAGTCCTTCGGCTTCCTGTCGCATAACATCTGATCGATGTCTTTCAACTTGAAATTGAGACTCAAGAAGCCGAACTGATTTAGGCAGCGAGTTCGAAGAGCTGGTGCCAGCAGTAGTAGCCAGTAACTCGAACACTACATCAAGACAGGACTTTGGGGTTGTCTTAGTGTCTTCAATATAGCTTTTATCAGCTTTCTTGGAGACCAACAGGGATGTCTCACTATCTTGAACCTTATCTGCATTACTTCATGTACCATTGCATAAATGGGTACTCTTCTCCAATATTTTATCCGCATTCTAAAAGAGAAACAAACAAACACATCACAGGTTTACAATGTAGTATATGAAACTCATTTTGGTAAACCAGTTCGGTAGTAAGGTGGACAAGATAACATCATGAAACAAACATATATCTATGTAGTATGGTTACTGTATGGTCTATATCATTTTAGTTTATGTTGCCAAATCAAGATAGACACAGTTCGAATCATATCTATTTAAGACAAAGCAACTTAGACAGAATATAAGTGTGGGAAACTACACAGCAATAACAACACTTGTAAGGTGCATGGCATGAGAATATAACTTTTTATTCAATTGAAAATGAAATCAACATAGAGCAAGTTACAACAGCAAACACGTTAAAGAAACAGGTTTAAAACATACCTATTGTGCCATTGGAGTTTCAACTGCATCCTTCAAATTTGAAATTAGTTGGTATGAGTAAATATAGTGATGCAAGAGCAAAGTAGTATGAACCATAGCTACGGAACCTGACCTGAGAACAATTCTTCTTCTGCTTTAAGCGTTGACTTGGGGTTCGGAGTGGTGGTCCTCGTGCTTTGGGCACTGCAGTTGCCTTACTAACTGCTCGTGTTTGGGTGCTCTGTGGTGGATACGGTGCTGTGTCAACGGGAACCGGGTTACTATCTGATGGGGTTGGGGTTAGAAGGGGTGTAGCTGGTTCTCTGTCCAACTGGGTAGGGGTACAATCTGCGTGAGTCTGGGTTATGTGTGATGGGGTTGGTTCTTGGGCAAGTACAAATGTGGTTCTATCCAATCTAATGGTAGCTAGCGACCAGCAGAACAGGAGGGGGGAAGAAGGGAGGCCCTGCGCAGGCTTACGTCGGGTGATGCAGGATCCGAGGCGCGCCGCCGACGCCGCGCTGTGCAGGGGCATCCGCGTCCCCATGCCCACCACCGCCGACCTGCAGGGAATCTCGACGTGAGCACGCGCCCGCAGCCACCCACCCACCCATCGATCGATTGATCTCTTGGACCGCCTAGCAGAAACCTATCTACGGAGGATTCCGGTGGCGGAAGAGGACGAGGAGGCGGCGAGGGGCGCCTGGCGGAGAGCCGATCTCGCGGCGGAGGGGGCGGCGCGGGCCAACGATGCCATCTTTTTCTCTTCTTCCTTCCTCTCTTTCGCTTGCGGGTTGCGGCTTTGGGGGGTTGTTGGCGAATTCGTTCGGGTTTATTTATTTTTCCTTTTCTATAGGCCCTGTTCGGCTTTGTTGATTATGGGCCTGGAGTCTCGTGTGACCATGCCATTTTTGCTCAAAAAGAAGGTGAAAAATTCCTCCATGGCATGAATTCACGATTTATATGGTTAAAAAACGAATTCTTGATTTACGTAAGGTCTCCATGTGTTTCTCCTGAAAAAAGGCATTCATGTTCCATAAATTGCAGAAAGTAATGACCACACTGCACGACATTGTTTTGGAAGTTGCGGATACAATCTCTCGGACAGGAGGAATGGCTTCACCACACCAATCGTGAAGCGCTGCACAAGAGCTAAACTCCGTGCAGATGGTTGAGCAATGGCTCTTGATGCACCGCAAGGCGATGTGTGCCGTCAAGAGCTGATTTACCTTGTCAATTAAGTTCATGACCCTATGGTCTTTCAATAAATGGTTGTATACCTAGTGCTACTAGGAGGCATATTTGTTGGACTGCCTAGAGAACATGAGAAGATATTAGGTTGTCGGATTCGTCGAGAAACGGTTGCTTCTCTCTTGATGTCTCCAATTCCCTCGTGTACCCGATACATCTGAATACTGCGATCTATCTGATGTTTTTACCATGACAAATAGAAACTATGGTGGTAACAAGCACACATGAATAACAGTGTATTTTTTATGGGATTGAAGCAACTAGATGCTTTGTCTTACTACAAGAGTTTCGCCTTCTGTGCCATGGAGTAGTTGGTGCTAGTTTCTTTTCCCTTGAGGAAAAAAGAGTGGTTGATGTTGTTGGGTAACGTAGTAATTTCAAAAAATTTCCTACGCACACGCAAGATCATGGTGATGCATAGCAACGAGAGGGGAGAGTGTGATCTACGTACCCTTGTAGATCGACAACGGAAGCATTTAGCACAACGTGGTTGATGTAGTCGTACGTCTTCACGGCCCGACCGATCAAGCACCGAAACTACGGCACCTCCGAGTTTTAGCACACGTTCAGCTCGATGACGATCCCCGGACTCCGATCCAGCAAAGTGTCGGGGAAGAGTTCCGTCAGCAAGATGGCGTGGTGACGATCTTGATGTACTACCGTCGCAGGGCTTCGCCTAAGCACCGCTACAATATTATCGAGGACTATGGTGGAAGGGGGCACCACACACGGCTAAGAATATGATCACGTGGATCAACTTGTGTCTCTAGGGGTGCCCCTTGCCTCCGTATATAAAGGATCAAAGGGGGGGGGGGGGGTCCGGCCGGCCAGGAGAGGGCGCGCCAGGAGGAGTCCTACTCCCTCCGGGAGTAGGACCCCCCCCTTTCCTAGTTGGAATAGGATTCGGGACGGGGGAAAGAGGAGAGAGAAGGAAGGGGGGGCGCCGCCCCCCTCTCCTTGTCCTATTCGGACTAGGGGGGAGGGGCGCGCGACCCAGCCCTGGCCACCTCTCCTCTCTTCCACTAAGGCCCACTAAGGCCCATATACCTCCCGGGGGGTTCCGGTAACCTCCCGGTACTCCGGTAAAATCCCGATTTCACCCGGAACACTTCCGATATCCAAATATAGGCTTCCAATATATCAATCTTTATGTCTTGACCATTTCGAGACTCCTCGTCATGTCCCCGATCCCATCCGGGACTCCGAACTCCTTCGGTACATCAAAACTCATAAACTCATAATATAACTGTCATCGAAACCTTAAGCGTGCGGACCCTACGGGTTCGAGAACAATGTAGACATGACCGAGACACGTCTCCGGTCAATAACCAATAGCGGAACCTGGATGCTCATATTGGCTCCTACATATTCTACGAAGATCTTTATCGGTCAGACCGCATAACAACATACGTTGTTCCCTTTGTCATCGGTATGTTACTTGCCCGAGATTCGATCGTCGGTATCTTAATACCTAGTTCAATCTCGTTACCGGCAAGTCTCTTTACTCGTTCCGTAATACATCATCTCACAACTAACTCATTAGTTGCAATGCTTGCAAGGCTTATGTGATGTGTATTACCGAGAGGGCCCAGAGATACCTCTCCGACAATCGGAGTGACAAATCCTAATCTCGAAATACGCCAACCCAACATGTACCTTTGGAGACACCTGTAGAGCACCTTTATAATCACCCAGTTACGTTGTGACGTTTGGTAGCACACAAAGTGTTCCTCCGGTAAACGGGAGTTGCATAATCTCATAGTCATAGGAACATGTATAAGTCATGAAGAAAGCAATAGCAACATACTAAACGATCGGGTGCTAAGCTAATGGAATGGGTCATGTCAATCAGATCATTCACCTAATGATGTGATCCCGTTAATCAAATAACAACTCTTTGTCCATGGTTAGGAAACATAACCATCTTTGATTAACGAGCTAGTCAAGTAGAGGCATACTAGTGACACTCTGTTTGTCTATGTATTCACACATGTATTATGTTTCCGGTTAATACAATTCTAGCATGAATAATAAACATTTATCATGATATAAGGAAATAAATAATAACTTTATTATTGCCTCTAGGGCATATTTCCTTCAGTCTCCCACTTGCACTAGAGTCAATAATCTAGATTATACAGTAATGATTCTAACACCCATGGAGCCTTGGTGCTGATCATGTTTTGCTCGTGGAAGAGGCTTAGTCAACGGGTCTGCTACATTCAGATCCGTATGTATCTTGCAAATCTCTATGTCTCCCACCTGGACTAGATCCCGGATGGAATCGAAGCGTCTCTTGATGTGCTTGGTTCTCTTGTGAAATCTGGATTCCTTTGCCAAGGCAATTGCACCAGTATTGTCACAAAAGCTTTTCATTGGACCCGATGCACTAGGTATGACACCTAGATCGGATATGAACTCCTTCATCCAGACTCCTTCATTTGCTGCTTCCGAAGCAGCTATGTATTCTGCTTCACACATAGATCCCGCCACGACGCTTTGTTTAGAACTGCACCAACTGACAGCTCCACTGTTTAATGTAAATACGTATCCAGTTTGCGATTTAGAATCGTCCGGATCAGTGTCAAAGCTCGTATCGATGTAACCATTTACGATTAGCTCTTTGTCACCTCCATAAACGAGAAACATATCCTTAGTCCTTTTCAGGTATTTCAGGATGTTCTTGACCGCTATCCAGTGATCCACTCCTGGATTACTTTGGTACCTCCCTGCTAGACTTATAGCAAGGCACACATCAGGTCTGGTACACAACATTGCATACATGATAGAGCCTATGGCTGAAGCATAGGGAACATCTTTCATTTTCTCTCTATCTTCTGCAGTTGTCGGGCATTGAGTTTGACTCAACTTCACACCTTGTAACACAGGCAAGAACCCTTTCTTTGCTTGATCCATTTTGAACTTCTTCAAAACTTTGTCAAGGTATGTGCTTTGTGAAAGTCCAATTAAGCGTCTTGATCTATCTCTATAGATATTAATGCCTAATATGTAAGCAGCTTCACCGAGGTCTTTCATTGAAAAACTCTTATTCAAGTATCCCTTTATGCTATCCAGAAATTCTATATCATTTCCAATTAGTAATATGTCATCCACATATAATATCAGAAATGCTACAGAGCTCTGACTCACTTTCTTGTAAATACAGGCTTCTCCAAAAGTCTGTATAAAACCAAATGCTTTGATCACACTATCAAAGCGTTTATTCCAACTCCGAGAGGCTTGCACCAGTCCATAAATGGATCGCTGGAGCTTGCACACTTTGTTAGCTCCCTTTGGATCGACAAAACCTTCTGGTTGCATCATATACAACTCTTCTTCCAGAAATACATTCAGGAATGCAGTTTTGACATCCATCTGCCAAATTTCATAATCATAAAATGCGGCAATTGCTAACATGATTCGGATAGACTTAAGCATCGCTACGGGTGAGAAGGTCTCATCTAGTCAATCCCTTGAACTTGCCGAAAACCTTTTGCGACAAGTCGAGCTTTGTAGACAGTAATATTACCGTCAGCGTCCGTCTTCTTCTTGAAGATCCATTTATTCTCAATTGCTTGCCGATCATTGGGCAAGTCAACCAAAGTCCATACTTTGTTCTCATACATGGATCCCATCTCAGATTTCATGGCTTCAAGCCATTTGCGGAATCTGGGCTCACCATCGCTTCTTCATAGTTCGTAGGTTCATCATGATCTAGTAGCATGACTTCCAGAATAGGATTACCGTACGACTCTGGCGCGGATCTCACTCTGGTTGATCTACGAGGTTCAGTAGTATCTTGTTCTGAAGTTTCATGATCATTATCATTAGCTTCCTCACTAATTGGTGTAGGTGTCACGGAAACATTTCTGTGATGTACTACTTTCCAATAAGGGAGTAGGTACAGTTACCTCGTCAAGTTCTACTTTCCTCCCACTCACTTCTTTCGAGAGAAACTCCTTCTCTAGAAAGTTTCCGAATTTAGCAACAAAAGTCTTGCCTTCGGATCTGTGATAGAAGGTGTATCCAATAGTTTCCTTTGGATATCCTATGAAGACACATTTTTTCGATTTGGGTTCGAGCTTATCAGGTTGAAGCTTTTTCACATAAGCATCGTAGCCCCAAACTTTCAGAAACGACAACTTTGGTTTCTTGCCAAACCACAGTTCATAAGGCGTCGTCTCAACGGATTTTGATGGTGCCCTATTTAACGTGAATGCGGCCGTCTCTAGAGCGTATCCCCAAAACAATAGCGGTAAATCAGTAAGAGACATCATAGATCATACCATATCTAGTAAAGTACGATTACGACGTTCGGACACACCATTACGCTGTGGTGTTCCAGGTGGCGTGAGTTGCGAAACTATTCCACATTGTTTCAAATGTACACCAAACTCGTAACTCAAATATTCTCCTCCACGATCAGATCGTAGGAATTTTATTTTCTTGTTACGATGATTTTCAACTTCACTCTGAAATTCTTTAAACTTTTCAAACGTTTCAGACTTGTGTTTCATTAAGTAGATATACCCATATCTGCTTAAGTCATCTGTGAAGGTGAGAAAATAACAATATCCGCCACGAGCCTCAACATTCATCGGACCACATACATCTGTATGTATGATTTCTAACAAATCTATTGCTCTCTCCATAGTACCGGAGAACGTGTTTTTGTCATCTTACCCATAAGGCACGGTTCGCAAGTACCAAGTGATTCATAATCAAGTGGTTCCAAAAGCCCATTAGTATGGAGTTTCTTCATGCGCTTTATACCGATATGACCTAAACGGCAGTGCCACAAATAAGTTGCACTATCATTATCAACTCTGCATCTTTTGGTTTCAACACTATGAATATGTGTGTCACTACTATCGAGATTTAATAAGAATAGACCACTCTTTAAGGGTGCATGACCATAAAAGATATTACTCATGTAAATAGAACAACCATTATTCTCTGATTTAAATGAATAACCGCCTCGCATCAAACAAGATCCAGATATAATGTTCATGCTTAACGCTGGCACCAAATAACAATTATTTAGGTCTAATATTAATCCCGAAGGTAGATGTAGAGGTAGCGTGCCGACTGCGATCACATCGACTTTGGAACCATTTCCCACGCGCATCGTCACCTCGTCCTTAGCCAATCTTCGCTTAATCCGTAGTCCCTGTTTCGAGTTGCAAATATTAGCAACAGAACCAGTATCAAATACCCAGGTGCTACTGCGAGCATTAGTAAGGTACACATCAATAACATGTATATCACATATACCTTTGTTCACCTTGCCATCCTTCTTATCCGCCAAATACTTGAGGCAGTTCCGCTTCCAGTGACCAGTCTGCTTGCAGTAGAAGCACTCAGTTTCAGGCATAGGTCCAGGTTTGGGTTTCTTCTCTTGAGCAGCAACTTGCTTGCTGTTCTTTTTGAAGTTCCCCTTCTTCTTCCCTTTGCCCTTTTTCTTGAAACTAGTGGTTTTGTTGACCATCAACACTTGATGCTCCTTCTTGATTTCTACCTCCGCAGCTTTCAGCATTGCGAAGAGCTCGGGAATAGTCTTATTCATCCCTTGCATATTATAGTTCATCACGAAGCTCTTGTAGCTTGGTGGCAGTGATTGGAGAATTCTGTCAATGACGCAATCATCTGGAAGATTAACTCCCAATTGAATCAAGTGATTATTATACCCAGACATTTTGAGTATATGCTCACTGGCAGAACTGTTCTCCTCCATCTTGCAGCTATAGAACTTATTGGAGACTTCATATCTCTCAATCCAGGCATTTTCTTGAAATATTAACTTTAACTCTTGGAACATCTCATATGCTCCATGACGTTCAAAACGTCGTTAAAGTCCCGATTCTAAGCCGTAAAGCATGGCACACTGAACTATCGAGTAGTCATCAGTTTTGCTCTGCCAGGCGTTCATAACATCTGGTGTTGCTCCAACAGCAGGCCTGGCACCCAGCGGTGCTTCCAGGACGTAATTCTTCTGTGCAGCAATGAGGATAATCCTCAAGTTACGGACCCAGTCCGTGTAATTGCTACCATCATCTTTCAACTTTGCTTTCTCAAGGAACACATTAAAATTCAACGGAACAACAGCATGGGCCATCTATCTACAATCAAACATGAATAAGCAAGATACTATCAGGTACTAAGTTCATGATAAATTTAGGTTCAATTAATCATATTACTTAAAGAACTCCCACTTAGATAGACATCCCTCTAATCCTCTAAGTGATTACGTGATCCAAATCAACTAAACCATGTCCGATCATCACGTGAGATGGAGTAGCTTCATTGGTGAACATCACTATGTTGATCATATCTACTATATGATTCACGCTCGACCTTTCGGTCTCCGTGTTCCGAGGCCATATCTGTATATGCTTGGCTCGTCAAGTATAACCTGAGTATTCCGCGTGTGCAACTGTTTTGCACCCGTTGTATTTGAACGTAGAGCCTATCACACCCGATCATCACGTGATGTCTCAGCACGAAGAACTTTCGCAACGGTGCATACTCAGGGAGAACACTTCTTGATAATTAGTGAGAGATCATCTTATAATGCTACCGTCAATCAAAGCAAGATAAGATGCATAAAAGATAAACATCACATGCAATCAATATAAGTGATATGATATGGCCATCATCATCTTGTGCTTGTGATCTCCATCTTCGAAGCATCGTCATGATCACCATCATCACCGGCGCGACACCTTGATCTCCATCGTAGCATCATTGTCGTCTCGCCAATCTTATGCTTCCACGACTATCGCTACCGCTTAGTGATAAAGTAAAGCAATTACATAGCGATTGCATTTCATACAATAAAGCGACAGCCATATGGCTCCTGCCAGTTGCCGATAACTCTGTTACAAAACATGATCATCTCATACAATAAAATTTAGCATCATGTCTTGACCATATCACATCACAACATGCCCTGCAAAAACAAGTTAGACGTCCTCTACTTTGTTGTTGCAAGTTTTACGTGGCTGCTACGGGCTTAAGCAAGAACCAATCTTACCTACGCATCAAAACCACAATGATAGTTTGTCAAGTTGGTGTTGTTTTAACCTTCGCAAGGACCGGGCGTAGCCACACTCGGTTCAACTAAAGTTGGAGAAATTGTCACCCGCTAGCCACCTTTGTGCAAAGCACGTCGGGAGAACCGGTCTCGCGTAAGCGTACACCAGGCAAATTGCGAGCGACAATAGCCGTAAGACTGATCCGCGGGTTAGATAATAAGCCACAATTCTAGACAGTGGCCAGTAGAACCTTGTTAGATATTGGGTGTGAAAAAGGTGTGGGGAAGCTATTTGAAGTGGTTTGTCTTGAAACCAAGCGTCTAACCAAAAAAAAGTAGAGAGACCATCATTTGTTAGGACAAAGTACAGTCAATAAGGGTGGGTCACTACTAGGGAAAAGCTTAGCAGTAGCGCTGGTTATTTGCCTAGCAGTAGCACTGGGCCAGCACTACTGCTACGACGCTAAAACTAATGTTTAGCATGAGTAAATTGCTCAAGACCACCACATTTGTGGCTAGGGTACTCCAAAACTACCCTTTTTGCCAAAAATTACAAAAAACCACCGCTTCTGTGCCAAGTGGATAACAAATCGCACTGATTTCGAAATTGATAATTATTTCTTTCTTAATATTCAAAATCTTTGCACTGATCACTGTCCTATTTGCCATTATGTGCATTTTGTAGGATTTCTTTACTTGCGTACTAGGTATGGAGGATGAGGGTAATGAGGTTGTGGAGGAGATTGCAAAGAAGATTGTCTCCGACATGCACTACGAGGCGCGTGTGGACGCCGTGGTCAAGTATTTTGCGAACTAACGCAAAATGTTTCTCCCAAAACCGATAGCTCGTAGAGTGCATCTCACCCGTTCACATCCAGGTGGATAAGTGATGACTATAGGGACACACACATGTCCAATTCAGCGCGGCGTGCTTTGATGTCTGATGTACACCGTCAAGGCAACCTCAACCTCAACGCATATGTGACGAAGAAGGTAACAATATCATTTCGGCTTCTAAATGAATGAACTTGTGCTTAAGAACTTAATTATGTCCTTATGGATTATATTTCTTTGTATTGCAGAATAAATCAAGACCCGAGGGTGCCTCGCTGCTAAATACCTTCTCGGCATTATGCCTCACCTGGCAGCCCAAGTTGCTTGATCCTAACAAAGAGGGGGACCAGTGGATCAACCCATGCTTTGGGTTAAAGGCTGGCGCATATAACAGGAAGTTTAAGGCCGTGAATGGGCCCGACTCTGATCCATTTTCACAGGACATTGACCCCAAGATTGCCGTCCTGGCGGGAGAAGGCATGAGGAATGGCCAGCTATTGGTTGGTGACGGTTCCATCCCTAAGAAGAACATTCCAAAACTAGCCACGATCTGTGCGAGCAGGACGAGCTTGAAGCCTGGTATAGAGCGTTGCCCACGACTTGCGATGGACTTGATCTAGCAGTTCGAGGTATGCCCATGTTACTTTCATTTCTTAAACCCATGATAATGCATGAAACGTTGATCTAGTGCTCAAAACTATTTGGCAATGCATGCTTGTGCCTTATCGAGCTGGCTAGGTTTTTTTGGGGGGCCGAGCTGGCTCGCAGGAACTATTTGTCGCATTAAGCGATTCTACAGGAAAGTCTCGCGTCGAGGAAACAGTTTCGGGCCGGCCCATGTTTGTGCGAGGAGGTCGAAAACATCAGAAATAAAAGGGGCGCACCAGGTATCGAACACTGGTCTCCAAGGCGATCACCTGCTCCACTAACAACTCGACTCGCGACTGGTTACTGGTTAGAATTAGGACGCGACCTATTTATTTTTTTAGAAAAGGAGAGGACCCCCGGCCTCTGCCTTAGAAAGAAATACAACAGTAAGTCTGAAAGCCACCGTCTAGGCAACAACTATTGCTACTCCTTATTTGATGCAGGGATGCTAATAGTCTGGGCCTAATACCAAACAGTCCTTGCAGCCAAACCTAACATCTAAGACCCTAGGCTCCAACCAAGCCACTTGCCTAGTGTGTGGCACACACTAGTCCGACACGCTTTTAGAGGCCGCCGCTGCCAACTGCCACCAATCCATCTTCAGAGCTGTACTAACGCATCAACCTTGCCTGGTCTAGCTACCGTCGATGCCACCATGGCGCCAAATGGCACCACCTTCCTGCACACGAATTGCTGAACACGTCGTGGTCGCCGCCCGTACACCTCAGCACCATGCCGCCAAGTACTACCAGCCGACACAGCTTGAAGTCTTTGGAAGATCTGTCGTGCGTAGCACCTACCGAACAGGCATGCCAAAGCGTAGCACCCGTCGCCCAAGCATGACTTGACATTTCCACTGAAGCTCCGTGCAAGACGAAGCCGCTCCACCTCCTGCCTCTATCTTCCAGCGCTACTCCACAAACGATGCTCCCAAGAGAGAAACGACACCGCAATGTCACCATCGTCCGATCTGGAAGACCAGATCCTAGGGTTTCCCCTGGAGCAATACGAGTGGGTCGACAGTAGTCACATGACGATGCCTTCATCAAGGTAATGACGCGGAACACTACCATCACCTGCCGTCGGCTCGGTTTTCACCGGTAACTACGTCTCCCCGACTCGCAGCCGGTACTAGATGACGGATCTCGAGATTCGAACACCCAGCCTCAGGCCGACCACCTCTGACGGAAGAGGTAACCACCACCGCCGGCTGCATCGGTCAGAACAGATCTGATCGGAGGTGCCGCCGACGAGACCACCAGGCCCTCCATGCCGTCGTCGCCGATCTGAAGGCAGCATGCACGCCACCGCAGCCAAGCCGGCCGCCGCCACCGCCCGAAGGGCCAGCCGCTGCGCCTGCAGCCCTGGCCGCCGCCCGTGACAGGGCCACCCGCCGCGCCAAGCCGGCCGTCCGAGGACGGGCCCGCTTCCCGCCGCCTGCCGCGGCCATCCGCCGTGCCGCAAATCCTAGATCGAACGCGCCACCACACGCCTTGGGGTCTACCCCACCCCGGAGACGCGCGAGAGAGGAGATCCCTTGCCACCGCCGTCGGCCCCCGGGCTTAGCCCGGCGACGGAGGGAGAGGAGGCGGGAGTTTGCGGTGGCGGCGGCTAGGTTTCTGGGTTCCGCCCAAGTCACCCTAGGGGGAGGGCGACGCAGGGGCCTCATTCTAAAAGATTCCCAGAAGCAATACCTATAGGCGGTCTTCTCTGGTTTTCTTTGTTTTCTCGTTTTTTTTTCTTCTCCAATTTTTCCATTCTTTTCTTTTTTATTCTACATTTTGTTTCATTTTTTTTTGTCTCTATTTGTTTTTCATTCTACATTATATATATATATATATATATGTTTAACATTTCTTGAAATACTTGTCCAACATTTTTGAAATAATTGTTCAACATTTTTATATACATGATCAACATTTTTTTTTTCATTCTACATTTTTGTATATGTCAGTAAGATTTTTTAAATAAGTGAACAACATTTTTTGTATACATGTTCAACATTATCCCAACACTTATTCAACATTTTTCAAATATTTGTTCTACATTTATACTTATGTCAACATTTTTTGAATACATGTTCACATTTTTCAAATACTTGTTCAACATTTTTTAATACTTATTCAACATTTTAAAAATACTTATTAACATTGTAAATACTTATTCAAAATTTTCAAATACTTGTTCAACATTTTTCAAATACTATTTAATAATTTCTCAAATACTTAATCAAAATTTTCAAATACTTGTTCAACATTTTTCAAATACTATTCAATAATTTCTCAAATACTTGTTCAACATTTTTTCAACATATATATTACAAAAACACTCTTGAAAAACACATTTGAAAATTTTTGTACGATTATTTGAAAAATATTGAACAAGTGTTTTTAAAAAGTTGAATAAGTATTAAAAATGTTGAACAAGTATTGGAAAAATATTAAATAAGTAATAAAAAATGTTGAATGAGTATTTGAAAAATGTTGAACAAGTATTTAAAATGGTGAATAATTATTTGAATTTTTTTGAATAAGCACTTGGACAATGTTGAACGTGTATACAAAAAATGTTGATCACTTATTAAGAAAATGCTTTCGACATGTAAAAAAATATAGAGTGAAAACAAAACAAACATAAGAAAAAACAAAAAAGGAGAAGAAAAAAAACCAAACAAAAAATGAGAAGAAAATAGAAAACTAAGCAAAAACAAATAAAATGGTAAAAAGAAAAAACCTGGAGAAAACCGAGTAAAATGAAGAAAAAGAAAAAAAAGAAAAGTAAAACAGAAAAAGAAAGTAAACAGGGTAAAACCTACTAGTAAGCCACGGTCTACGAAGGTTACGATAAATCTAGTGTGGCGCGGTGGTTAGCATCGGTTGGAAGCTACTTGTCAATGCAAGGATCGGTCCCCCGCTGGAGCACCATTTTTACTCAGCTTTTTTCCACAGTTGGCTGGCCCAATACTGTAGCGATAGACGCGAGAGTTCGCCCTCCTCGTGCTTAAGGCAAGAAATAGCGAAATCATTAATTAAGGAGTACTCGTTGCAAAGATCACTCCAATTTCCCTGGTTGCGACAAGTGGCGCGCTAACTGAGAGTTTTCCCTTTTTTTTTAAGATTCGTTTATTCAAAACGCTTTATCTCTCAAACCGTGCGTCCAAATCTCGAACCGCTTTCACCGTTGGATTTCTCGCATCGAGATCTTCAAAACTAGGTCCCATGTTGATAAGTTTTGACAAACTTTTTTTCATGAAAAAACTAGACGAAAAAAACCGGACGGAAAAACCACACCGGGAGCACGGGTTTTTCCCTTTCTGAAAGAGACACGCCCATGCCTCTCACCAAATCACAACCGTGCCTCTTGTGAAAGCAAAACCGTGGCTCTCGTGAAAAAAAGAAGAAAACATGTTTTTTCCGTTTCCGAGGAGGCACGACCGTGACTCTCGTGAAAGTACAACCGTGCCTCTTGCGGAAGCAAAACCGTGACTCTCGCAAAAAAAAATAAAAACAGAAAATACGTTTTTTCCCTTTCCGAGAGGCATGGCCGTGACTCTCGCCAAAGCACAATTGTGCCTCTCGCCAAAGCACAACCGTGCCTCTCGCGGAAGTAAAACCGTGACTCTCGCGAAAAAAAAAAACATAAAACATGTTTCTTTTTTCCTTTCCAAGAGGCACGGCCGTGACTCTCGCGAAAGCACAACCATGCCTCTCGCGGAAGCAAAAACCGTGACTCTCGCGAAAGAAAAAAAAAATAGAAAACGTGTTTTTTTTCCGTTTCCAAGAGGCACGGCTGTGACTCTCGCGAAAGCAAAATTGTGCCTCTCGCGGAGCAAAACCGTGATTCTCGCGAAAGTGAAAAGAAAAGAAAACGCATTTTTCGCGCAAATTTTTATTGTTGAAAAGCTAAGGAAGACCGGTGAAAAACCAAAACGTCAAAAAACCCCAAAAAAAACCCTTTAAAAAGCCAAAAACGCGTGCAGAAAAATAAAAATACAAAATCCGGAGGGAGCGCCCAAAGCGCGATACGTGACGAATGACTGAGAGCGCGCCAAGTGACGCTGACCGTTGCGAGGCTCCTGAATGATCACTCGCTAACTAGTTGCTCTCGAGAAATAGGGGTGCCCGAGCTGGCTAGGTAGCAGCGATGATCCATCTAGTCCCACTGTCCCGAGCAGGCTTTTTTGCTTTTCGAGGGACGAAGGGCCGTGGTTCTCCATACAGTGGGCCACCGCACGGATAGACATGGATGCGGCGCCACCATGTGGGATGGTTAATTTGTCTCAAAAAAAATGTGGGATGATTAATTTCTACTTTTTTACTTAAAAATAACGCAAGGTTCCTATTTCATCTTTATTCCTACCATCCCTTTGTCCAAACTTTCATGTATATGATAATTAATCACCTTAATTTATTTACCTTCTCAACCAATTCCACTTTAATTTATTTACCAAACTTCTAATCAAAATATAAGGCAATTCACGGTCAAAATTTGATGAACATTTATTTATACAATCGCATTATTATTGACAGGTAAATCATAAGCTAACATACTAGAATACTTATATCCCGTTGCAATGCATGGGCATTATTCTAGTTTCTCAAAAAAAGTAGTGGGATGATTCTAAAAAATAAAAACTCAGGGGCCTCCGCTTTGTTTTTAGTTTTTTTACGGAAAGGCTTTCATGGCTAGCTTTATTAACCTCAAATAATTCTTACATCATCTGCTAAAAATTTAGCAATAGTAACCGGAGGTGCATCCACCCATAAAGAAGGGGTGTTTGCCCCACTTAGCTAGCTCATGAGCAACTACATTTGATTCTATATTACAATGCTCAATAGTAACCTTTCCGAACTCTCGTAATAACTCTCTGCAATCATCTAAAACTGGAGCCGTCACCATAGAATGTATAGCATCGACCACAACAGAATTATCCATCCTCACCAAAACATTATTGCACCCCATACTCTAAAGTAACTTTAAATCTTCAAGTAGTGCCGCCGCTTCCGCAGAGACGACATCTGCCACATGCTCAAGGCGAGAAGTAGAAGCAGCAATGAAATTACGTCTGTGGTCTCTAACTATCGCCGCACATGACTCCATCGCCGCACATGACTCCGTAAGCAGATCCTTAATAAAAGACGCATCAAGGTTTAGAATTTGTTTTTAGTTGGCTGGCTTGCGGCATAAACATAATACGTAACCGGGAGAAAAGATCGTACTCCTACATAAATTCAGTTTCGGCAAATACAGTATGGTAAGTATGATAATTAGGTCAGGTGATTAACTAGTGAATTACTAGTGCCGTTTCGGATGTGTCCGAGTATAGCTAGAAGTCAAAGTAGTAGTACGAGTTAGCTTAGCAATGAATTTGAGTCAGCTTCTGTAGCTTGCATGGCAAAGTTGAGTTGGAACCGGAGTATTTTTTGGTCCGTGAAGGAGTAGGTTTAGGTGGTCTTTTGGTCGGCTACATGTGCCTATATAAGCACAGGATATGTAACCAGAAAACTATACCGTGAGATATTCATCACAAATAAAGAAAAAGAACAGGGCACCTTCGGCAAAAAAAAGTTCTTCCAGAGTGTATTTTCCGATCTTCGTATACGATCGATCCCGTTGGTGAATCCTAACACAGACTTCGAACTGACTCCTTCATCATGTCTTCGTTCGCCGGCTTAACCGTTGTTGCCAACGGTAAGCGTTGCTCCGACTGGACCCCCGACACCGGCGCCACACACGGCAGCGGGTACCACCTGCTTCTAATCCAGGACTACTCACGCACCAGAAGAGAGGTCACAACCGGCGAGCACATCAGCTCTCATCCTTTCACGGTCGGGGGCCACCGGTGGTCCGTGCGGTACTACCCCAACGGCGACAAGCCCGACTGCGCCGACTTCGTCTCCCTCTACGTCGACCTCCTCGACGACACCTTCGAGAAGCCCATCGAGGTGCAGTTCAATTTCAGCTTTGTCGACCCGGCAGCGAAGCACAAGAAGTCGGCGAACATAGGTGAGTCCGGTAGGTCCGTACCGGACGTATTCTCCCAAGTAAATTCTGCCTGGGGTTGGGAGAAGTTCATCGAAAAAGACGCCGTCGAGCGGTGGGCGAAACATATGGGCAATTGTCTCGCCATCCGGTGCGACATCGTCGTGGTCCGTGACCACGCCGAGCTGGTCCTACCGGACATTGGCCAGCACCTTCACCAACTCCTTGAGACCGAGTTGGGCGCCGACGTGAGATTCGAAGTCGGCGGCGAGTTGTTCGCCGCGCACCGCTACATTCTCGCTGCCCGGTCATCCGTCTTCAGGGCGCAGCTCTTCGGGCCCATGAAGGAGGGCGCTACTACCATGCCTGGTGCCATAGTGATCGAAGACATGAAGGCAAATGTGTACAGGGCTATGCTCAGCTTCATCTACACCGACTCTTTGCCTACGATGGAGAAGGCGGAGGAAGACGAGGAGGGTGTAATGTGGCTGCAGGACCTACTCGTGGCGGCGGACAGATACGATCTGCAGCGGCTCAAGTTCTTGTGCGAGGAGAAACTATCAGAGCACATCCGCGTGAGCACGGTGGCGTCCACTCTCGCGCTAGCGGAGCGGCACCATTGCCGCATGCTCAAGGAAGCGTGCTTCCAGCTTCTCCAAGTCCAAACCCCCTCGTGCTTGCAGGAAGTGATGGCGTCTAGCGGCTGGGAGCATATAGTCACGGCGTACCCATCGGTTTTGAACGAGCTCATTGCCAAGCTTATATCGTTGAATCAGAAGTAACAATTGTCCCTATGTAAATGCTACACATGAGCTTAGAACTGAAGTAACACTCTCATGTATACATGCGATGCTCTTGATAGATTATAGAGCTATCTAGAGTGTCTTGCTTCACCGTCATGTCATTTGCCTATATATGCTAGTAATTTTTTATCCATATATTATCTTTCTGCATTTATTTATAGATATTCTGCAAAGCCCAATGATGTGCACCCAAAAGAATTAATTCAATTATGTGCATTTACGATTATCTGGGCTAGAAAAGCTTTCGGTCCATTCATTGACATGAACAAACACGCAGAAACTGCTCACTGTTTCAGAGTTGAGATCGCGTTACATCACGATTTTTTGCGAGCTTCCTTTTTGTGAAAATTATTTGTTTTGTGTTTTTTTACAAAGAGAGTGTATTAATTTCGAACTAAGACCAATTACACCTAGCCACTGCAACAACGTAATGTCGACAGCTAGTGTAGACACTAAATATGCGCACAACCAAAAAAAAGCTCTGTGTACTCGATCAGAGACTTGCAACAGTAAGAAACAAACAACCACCATTGGCAACACCTAGAATGCAAAAATGGTTCTCGAAAATGATGCCTCCAAGATGGTAACATTGCGTGTTGCCGTATCTAACCACAATAGTCAGATCAATGGTTTTCACCCCGGAGAAGGTCTGAACAATCTCCAGACAATGCCTTCAACAAGGATTTGTATAAAGGCCATGTTGGACTGTAAATTTTCATACTTGGAACTATGACAGATTAATTATGACCTGTGGATTTTACACTATGTTTTCGGCTTGGCAGGACCCCACAATGACACCAACGTAAACTTACTTTTCTACACAACATGGAGCGGGCATGAATTTCTGGATGAAGGGGTGCCAGAGGCTTGTGTTATAGAAGCGATGGAGGGAGGGTTTGCAAAATGGCTCCAGATTCATGTTAGTTATCACTCACATGTTGTTAGATCTCTTTGATGTCAGTTTTTCTCTGCATATTTTTTATATATCTCTTTGCATGTCATGTTGCAGATTCGACACAAAATAAACAACGGAGATGAGGTACATTCGGATATCTTCACGTTGGTCAGTGGTCCTGATGACAGGATCACGAAATACTCATCATGCATAGTGGATGGGATTCGCTATCACTATTGCCCGTGATAAGAATAAGAAGACACGGAACAGTTGGATCAAAATATCTTTCACACGTCGTGAAGGCAAAGAGGAGACTGCTCACTATGGAGTATGGAATCCTGAAGGACATCATTCGTTTACAGTTCCATGGAGACAGGTCTGTGTTTCTGTTTAAATATGACTGGTAGATGGGTATTGTTGGTGTATATGATGGACTTTTTAAGAGCTTCAATGTGACAAGACTAGTGGTTGGCGGCGAGGATGTGGTTTGGCTTCTCAGGCTGAAAAGATCTTCTATTTGCTGGACCCAAAGAAAGGCTTGGGTTGGAATATTGTCCAAGAATACACCCATAGGCACAAGTTTGACGTTAGCGAAACTGAAGGTGTAAGATTTGGTGAAGATGCATATCAAGCGCATGAACAATAGGCTGAAGTAGGGCCACAAAATGAAGGCACATCTGATGTACCTCCGTGTCGAGGTAAAGAACCAACCACTACTTTTATTGATGCTGATGTTGTAATAAACTGATAGAGACGAGTGAAGTAGAACTTGACAATGGAGAGAACCCATTGGACGAGAAAATTATGCAGTACTGCAGTGACAATGAGGGTGATGGAGACAAAGATTACGATAGTGATGAGGAGTAGGTTTTTCCCAGAAACCATTTATCATCATGGTGTAATCACACAACTTGATTTGGTATCTTGTCTGAAACTTTAAAACATTTATCATTATGGTCTAATCGCTAAACTTGATTTCTACCTTGTATGAAACTTATGTTATCTTCCTTATGGTGCATGAAACATGTGAGAATGTTTAATGCAACTCGTTCAATTATATTGATCTAGTATTGAAGATCATTCCACATAGCTTGTTTTGAAAAAGAGACTAGCTCATTTCACTGCATATAATATATTTCATGCACATCAAACATGGTCTAGTTCAGAGAACCACACAAATATACCGTTACAAAAGAGACTATGTCATTTCCTATGCTTTTCATCCATTCCGGGCAGGTCCTTAAATCATAACTAGTGCACCTTCGAGGTCGAAAACCTCTCCAAACCATGTGGAAAGAGTACCTTTGCGAAATGGTTAAGGACCAATTGGATCATAGAATGCCTCCCTCGATGAGAACTGCTAAGATAGCCTGGGGTTTGTTCAACCGGTGGGTAGTAGATGTGTCGGACGAGAAACGACAATAGTAATGGTTTCCTTTCTCACAAAAAAGGAAAAAACACTGACTAGTTCTTGCTTGAAGACTGATTCATATAATTGTGCAAATGATATGCGTGTCCTTCATTGATGTTTGATCCCTTTGCTATATCATGGCATCGGCATGTCTCCTGTAACGAAGTACCTTCAGCTGGCCCGCTCCATCTCGACACTCGACCAATGGCCGCTCTTTCTCTCTCTTCCAAAGAGAGACCAGACATATTCCAGCCAACCTCAAACCCACCGTGATCAGCTACAAGCCAACCTCAAACCCACCGTGATCAGCTACAGGATACCTGTGTCGACGCCGTTGATATGTCTTCAACGTATCTATAATTTTTGATTGCTCCATGCTATATTATCTACTATTTTGGATGCTTATGGGCTTTATTATACATTTTAAATCATTTTTGGGACTAACCTATTAACTCAGAGCCCAGTGTCAGTTTCTGTTTTTACCTTGCTGTTTTTATATTTTCAAATTACAAATACCTTTATCTACTATCCATATACCACTTGTATCACCATCTCTTCACCGAACTAGTGCACCTATACAATTTACCATTATATTAGGTGTGTTGGGGACACAAGAGACTCTTTGTTATTTGGTTGCAGGGTTGCTTGAGAGAGACCATCTTCATCCTACGCCTCCTACGGATTGATAAACCTTAGGTCATCCACTTGAGGGAAATTTGCTACTGTCCTACAAACCTCTGCACTTGGAGGCCCAACAACGTCTACAAGAAGAAGGTTGTGTAGTAGACATCAGCCGTCGCCTTCTTTTGTGATATTACCTACCGCAAAAGCGATCGGCCGACTACGCAGATTTCCATAGGCTCCGCGCGGGAGGAATCGGGGGAAATGGTTGGCCAAACAAAGGAAGCTAGACACGCTTCGCATTGCACGTGAGCTCTACTGGACCAATTTTCCAAATGAACAGAGTCACTCACACTCTTCACCCCATAGGCTTCAATTTGCATCATTTCTTATGGCTTTTATTAGGAACTTCTCCAAGATACACCTTTTAAGCATTTTCCCCTTTTCAAGTTTTGCCTCATTGGGTTCCATTATCAATCTCACATGGCGTGCCGAGTAAGCCCCAGATCGCAGGAAAAATCCTCCTGGGCATTGGAGATGCAGCAAACTATGCCGAGCAACATAGTTAAGCCAAAATGGCTTGCACGACTCGGGCTACAACTCTTCATCAAAGCGATCTCATCGTGCAGCAGGCGGTCGGGTTCTGCATTGTGTTTGTGTTTGTGTGTGTATGGGGGGGGGGTAATATGGCAAACATCCCTAGTTTTTTAGCATACACATTGCACAATAAAGCGGAAAGGGGTGACCATTTTCTCTTACCGATATATCCAGTCTTCCTTCGGCGATCACCCGCCAGGGGTTACCCACTGCCTGCCTTGCCACATGTGGTTGCTCCCAAACTCTTGCGCAATGAAACGAGACGACAACAAGTTGGGGTTGTACTTAGGGTACCCAATGTGGCTTAATTAGGTTGCCGCCAAGCCGTTTGTTTGGTCGACAGCACCCATGAGGGATGCACCTCCGATTTGAAGGCTGACTCAACGGACCCAACCGAGAGGAATTGGTAAAACTAAAACTTTAAAGTAGTACAAACTTCAATAAGTAGAAAATTTTAGAGCAATTTCTGCTAAATAGGGTAAAAAGTGTCACAATATGAATCTGGATCTTAAAAAGGAAATGGACCAAAGTCAAGCACCCATCGGCATATTTTTATTGAAGAGCGAGAAACACGGTTGAATATATGCTGCCCCTACCACCGAGTTAGCGCTCAATTCTCAAATGAATGTGGATCTTAGGGGACAAATTTTTAACATGAAGAAACCAAAGTGCCATTAAAATGTACATCATTTTTTTTCAGAAAAAGGGACCAAAATATTGCTTTGTCTCGTATTGGTACTCCGGCAGCACTTAGAACAATCGCGAAAAAAAAGACACCACTTTAACCAATTTGAACGCTGAGTTGTCCATCTCCAGACTATAAATCAGCCTCGTGATTGGTGAATGAGGAGACTGAAGGAAATATGCCCTAGAGGCAATAATAAAGTTGTTATTTATATTTTCTATATCATGATAAATGTTTATTATTCATGCTAGAATTGTATTAACCGGAAACTTAGTACATGTGTGAATACAGAGACAAACAGAGTGTCCCTATTATGCCTCTACTAGACTAGCTCTTTAATCAAAGATGGTTAATTTCCTGACCATAGACATGTGTTGTCATTTGATCAACGAGATCACATCATTAGAGAATGATATGATGGACAAGACTCATCCGTTAGCTTAGCATAATGATCGTTTAGTTTTATTGTTATTGCTTTCATCATGACTTATACATGTTCCGCTGACTATGGGATTATGCAACTCCCGAATACCGGAGGAACACCTTGTGTGCTATCAAACATCACAACGTAACTGGGTGATTATAAAGATACTCTACAGGTGTCTCCGATGGTGTTTGTTGAGTTGGCATAGATCGAGATTAGGATTTTTCACTCCGTGTATCGGAGAGGTATCTCTGGGCCCTCTCGGTAATGCTCATCACTATAAGCCTTGCAAGCAATGCGACTAATGAGTTAGTTGCGGGATGATGCATTACGGAATGAGTAAAGAGACTTTCCGGTAACGAGATTGAGCTAGGTATGATGATACCGACGATCGAATCTCGGGCAAGTAACATACCGATGACAAAGGGAACAACGTATGTTGTTATGCGGTCTGATCGATAAAGATCTTCGTAGAATATGTAGGAACCAATATGAGCATCCAGGTTCTGCTATTGGTTATTAACCAGAGATGTGTCTTGGTCATGTCTACATAGTTCTCGAACCCGTACGGTCCGCACGCTTAACGTTCGATGACGACTTGTTTCGTGTTTTGATGAACTGAAGTTTGTTTGGAGTCCCGGATGAGATCACAGACATGACGAGGAGTCTTGAAATGGCCGAGAGGTAAAGATTCATATATTCAAAGGTTGCATTCGGACATCAGAATGGTTCCGAGTGATTCGGTCATTCATTCGGAGTACCGGGAGGTTACCGGAACCCCCCGGGGGAAGATTGGGCCTACATGGGCCATAGGGAAGAGGGGAGGCAGCCCACAAGGGGCGGCCGCGCCCCCTCCCTATAGGGAGTCCGAATTGGACTAGGGAGGGGGGCGCGCCCCGCCTTTCCTTCTCTCTCTCTCTCCCTTCCACTTTTCCCTCTTCGGTGGAAGGAAGGAGGGGGGGGGGGGCAAATCGTACTTGGACTAGGAGTCCAAGTAGGACTACCCCCTTGGTGCCCCCCCTTTAGGGCCGACCTCCTCCTCCTCCCACCTTTATATACGTGGGAGGGGGCACACCAAGTCTTCTCTTAGCCGTGTGCGGTGCCCCCCTCTACGGTTACACACCTCGGTCATATCATCGTAGTGTTAGGCGAAGCCCTGCGCCGGTAACTTCATCAACATCGCCGCCACACTGTCATGCTGACGGAACCCTCCCTCGGCCTCAACTGGATCAAGAGTTCGAGGGACGTCACCGAGCTGAACGTGTGCTGATCACGGAGGTGCCGTACGTTCGGTACTTGAATCGGTTGGATCGCGAAGACGTTCGACTACATCAACCGCGTTACTAAACGCTTTCACTTTCGGTTTACGTGGGTATGTGGACACACTCTCCCCGCTCGTTGCTATGCATCTCCTAGATAGATCTTGCGTGATCGTAGGCAAATTGTTTGAAATACTGTGTTCCCCAACAGTGGCATCCGAGCGAGGTCTATGCCTAGATGTTATATCACGAGTAGAACACAATGAGTTGTGGGCAATAATAGTCATACTGCTTACCAGCAACGTCTTACTTTGATTCAGCGGTATTGTTGGATGAAGCAAGCCCGGACCAATATTACATGACCGCGTTCATGAGAATGGTTCTACCGACATGCTTCGCACAAGTGGCTAGCGGGTGTCTGTTTCTCCAGCTTTAGTTGAATCGAGTTTGACTACACCCTGTCCTTGTTGAAGGTTAAAATAGCACACTTGACGAAAAATCGTTGTGGTTTTGATGGGTAGGTAAGAACGGTTCTTGCTAGAAGCCCGTAGCAGCCACGTAAAACTTGCAACAACAAAGTAGAGGACATCTAACTTGTTTTTGTAGGGCTTGTTGTGATGTGATATGGTCAAGACGTGATGATATATAAATTGTTGTATGAGATGATCATGTTTTGTAACAGTTATCATCAACTGGCAGGAGCCATATGATTGTCGCTTTATTGTATGAAATTCAATCGCCATGTAATTGCTTTACTTTATCACTAAGCGGTAGCGATAGTCGTAGAAGCAATAGTTGGCGAGACGACAACGATGCTACGATTGAGATCAAGGTGTCAAGCCGGTGACGATGGTGATCATGACGGTGCTTTGGAGATGGACATCAAAGGCACAAGATGATGATGGCCATATCATATCACTTGTTTTGATTGCATGTGATGTTTATCCTTTATGCATCTTATTTTGCTTTGTACGGCAGTAGTATTATAAGATGATCCTTCACTAAATTTCAAGGTATAAGTGTTCTCCCTGAGTATGCACCGTTGCGACAGTTCGTCGTGCCGAGACACCACGTGATGATCGGGTGTGATAAGCTCTACGTTCACATACAACGGGTGCAAGCCAGTTTTGCACATGCAGAATACTTGGGTTAAACTTGATGAGCCTAGCATATGCAGATATGGCCTTGGAACACTGAGACCGAAAGGTCGAGCATGAATCATATAGTAGATATGATCAACATAGTGATGTTCACCATTGAAAACTACTCCATCTCACGTGATGATCGGACATGGTTTAGTTGATATGGATCACGTGATCATTTAGATGACTAGAGGGATGTCTATCTAAGTGGGAGTTCTTAAGTAATATGATTAATTGAACTTTAATTTATCATGAACTTAGTACCTGATAGTATTTTGCATGTCTATGTTGTTGTAGATAAATGGCCCGTGCTACTGTTCCTTTGAATTTTAATGCGTTCCTAGAGAAAGCTAAGTTGAAAGATAATGGTAGCAACTACATGGACTGGGTCTGTAACTTGAGGATTATCCTCATTGCTGCACAGAAGAATTACGTCCTGGAAGCACCGCTGGGTTCCAAACCCGCTGCAGGAGCAACTCCGGACGTTATGAACGTCTGGCAGAGCAAAGATGATGACTACTCGATAGTTCAGTGTGCCATGCTTTACGGCTTAGAACCGGGACTTCAACGTCGTTTTAAACGTCATGGAGCATATGAGATGTTCCAAGAGTTGAAGTTAATATTTCAAGCAAATGCCCGGATTGAGAGATATGAAGTCTCCAATAAGTTCTACAACTGCAAAATGGAGGAGAATAGTTTTGTCGATGAACATATACTCAGAATGTCTGGGTACCACAATCACTTGACTCAACTAGGAGTTGATCTTCCTGTTGATAGTGTCATTAACAGAGTTCTTCAATCACTGCCACCAAGCTAAAAAAGCTTCGTGATGAACTATAATATGCAAGGGATGGATAAGACAATTCCCGAGCTCTTTGCGATGCTAAAAGCTGCGGAGGTAGAAATCAACAAGGAGCATCAAGTTTTGATGGTTAACAAGACCACTAGTTTCAAGAAGAAGGGCAAAGGGAAGAAGGGGAACTTCAAGAAGAATGGCAAGCAAGTTGATGCTCAAGTGAAGAATCCCAAGTCTGGACCTAAGCCTGAGACTGAGTGCTTCTACTGCAAAGGGACTGGTCACTGGAAGCGGAACTTCCCCAAGTATTTGGCGGATAAGAAGGATGGCAAAGTGAAAGGTATATTTGATGTACATGTTATTGATGTGTACTTTACTAGTGTTCATAGTAACCCTAGGGTATTTGATACCGGTTCAATTGCTATGATTAGTAACTCGAAATAGGAGTTGCAAAATGAACAAAGACTAGTTATGGGTGAAGTGACGATGTGTGTTGGAAATAATTCCAAGGTTGATAAAATCACCATCGCACACTCCCTCTACCTTCGAGATTAGTCTTGGACCAAAATAAATGTTATTTGGTGTTTGCGTTGAGCATGAATATGATTGGGTCATGTTTATTGCAATACGGTTATTCTTTTAAGTGAAAGAATAATTTTGTTCTGTTTACATGAATAAAACCTTCTATGGTCATAAATGGTTTATTTAATCTCGATCGTAATGATACACATATTCATAATATTGACGCCAAAAGATACAAAGTTAATAATGATAGTGCAGCTTATTTGTGGCACTGCCGTTTAGGTCATATTGGTGTAAAGCGCATGAAGAAACTCCATGCTGATGGGCTTTTGGAATCAGTTGATTATGAATCACTTGATGCTTGTGAACCCTGCCTCATGGGTAATATGACTAAGACTCCATTCTCCGGAACAATGGAGCGAGCAACTGACTTATTGAAAATAATACATACTGATGTATGCTGTCCGATAAGTGTTATGGCTCGCGGCGGGTATCGTTATTTTCTGACCTTCACAAATGATTTGAGCAAATATGGGTATATCTACTTAATGAAACACAAGTCTGAAACATTTTGAAAAGTTCGAAGAAATTCAGAGTGAAGTTAAGAATCATCGTAACAAGAAAATAAAGTTTCTACGATCTGATCGCGGAGGCAAATATTTGAGTTACAAGTTTGGCCTTCATTTAAAAACAATGTGGAATAGTTTCACAACTCATGCCACCTGGAACACCACGTAGTAATAGTGTGTCCGAACGTCATAACCATACTTTATTAGATATGGTGCGATCTATGATGCCTCTTACCGATTTACCACTATCGTTTTGGGGTTATGCATTAGAGACAGCTGCATTCACGTTAAATAGGGCGCCGTCTTATCCGTTGAGACAACAATGTATGAACTATGGTTTAGCAAGAAACTTAAGCTGTCGTTTCTTAAAGTTTGGGGTTGCAATGCTTATGTGAAAAAAATTTCAGCCTGATAAGCTCGAACCCAAATCGGAGAAGTGCGTCTTCATAGGACACCCAAAAGAAACTGTTGGGTACACCTTCTATCACAGATCCGAAGGCAAGATCTTTGTTGCTGAGAATGGATCCTTTCTAGAGAAGGAGTTTCTCTCGAAAGAAGTGAGTGGGAGTAAAGTAGAACTTATGGGGTAACTGTACCTTCTCTCGAGTTGGAGAGTAGTTCATCACAGAAATCAGTTCCAGTGATGCCTACACCAATTAGTGAGGAAGTTAATGATGATGATCATGAAACTTCAGATCAAGTTACTAACGAACCTCGTAGGTCAACCAGAGTACATTCTGCACCGAAGTGGTACGGTAATCCTGTTCTGAAAGTCATGTTACTAGACCATGACGAACATGCGAACTATGAGGAAGCGATGATGAGCCCAGATTCCGCAAAATGGCTTGAGGCCAAGAAATCTGAGATGGGATCCGTGTATGAAGAACAAAGTGTGGACTTTGTTTGACTTTCCCGATGATTGGCAAGCCATTGAGAATAAATGGATCTTCAAGAGGAAGAGGATGTTGATAGTAGTGTTACTATCTACAAAGCTCGAATTGTCGCAAAAAGTTTTTGACAAGTTCAAGGTGTTGACTACGATGAGATTTTCTCACTCGTAGCGATGCTTAAGTCTGTCCGAATGATGTTAGCAATTGCCACATTTTATGAAATCTGGCAAATGGATGTCAAAACTGCATTCCTTAATGTATTTCTTAAAGAAGAGTTGTATATGATGCAACAAGAAGGTTCTGTCGATCCAAAAGGTGCTAACAAAATGTACAAGCTCCAGCGATCCATCTATGGACTGGTGCAAGCCTCTCGGAGTTGGAATATACACTTTGATAAGTTGATCAAAGCATATAGTTTTATACAGACTTGTGGTGAAGCCTGTATTTACAAGAAAGTGAGTGGGAGCACTACAACCTTTCTGATAAGTATATGTGAATGACATATTGTTGGTCGGAAATGATGTAGAATTTTCTAGAAAGCATAAAGGAGTGTTTGAAAGGAGTTTTTCAAAGAAATACCTCGGTGAAGCTGCTTACATATTGGGCATCAAGATCTATAGAGATAGATCAAGACGCTTGATAAGATTTTTCAATGAGTACATACCTTGACAAGATTTTTGAAGTGGTTCAAAATGGAACAGACGAAGAAGGAGTTCTTGCCTGTATTGCAAGGTGTAAAGTTGAGTAAGACTCAAAACACGACCACGGCAGAAAATAGAAAGAGAATGAAAGTTATTCCCTATGCCTCAACCATAGGTTCTATAAAGTATAGTATGCTGTGTACCAAACCTATTGTGTACCTTGCCATGAGTTTGGCAAGGGGGTACGATATTGATCCAGGAGTGGATCACTTGACAGCGGTCAAAATTATCGTTAGAAGACTAAGGAGATATTTCTCGGTTATGGAGGTGATAAAGAGTATGTCGTAAAGAGTTACGCCGATGCAAGCTTTTACACCGATCCGGATGACTCGGAGTCTGAATCTGGATACACATTGAAAGTGGGAGCAATTAGCTAGAGTACCTCCATGCAGAGCATTGTAGACATAGAAAATTTGCAAAATACATACGGCTCTGAATGTGACAGACCCATTAACTAAGCTTCTCTCACAAGCAAAACATGATCACACCTTAGTACTCTTTGGGTGTTAATCACATAGCGATGTGAACTAGATTATTTACTCTAGTAAAACCTTTTGGGTATTAGTCACATGGCGATGTGAACTAATCACATAAAGATGTGAACTATTAGTATTAAATCACATGACGATGTGAACTAGATTATTGACTCTAGTGCAAGTGGGAGACTGAAGGAAATATGCCCTGGAGGCAATAATAAAGTTGTTAATTATATTTCCTTATATCATGATAAATGTTTATTATTCATGCTAGAATTGTATTAACTGGAAACTTAGTACATGTGTGAATACATAGACAAACAGAGTGTCCCTAGTATGCCTCAACTAGACTAGCTCGTTAATCAAAGATGGTTAAGTTTCCTGACCATAGACATGTGTTGTCATTTGATCAACGGGATCACATCATTAAAGAATGATGTGATGGACAAGACTCATCCATTAGCTTAGCATAATGATCATTAATTTTATTGTTATTGCTTTCACCATGACTTATACATGTTCCTCTGACTATGAGATTATGCAACCCCCGAATATCGGAGGAACACCTTGTGTGCTATAAAACATCACAACATAACTGGGTGATTATAAAGATGCTCTACAGGTGTCTCCGATGGTGTTTGTTGAGTTGACATATATCGAGATTAGGAGTTGTCACTTCGTGTATCGGAGAGGTATCTCTGGGCCCTCTCGGTAATTCTCATCATTATAAGCCTTGCAAGCAATGTGACTAATGAGTTAGTTGCGGGATGATGCGTTACGGAACGAGTAAAGAGTCTTCCCGGTGACAAGATTGAACTAGGTATGATGATATCGACGATCGAATTTCGGGCAAGTAACATACCGATGACAAAGGGAACAACGTATGTTGTTATGCGGTTTGACCGATAAAGATCTTTGTAGAATATGTAGGATCCAATATGAGCATCTAGGTTCCGCTATTGTTTATTGACCGGAGATGTGTCTCGGTCATGTCTACATAGTTCTCGAACTCGTAGGGTCCGCACGCTTAACGTTCGATGACGATTTGTATTATGAGTTTCGTGTTTTGATGAACCGAAGTTTGTTCAGAGTCCCGGATGAGATCATGGACATGACAAGGAGTCTTGAAATGGCCGAGAGGTAAAGATTGATATATTGGGAGGTTGCATTTGGGCATCGAAATGGTTCCGAGCGATTCGGGCATTTATTCGGAGTACCGGGAGGTTACCGGAACCCCCCGGGGGAAGATTGGGCCTACATGGGCCATAGGGAAGAGGGGAGGCAGCCCACAAGGGGCAGCCGTGCCCCCTCCCTATAGGGAGTCTGAATTGGACTAGGGAGGGGGCGCGCCCCCCTTTCCTTCTCCATCTCTTCCCTTCCCCTTTTCCCTCTCCGGTGCAAGGAAGGAGGGGGGGGGGAGAAATCCTACTTGGACTAGGATTCCAAGTAGGACTCCCCCCTTGGCGCACCCCCTCTAGGGTCGGCCTCCTCCTCCTCCCCCTTTATATACGTGGGAGGGAGCACCCCAAAGGCACACCAAGTCATCTCTTAGCCGTGTGCGGTGCCCCCCTCCATAGTTACACACCTCGGTCATATCGTCGTAGTGCTTGATACGTCTCCGTCGTATCTACTTTTCCAAACACTTTTGCCCTTGTTTTGGGCTCTAACTTGTATGATTTGAATGGAACTAACCTGGACTGACGCTGTTTTCAGCAGAATTGCCATGATGTTGTTTTATGTGTAGAAAGCAAAAGTTATCGGAATGACTTGAAACTCCACGGAATATCTTACAATAAATAATAAAAAATCCTTTCCAAAGATGAAGACCAGGGGGCCCACACCCTTGCCACGAGGGTGGGGGGCGCCCCCCTAGGGCGCGCCCCCTACCTCGTGGCCCCCCCTGGAGACCTCCCGACTCCAACTCCAACTCTATATAACTGCTTTCGGGGAGAAAAAAATAGGAGAGAAGAAATCATCACGTTTTATGATACAGAGCCACCACCAAGCCCTAAAATCTCTCGGGAGGGCTGATCTGGAGTCCGTTCGGGGCTCCGGAGAGGGGGATTCGTCACCGTCGTCATCATCAACCATCCTCCATCACCAATTTCATGATGCTCACCGCCATGCGTGAGTAATTCCATCGTAGGCTTGCTGGACAGTGATGGGTTGGATGAGATTTATCATGTAATCGAGTTAGTTGTTTTAGGGTTTGATCCCTAGTATCCACTATGTTCTGAGATTGATGTTGCTATGACTTTGCTATGCTTAATGCTTGTCACTAGGGCCCGAGTGCCATGATTTCAGATCTGAACCTATTATGTTTTCATCAATATATGAGTGTTCTTGATCCTATCTTGCAAGTCTATAGTCACCTATTATGTGTTATGATCCGTTAACCCCGAAGTTACAATAATCGAGATACTTACTGGTGATGACCGTAGTTTGAGGAGTTCATGTATTCACTATGTGCTAATGCTTTGTTCCGGTTCTCTATTAAAAGGAGGCCTTAATATCCCTTAGTTTCCATTAGGACCCCGCTGCCACGGGAGGGTAGGACAAAAGATGTCATGCAAGTTATTTTCCATAAGCATGTATGACTATATTCAGAATACATGCCTACATTACATTGACGAATTGGAGCTAGTTCTGTGTCACCCTATGTTATGACTGTTACATGATGAATCGCATCCGGTATAATTATCCATCATTGATCCGATGCCTACGAGCTTTCCATATATTGGTTTACGCTTATTTACTTTCCCGTTGCTATTGTTACAATCACTACAAAACACTTTGCTACTAAACACTTTGCTTTCGTTACTCTTTTGTTACCGTTACCATCAATATCATATTACTTTGCTACTAAACACTTTGCTGTAGATACTAAGTTTCCAGGTGTGGTTGAATTGACAACTCAGCTGCTAATAGTTGATAATATTCTTTGGCTCCCCTTGTGTCGAATCAATAAATTTGGGCGGAATACTCTACCCTCGAAAGCTATTGCGATCTCCTATACTTGTGGGTTATCAAGAGCAATTTCTGGCGCCGTTGCCGGGGAGCATAGCTCCATTCTTTGAGTCACTTGGGATTTATATCTGCTGGACACTATGAAGAATTTGAAAGACACTAAGACAACAATTTATCCCTCAACTACGAGGGGAGGTAAGGAACTGCCATCTAGCTCTACACTTGATTCACCTTCTATTATGAGTAAGCTTGCGACACCTAAACCTGCTTCTGCTATTCGTTCTGATATGTCGCATGTTATTGATGATGCTACTTCTGCTATACATGATACTTATGATGAAACTACTTCTATGCTTGATATTACTGTGCCACTTTGTGATTTTCTCGAGGAACGACTTGCTAGGGCTAGAGAGATTGAAAATATTGAATCTGATTATGATGATGAAAGTGATGATGAAGAATCACTTGTTATTCCTCAGGGTTATTTATTTGATCAAGAATCTTCTTTAGATATTTTAGCTTGCAAAGATAGATATGAACTTAAAAGGTTATTAGCTAAATGGAATAAGCAATCTCTAAATGCTAGGATGAGACCTGACCCTGCTTTTGCTACTTCACCTATCTATGTTACTTATAAGGATTATGAATTCTCTGTTGATCCTGATATAATTACTTTGGTTGAATCTGATCCTTTTCATGGCTATGAATCTGAAACTGTGGTGGCACATCTTACTAAATTAAATGATATAGCCACCCTGTTCACTAATGATGAGAGATCTTGCTACTTTTATATCCTTAAAATATTTCCGTTCTCATTAAAGGGTGATGCTAAGATATGGTTTAATTCTCTTGATCCTGGTTGTGTGCGTAGTCCCCAGGATATGATTTACTACTTCTCTGCTAAATATTTCCCTGCTCATAAGAAACAAGCTGCTTTAAAGGAAATATACAACTTTGTGCAAATTAAAGAAGAGAGTCTCCCACAAGCTTGGGGGAGGCTTCTCAAGTTACTTAATGATTTGCCTGATCATCCTCTTAAGAAAAATTAAATACTTTATATCTTTTACAATGGACTAACCGATGCTTCCAGAGATAACCTGGATAGTTGTGCTAGTTCTCTTTTCAGAGAAAGAACACCGGATGAAGCAGAAATCTTATTGAATAATATGTTGACAAATGAAAATAATTGGGCACCTCCTGAGCCAGCTCCTGCTCCAATTAATGATCCTATTCCTAAACCAACTCCGAAGAAGAGAGGTGTTCTATTTCTCAGTCCTGAAGATATGCAAGAGGCAAAGAAATCTATGAAAGAAAAAGGTATTAAAGCTGAAGATGTTAAGAATTTACCTCCTATTGAAGAAATACATGGTCTTAATTTACCTCCTGTTGAAGAAACATATGATCTTAATCCCTTATTTGTCGAAGAACCTCGAGACCCCGATAACCCGACACAGGTAGTAAAGGTAAATTCTCTCTATAGATATGATAAAGCTGAAATCCCTCCTGCTAAAATTGCTAGTCAATGCTTGGATGAGTTTGATAATTTTATGTTTAAGCAAGAAGACTTCAATGATTATTTTGGTAGACAATTAAAACAAGATGCTGATATGATTAAATACTTGGGTGATTATATGGCTAATATTAGAGGTGAACTTAAACTTGTTAGCAAACATGCTTCTATGGTTACCACTCAAGTAGAACAAGTACTTAAAGCTCAAAAGGAATTGCTCAATGAGATGAATAGTAAGAAAAATGATTATGCTGTTAAAGTGGCTACTAGAACTGGTAGAATGACTTAGGAACCTTTGTATCCTGAAGGCCACCCTAAGAGAATTGAGCAAGATTCTCAGAGAAATAAAATTGATGCACCTAGTTCTTCTAAAAGTAAGAAAAAGAAAAAATGATAGAACTGTGCAAACTTCTAGTGAACCTATTGCTGAACCACCTGATAATCCAAATGATATCTCTATGTCTGATGTTGAAACACAATCTGGTAATGAAGATGAACCTAATGAAAATGTTAATCATGATGTTCATAATAATGCTCAAACTAGTAATGATAATGATGCAGAAATTGAACCTGCTGTTGATCTTGATAACCCACAATCAAAGAATCAACGTTATGATAAGAAAGACTTTGTTGCTAGGAAACATGGTAAAGAAAGAGAGCCTTGGGTTCAGAAACCCATGCCTTTTCCTCCCAAACCATCCAAGAAAAAGGATGAGGAGGATTTTGAGTGCTTTGCTGAAATGATTAGACCTATCCTTTTGCGTATGCGATTGACTGATATGCTCAAAATGAATCCTTATACTAAGTACATGAAAGATATTGTTACAAATAAAAGAAAGATACCAGAAGCTGAAATTTCCACCATGCTTGCTAATTATACTTTTAAGGGTGGAATACCAAAGAAACTTGGAGATCCAGGAGTACCTACTATACCATGCTCCATTAAAAGAAACTATGTTAAAACTGCTTTATGTGATCTTGGAGCCGGTGTTAGTGTTATGCCTCTCTCTTTATATCATAGACTTGACTTGAATAATTTAACACCTACTAAAATATCTTTGCAAATGGCTGATAAATCAACTGCTATACCTGTCGATATTTGTGAGGATGTGCCTGTTGTGGTTGCAAACGTTACTATTTTAACGGACTTTGTTATTCTTGATATTCCCGAGGACGATAGTATGTCTATTATTCTTGGAAGACCTTTTCTTAATACTGCAGGGGCTGTTATTGATTGCAACAAATGCAATGTCACTTTTCATGTTAATGGTAATGAGCATACGATACACTTCCCGAGGAAACAACCTCAAGTTCATAGTATCAATTCTATCGGAAAAATTCCATCGATTATATTTGGAGGGTTTGAATTTCCTCTTCCTACTGTCAAGAAGAAATATGATATACTTATTATTGGGGATGTGCATATCCCCGTTGAGGTAACCTAGTGTTATTCGAAATTTCTCCGGTTTCATGTTAATCGGAATGAGTTTGTTAACAAGACGTGATCAACCTTGTTAGTGGATTCCTTTTGATGAGCATGAGATGGATGAAACTAGAAGCACAACCTTCTGTATCCTCTCTATACTTTCTGTTATTTAGTTGAAATAAAGTAAAAATAAATAATTTTCTATCTGTTATCTGATTATCCGTGCAATATAAAAATACCTCAAAAATAAAAGTTCTCCAAATGCCCCCAGTATCATGATCTCACAAGCTCTTTTGTGAGGAGGTTTGAGTATTCATCTTCGCGTAATTCTCCTTCAGTCATGTTTGATCTTTATGACAAATCTTATACCATGGACTTAGAGGATTTCACTTTTGCTTGCAAACTTCCACAATGGGGTAGTGTCAGGGATCCCCCTAAATCTGAATTTAGAAACTTTCTTGCTAGTATAACTGTAGGGGAATCTAGAGATATAACGCAAGCTACCATAGGGAGCATTCACTTTCCTGCTATACATTATTTTGCTCTCTTCATAGGTAGGTGCATAAATGCTAAGGATGAAGCATGTCACATGTGTTTCCCTGACCTTAGCATTCTCAGGAGTGCTGTGTCAGGAGAACAATCTTATCATACGGGAGCCATTGTAGCTCGTAGGTTGCATCATAATAGATATAATGGAGATTTCTTTGGAGGAATTTATGCAACCCGCTTAGCTAAATTTCTTGAGATAGACGTTCGTGAAGGAGACATGGAGTTTCCTCCTACTTATTTATATTTTGATTCTATGGTTTCTCACCATTTTGTCGAGAGGAACGAATCGCCTCTCCAATACCGACTAATCCTTGACAGACATCGTGCTGTCCGTATTACTCTCCCTGCTCCCGCTTTCTTTGATTATCAGGCAAGAGGAGGATATACTATTACTAGAGAGGAGGCAGATGAGTACGAGAGGAGAGCGGAGGCCGCTCGTCGCCACACTGCAGCTCAGGAGGCGATAGCCGCTGCATCACAGTACGACCCCAACAACTATTATTATGGATATCAGCCAGGCCAGTCGTGGCCATAGACCAACTTAGGCCAAAAGCCTAAGCTTGGGGGAGTACGTATTTCTCACTGACATTCATTTATGTTCACACACACTCATTGCTAGATGTCGGTGCTCATACTTTTTCATTGTATCATCCATGCTAGTTTATTTCCTTTTATGCTTTCTTCTTGTGTGTTTAATAAACCTTCAGAAAAAAACCAAAAAAAATTAGTTGTAGCTTTTAACTAATTTACTTTCCATGCTTGTAGTAGTAATTAAAAAGAAAACCCAAAAATATTTCCCGTTCTTCTTTTGCTTGTTGGGAGCTTTCCCGTGTAAATAGTTTTATTTCTTTTCTTTCTTTGGGGGTCGATAGGAGAAGACCATGATTAAATTGTTGAAGTGGCTCTTATATGCTTTATTGTTGATTTAACCAAGAGCCCATATTGCTTTGTCCTCTCCTGTTTATTGAATGCTCGTAGATTCCAGCTTAGTCCAATGCACGTGCACTCTTATTATTATTCACATCGTTCGATCGTGAAAGTGAAAGGCAATTATGATGATATATGATGGACTGACTGAGATGAGAAAAGCTGATATGAACTCGACCTCTTTTGTTTTTGTAAATATGATGAGTTCATCGTTCTTGATTCAGCTTGTTATTAATAAACATGTTCACAATGACAATTAGAGATCATAGTTGCTTGTGCCATGCTTGATTAGCTATGAGTTATAATGGTTTACCTTGCGTGCCAACATGCTATTAAAATGGTTATGATGTGGTATGATGGGGTGGTATCCTCCTTTGAATGATTTAAGTGACTTGACTTGGCACATGTTCACGCATGTAGTTGAAACAAATCAACATAACCTTCACAATATTTATGTTCATGGTGGATTATATCCTACTCATGCTTGCATCCAATGCTTATTAATTTTGATGCATGTACATGGCTGTTGTTGCTCTCTAGTTGGTCACTTCACAGTCTTTTGCTAGCCTTCACCTATACTAAGTGGGAATACTGCTTGTGCATCCAAACTCCTTAAACCCCAAAAATATTCCTGATGAGTCCACTATACCTTCCTATATGCGGTATCTACCTGTCGTTCCAAGTAAATTTGCATGTGCCAAACTCTAAACCTTCACATAATCATCCTGTTTTGTATGCTCGAATAGCTCATGTATCAACTAGGGATGTCTGTATCTTCCATGCTAGGCGGGTTATTTTCAAGAGGAGTGGACTCCGCTCCTCACTCACGAGAAAATGGCTGGTCACCGGGATGCCCAGTCCCAAGCTTTATGCAAACTAAATCAAAAATAATTGTAAAACAAAACTCCCCCTGGGACCTGATGTATGTTGGAGGCACTCGTTGTTTCAAGCAAGCCATGGATTGATGTTTGTTGGTGGAGGGGGAGTATAAACTTTACCATTTTGTTTGGGAACCGCCTATAATGTGTGTAGCATGGAAGATATCGCCATCTCTTGGTTGTTATGTTGACAATGAAAGTATACCGCTCAAAATATTATTCACCTCTATTTCAAAACCGAGCTCTGGCACCTCTACAAATCCCTGCTTCCCTCTGCGAAGGGCCTATCTATTTACTTTTATGTTGAGTCATCATCCTCTTATTAAAAAGCACTAGCTGGAGAGCACATCTGTCATTTGCATTCATTATTGTTAATTTATATTGGGTGTGACTATGACTGGATCTCTTTTACCATGAATTACAATGTCTAGTCAGTCCTTGATCTTTAAAGGTGCTCTGCATTTATGTTTTGTGGTCTCAGAAAGGGCTAGCGAGATACCATCTTGTTATATCATATTATGATTGTTTTGAGAAAGTGTTGTCATCCGAGATTTATTATTATGGCTTGCTAGTTGATTATGCTATTGATATGGGTAATCATGAGACATGAGAATTATTTCAAATATGGTTAGTTATAATCTTTGCTGAAAACTTAAATGCAAGCTTGACATATTTACAACAACAAGAGCAAACATAGTTTGTAAAAGTTTTTCTTTATGTCTTTCAATTTGTTAACTGAATTGCTTGAGGACAAGCAAGGGTTTAAGCTTGGGGGAGTTGATACGTCTGTTGATACGTCTCCGTCGTATCTACTTTTCCAAACACTTTTGCCCTTGTTTTGGACTCTAACTTGTATGATTTGAATGGAACTAACCCGGACTGACGCTGTTTTCAGCAGAATTGCCATGATGTTGTTTTATGTGCAGAAAACAAAAGTTCTCGGAATGACCTGAAACTCCACGGAATATCTTACAATAAATAATAAAAAATCCTCGCCAAAGATGAAGACCAGGGGGCCCACACCCTTTCCACGAGGGTGGGGGCGCCCCCCTAGGGCGCGCCCCTACCTCGTGGGCCCCTGGAGACCTCCCGACTCCAACTCCAACTCTATATATTGCTTTCGGGGAGAAAAAGAGAGAAGAATCATCGCGTTTTACGATACGGAGCCGCCGCCAAGCCCTAAAACCTCTCGGGAGGGCTGATCTGGAGTCCGTTCGGGGCTCCGGAGAGGGGGATTCGTCGCCGTCGTCATCATCAACCATCCTCCATCACCAATTTCATGATGCTCACCGCCGTGCGTGAGTAATTCCATCGTAGGCTTGCTGGACGGTGATGGGTTGGATGAGATTTATCATGTAATCGAGTTAGTTTTGTTAGGGTTTGATCCCTAGTATCCACTATGTTCTGAGATTGATGTGCTATGACTTTGCTATGCTTAATGCTTGTCACTAGGGCCCGAGTGCCATGATTTCATATCTGAACCTATTATGTTTTCATCAATATATGAGTGTTCTTGATCCTATCTTGCAAGTCTATAGTCACCTATTATGTGTTATGATCCGTTAACCCCGAAGTTACAATAATCGGGATACTTACCGGTGATGACCGTAGTTTGAGGAGTTCATGTATTCACTATGTGCTAATGCTTTGTTCCGGTTCTCTATTAAAAGGAGGCCTTAATATCCCTTAGTTTCCATTAGGACTCCGCTGCCACGGGAGGGTAGGACAAAAGATGTCATGCAAGTTCTTTTCCATAAGCACGTATGCCTATATTCGGAATACATGCCTACATTACATTGACGAATTGGAGCTAGTTCTGTGTCACCCTATGTTATGACTGTTACATGATGAACAGCATCCGGTATAATTATCCATCAAATTATCCATCATTGATCCGATGCCTACGAGCTTTCCATATATTGGTTTACACTTATTTACTTTCCCGTTGCTATTGTTACAATCACTACAAAATATCAAAAACATTACTTTGCTTTCGTTACTCTTTTGTTACCGTTACCATCACTATCATATTACTTTGCTACTAAACACTTTGCTGCAGATACTAAGTTTCCAGGTGTGGTTGAATTGAGAACTCAGCTGCTAATACTTGAGAATATTCTTTGGCTCCCCTTGTGTCGAATCAATAAATTTGGGTTGAATACTCTACCCTCGAAAGCTGTTGCAATCTCTCCCTCTGTAACGCCCTAAGACCGGAGCTTCAGTTTCCTTCCGTGGTTTCTGGGTTTCGTCGTGTGTTTTGTTTTGTCTGTTGCATTCATCTTTGCATCTTGTGCATTGCATCATGTCATCATGCCATTATTTTTTGCAACCGTTTCAAAACTCTCTTAAATAAATCGTATGGATCTTCGATCCATTTAAATCGAGGGAAGGATGACTTCTCTTTATAACATATCCTCCCGATATTAGGGAGCTATGTTAAATATTCCATTTTCAGAATCACCCTCAAACACACTTGCAGTTAAATTATATGCCTTTCATAATTTCCTTTCCAACCTTCTCCAAACCCTATGCCCAATTCTTTCCCTAACCTTTGCTCTTCTCTCTTTTTCTCCTTCCTTTTTTTTCTGTAAGAGAAGAGAAGTGAGGAGAGAGGGAGCCCAGCTACCAACCCATTTTGGCCCAAGGCCCAGCCGCCCCCACCAGCTCCATCACCCTAGCTACCCCGATCCCCTCCACTCGATCCCCATCTCTCCCTCTCGTTCCTGTCCGCCGCCACACACGCACGCCAGGAGGAGCGACGCTCGATCCCCTCGTCTCTCTTCTTCCCTCGCGCCGCAGGAGAGGCCTTTGCGCGATCCCATCCTCCCTGACGCACTCTCCTACCTCGCGCCCTGTTTTGCCCCGCCACGAACGCCCAGAAGACCTCGCGGTTTCCTCCCCCAAACTCCTTCGTCCGCTCGAGAGGAGCTCGCAGCTGCCCGAGGGCGGAGCTCCTCCGGCCATGGCGCCCGCGCTGGCGACCCTGCAGGTCGCGACGCCGCTCCCTCGTCCCGTGTCACCGGAGCCCAGCAGGTCGACGACCGCTCCTCCTCTGCCTCGCGTCGCCCTCCGCCGTCAAGTGCCGCCCCGTCCGGATCCGCCAGGCCCTGCCATGGCTGCGCCGCCCTAGGACTTCGTCGGCCTCCTGTCCTGACGTGGCCTGCTGCTGGCCTCGGCAAGGCCAGCGCCTCCTCCTCCTTGCCTCGTCCGTGCTGGTAGCGGCCTCCCACGCCCCAACATCGTCACCTCCACCCCCTGGAACCGCTGGTTCTCCTCGTCACCGAGCCGTGCGCCTTCTCCTCACCCTGCCCCCATGTCCAGTGTGTGCGCCATCGCCTCCTTGCTTCTGCCCGACTAAGGTCCTTTCGTCTCACTGAGTTTTGGATTGGCAAGAACGACATGCCAAGACCCGTACCCGGACCGTCAAGCACCTTCTCCAAGGAGTTTGCCAAGTACCATGACATGACGACCCTCGAACGCGTCAAGTACCACTACCGTCAAGTACCCCTTCGGATGCGCCAAGTTCGTCTACACAAAAACGCCAAGTACCACTCATGTCGGCAAGACCCGCAAGTCGGACCCCGAACGATCGACGTCTCGTGGACCGTGTACAACTATTGTCGCCCTGAAGACGTTGGAGTCATCAAGTAACTCTTCGAACGAACGCGAACGACCACCGTCGCAAGAACGGGACTGGAAAGTCCGAAGACCCCAAGTACCACGACACCGATGACATGAACGTCTATGGAAACTCGTGCACGATAAACATGTACCACTACCGTCGCCGAGATCGCGAGAACCTCTACCCTCTACCCTATAGCGTGCGAGAACGACTACTTCCACTACCGCCGTCGCAAGAACGTCTACTTCCTCTACTTTGCACCAAACAAGAACTGTCTCGCTTGCATGCTTCGGAGGTATAACCTCGAGTCGACATCTGCGAACGAATGCGCGCGATGTTTGAGATGCTCGTTTTTGCACCTTGTCCAAATTGTCACTCGTTTTCCTTGTCGCCAACTTGTGGGACACCCGGAATACGGGAGCGCCCCACCACCTTTTGCACGCATCCGCACACTTCTCCTTTGCATCGGTATCTCAATCGAGTTACCGGAACCGGGACGTTGTCGTGGCACCATTTCGTTATCGTTGCTGTGGCACCCCTTTTCATTTCCGCCACGATGACAAAATGCTTCATAATGCTCTTATCAACATCTTCTTTAAAATTGCATAATCTTGAACATGCCCTCCGCATCATGATAATAACCTTTAAATGTTTAACTTTGTTGTTGCACCAATTTGCTAAATGCATATGGGGTTTTACCAGAATTGTTGTTGTTGTTGTTGTTGTTGTTGTTGTTGTTGTTGTTTCTGGCCCATTTAAATTGCTTAGATTGTGTATTTACTTTTGCTTCATCTCTTGCCATGTTTAACAACATTTAATATTGTTGGGTACCTAAACGGGAGAGAACTAAATAATTGACGTGGTGTTTCGTCAATATGCAAATCGTTGCATGTTGAGCTCCACTTAATTTGTAGGTTTGTTTGTGCATTTTGCCATGCCATGCCTCATTAAACCGGACATGCATCATACTTGTTGTGCATCATGCCATGATTATGTGTTGGTTGTTTACTATGTTGTTTGCTTCTTTCCGGGTTGCTTCTCGCGTTAGCTTCGGTTTCGTTCCGGAGTTGTGAGGATTCGTTCGACTACGTCCGCTTGTCTTCTTCATGGACTCATTCTTCTTCCTTGCGGGATCTCAGGCAAGATGACCATACCCCCGAAATCACTTCTATCTTTGCTTGCTAGTTGCTCGCTCTTTTGCTATGCCTATGCCGCGATACCTACCACTTGCTATATCATGCCTCCCATATTGCCATGTCAAGCCTCTAACCCACCTTGTCCTAGAAAACCATTGTTTGGCTATGTTACTGCTTTGCTCAGCCCCTCTTATAGCGTTGCTAGTTGCAGGTAAAGATTGGAGTTGTTCCTTGTTGGAACATGGTTTTTGTTGGGATATCACAATATCTCTTATTTTAATTAATGCATCTATATAGTTGGTAAAGGGTGGAAGGCTTGGCCTTATGCCTGGTGTTTTGTTCCACTCTTGCCGCCCTAGTTTCCGTCATACCGGTGTTATGTTCTTTGATTTTGCGTTCCTTACATGGTTGGGTTATAATGGGAACCCCTTGACAGATCGCCTTGAATAAAACTCCTCCAGCAAGGCCCAACCTTGGTTTTACCATTCGCCACCTAGCCTCTTTTTCCCTTGGGTCGGCCAGCCCAAGGGTCATCTTTATTTTAACCCCCGGGCCAGTGCTTCTCTAAGTGTTGGTCCAATCCAGAGCACACTACAAGAAATACACTCAATTATGACTCCCCATTTTGGTCGTTGATTCGTCATATTTATCGTTTATTGACCTTTTTTTTGACCAAATTCAGAAGGTCAACAGTTGGCCGTCAAGAACGAACAAACTTGACCTTTTTGGAATTTTGGTCATAGCTAGACTGATGACCAAAATTTCAGAAAGGTCACTACCCACTTGCCTGAGCCACGTAGGATCTGACATGGCTGAGCTGACGTGGCATTGTTAGTGACCAAATGGAATCATCATAAATTTCATAGCCCAGTCCACCAATCTAGCCTGCATGGGCCTGGCCCAATACCTATCTTTTTTATTGAAATGCTCTGATTTATTTGGGCTGATGCATTATTTTCAGAAGCATGCATATCTCATGTATGAAAACTAGTACAACAGAATACAATATTGCAGATAAATTGTATATTTCATTTCAGTAACACATCACATGAAGTACAATACATCATCCATTAACTCCTCTACACAGAAAGGTCCAAGGTCCAACAAGTGCACAAGTGCACATCAAAATAATGCTTCAAGTGCAAGTGCACAACAAAAAGACCCAACAAGTGCACAGGCGCACAACAACATATTTCTACAAAGATGGGACAAGATGGGCAAATTTTAGTTGATCACACATAACATCAATGAGAAACGAAGCTTCTTCTGCCCTTCGCTTCTTTTGAGTGCTTCAGATCATCCTGGTAATTGGAACAATCAAACATAAGAAAGAACACAAAATATGAGCAAACAAAAGATAAATGGAGGTTTTACATTCAGCAATTAACACAAGACTAAGACATGCTCCCATAGAAATTTCAGGAATTGCAGGATTATTCTTGTGTTAGCTCAACACTTTGTGCAAAAAAAACTCACATTAATAACTTCCAACATGAAGAGATGTCAATCATATATCTTTAACACAGTAAAATAAACAGCACCGACATGAGCTGAAGCTGAAGCTACTGCATTGGGAGTACGAACAGTGAGCTATATGCCTGGACCCCTGAACCTTGAAGAAAGCAGTACAAAATTGCACTTCGTATAGGACTGTCATGCAGACCAAAGTAAGCATGAACCGAGTAGATCCCACTAGCATTATGCTTTCTAAAAGATTGCTCGACTAGCATTTTTTAAATTGTAGTGTTGTAGAAACTGAATTGAGCATAGTGAAAAGGTCCATAATGTGCACTTGGATCCTCATATTTTTGGATGATCACCAAAGGGAAAACTACTCCTGACTATGATCATCAGCATCTACTACTCCTAACTACTCCCTGTGCAATCCTACTCTGCAGTAAAACTTCCTCACCCTCCATTCACCCTGTTTAAGCAGTACTGTAGTAAAACTACTCCTAATGCTACATCAGTTAACAGCAAGTGAAATTACTATGATGTGCAAAATTTACAGTAAATACTCCACTGAATATTACTGAAACTTAATAGAAGTTAACTAGGCTTTTTCAATTTCAGAATATACAAGTCAGAAAATAAGCTTGCAAGCAAGTTTATGTAAGTAATGCACACTGGAGTACATTACTTCTATGGATTTCTGCAAATAATTCATTGATTAATATATGAAATTTGAAAGGGGCTAATCTGACCATCAACCTAAACATCCTTAACTACTCCGTAAATATAGTAGCACGAAATCTGGACCTGACCATGGTCGGAACACACACACACACACACACCTCTGACCATGACCTTCCTTCCATGGCGATGGCTTCCTCCTTGACTTGTTCCATGGTGATGGCGATGGCCTGCACAAACCAACTGCGCAAATCAGATGGGCAAATCCAGAAGAAGAAGACGAGGGGAAGGAGGGGGCGTACGTACCTTTGGCTTCACCGGAGTCAAGGGCCACCAGCCCACCACATCAGCAAGCTTGGGTCCCCGCCGAGGAACAGAGAAGAGCTCAATGGGGATGGGGATGGGGATGGGTGGGTGTGGGGCTCGGGTTTCACCCCGGCCATCCATCCATCCGCCCGTCCATGCGTCGGTTGGGGTCGGACCTCCATGGCCATCCGGCCTCCCTTGAGGAACAGGTGGACGACGGCGTGCCAGTTCCGGTTCCCCTTCCATCCATCCAAGCGGTCGAGGAGGACGTTGCTGAAGTGGTGGTCGACCTTGGCGGTGCCGAAGTCGGAGACAGGGGCTACCATCGCGTCGCCAGGGCCGCAGCCACGCGGTCGATGGGCGCCACGCGGAAGAGGCACACCATGGCCGCCGGCGGCAGAGCTCCCTCCCTTTCTTCTTCTCTTGTCTTGTGATGAGTGTAGGTGAGGGGAGGGTGCACACGGCTGCAGACCGGCGGCGAGGGGAGAGGTGGGTGGCGGAGGCGAGGGGAGATGTGGGCGGCGGAGGGAAGGGGAGGACGGGGCGGCGGAGGGAAGGGGAGGACGGGGCGGCGGCGGAGGGATCTGGATCGGGGGAAAGGAGTGGGGGCAGGGAGGGGTTTGGATCAGCTAGGGTTCACGCGCGTGTGAGAGAGAGATAGGCTGTAGTGGGTTGGATGGACGGATGGATGGATGTATGGATGGACGGATGGACGAATTTTTGCCACATCATCGATCCATGCCACAATGAATTCCACCAATCAGAATTGTGCACATCTATCTCTTATAGTTTTTATAGTTTTCATCCTCTTATTTAGGGCAAACTTTCAACATATTAACCACGTATAGTTTGTTAAAATGAATGAATATTGTGCACATGTTTGTATCTTGTGATGACAAACAATGTTGATATGGGGAGTTTTCATTTTCATTGCACAAAAGAGACATTTTCTATTTTTTGAGTGCCCGAAATGGTTTTTTTTGAAGGGCCTACCATATATTTGTTGCAAAATTGTACCAAATCAATTTTGTAAAATACTAGGACATATTTAATTCACAATTGACTAAATGGTTGGGTGTCAAAAGTTTTGATCCACCTCTGGTGAAAAAGACAAATTCCCGCCGATTCAGCTGGAAGCGAGTCAAATTTGAACTGCAGCTGCCTCATAGTTTGCTCTTTATTTTTTCCAAAAATCATTTCTAGGTACATAACTATCTATTTAATCAGAGAAACGTCAAAAGTTTTCCAAGGTTCAACCACTAGCTAGGAGCAGTCATGCCTGCCGTTTTGACCGTATTTTCAAACAGGCATAAACAATTCAAAAAAAATCAAAAAATTTGAAAACCTTCGCATTGTGTCATTATATGTGAACAAGTTTCCAGGAAAAATAATAAACTTGTAATACGGCAATTATTTTAAAAAAGTGTTCTTAGAAATTAGCTATCATGTGTGAAGATTCATGGCTTTCAAGCCAGATGATAAATCTTATGGCCACATTCATGGCATAGTTTGTTCAAATGATCTCATATTGTGCACAAGGGTGCATCTTGGAATTCCAAACAATGTTGCCTAAGGGAGTCTTCATTTTCTTTGCATGGAAAATCGATTTTCCATTTTTCGAGTGCCCGCAATGAGTTTTTTTGTGAAGGACCTACCATATATTTGTTGCAAAATTTGATCAAATCAACTTTAGAAAATACTAGGCCATATTTAATTCACAATTGACTAAATGGTTGGGTGTCAAAAAATTTGATCCACCTCTGGTGAAAAAGACAAATTCCCGCCGATTCAGCTGGAAGCGTGTCAAATTTGAACTGCAGCTGCCTCATAGTTTGCTCTTTATTTTTTCCAAAAATCATTTCTAGGTACATAAGTATATTTAATTAGAGAAACGTTAAAAGTTTTCCAAGATTCAACCACTAGCTAGGAGCGGTCATGCCTGCCGTTTTGATCGTATTTTCAAACGGGCATAAAAAATTCAAAAAAAAATCAAAAAATTGGAAAACCTTCGCATTGTGTCATTATATGTGACCAAGTTTCCAGGAAAAATAATAAACTTGTAATACGGCAATTATTTTAAAAAAGTGTTCTTAGAAATGAGCTATCATGTGTGAAGATTCATGGCTTTCAAGCCAGATGATAAATCTTATGGCCACATTCATGGCATAGTTTGTTCAAATGATCTCATAATGTGCACAAGGGTGCATCTTGGAATTCCAAACAATGTTGCCTAAGGGAGTCTTCATTTTCTTTGCACGGAAAATCGATTTTCCATTTTTCGAGTGCCCGCAATGAGTTTTTTTGTGAAGGACCTACCATATATTTGTTGCAAAATTGGATCAAATCAACTTTAGAAAATACTAGGCCATATTTAATGCACAATTGACAAAATAGTTGGGTGTCAAAAAATTTGATCCACCTCTGGTGAAAAAGACAAATTCCCGCCGATTCAGTTGGAAGCGGGTCAAATTTGAACTGCAGCTGCCTCATAGTTTGCTCTTTATTTTTTCCAAAAATCATTTCTAGGTACATAAGTATCTATTTAATCAGAAATACATGGTTTGGTGGCGATACATCGAGGTTTGGACGGTGGCCGAGGGCCCCAACTCCAAAGCGCGTAGACTCGCATGCCCGCCGCGTGGTCACCGTGTGACTGTGGCGTTGCCATGCGTTCTGGGAAGCCTAGGCATGTCTAGTAGGTTGGGCACTCCCCAGGTAGATGCCAGGAAGAAAATAATAACAGAAGAATCTCACGGAGAGACCGAACTGAGCTTAAACATGAATTAGCAGCCAAGTGTTTGATTAGCGGTACGGGAAATTCACAAGGCCAATGGGCCATTGTCTGAGTATGATCATCTACTAGGGAGACTCTCTTGGCAAATTTTCAGCTCAAATGGAGGAGTTTGGATGGCACTTGCTTTGCAAAGTACCACATCGTGCAGAAATATGGATGTTGAAGCTGGGCTCAAAATAATGAATGGATTGAGATGAAATTTGGTGGGGGGGGGGGGGGTTATTTGGGCATAGGAAATCATTGTAGAAAATTGATACCATTTGGACATGCCAAAGTGGTACTTCCTTCACAATGCTATTCCTTGGACAGAAACTTGGGAAAATTAGCGAGAGAAATTAGATAAATGAAATGAGCTCAAATTTGGTGTAGGTAAGTTACATAGTTATGGTCATGCCTTGGTAAATTTTTAGATCATTTGGGTAAGCCTAGCTAGTACTTACTTCAGAAAGCTTCTCTCGAGATAGAAACTTTGGAAATTTCCTGTGAAAGATTTACCAAGAAAATGGAGCTGAATATTATCATGTGGCAATTATTTGGGTATGGAAGAGTGCCCAAAAAGTTTGAGGGTAATAGGAGGGATCTGGATAACACTTGCTTTGCAATGTGCCAATCTGTCCATAAAATATAAATTGAACCTGGGCTCACATAGATGATTTGACTGAGCTGCAATTTGGAGGAGGGTGATAATTTGGGCACATGAAGGAACTGTATAAATTTCATGTCATTTGGATATATAAAAATGGTACTTCCTTCACAATGCTTCTAGGTGAAAAAAACTTTGGAAATTTGCCGAGGAAGATTTACTGGGCAAATGGAGCTGAATTTTGTCATGAGGCAATGATTTGGATAGGAAATAGTGCCCAAAATTTTTCAGGGCAATCAAGAATATATAAATAGCACTTCCTTCACAAAGTATTGTTGTGAACAAAATAGGAAAATGAATATTGTTGAATTATTTTTTAACTAGGCAAGGAAGGATTTTTACATATTTGACGAAGATATGACCCGAAGAATTTATGAGATTTTTTGGGGAATTTTGGGAATGACAGAAATATAGGTTGCTTCACAACCTAGGGCAAAAACTGACAAATGGACATGACACATAGGCAAAACTGATGAGGTGGCGCCTAGTCATAGCAACCCACCACAATTTACAAGGTTATGACCATCTATATTGGTCATGATCAGCTAGAAATAAGGCAGCGGACCAGTGCTATATGCTTTATGACCATTTCGTGTAAGGAAATTACGACCTTTCTGACCAAAATGGTCGTTATAGTTTAGGGTTTGGAGCCCCCTGAACAGCTTTTGACCAATTGGTCTCAAAAGGTCATAGATCTATGACCAATTCTTCCAGGGTCATTGACAGAAGGTCACTAGTTGACATATTTCTTGTAGTGGCACCGTGCGGGGCCGTCCCTTGGCAACTTGGGTTACGTTGGCTCCCGTACGCTTAGCTTATCCGGTGTGCCCTGAGAACGAGATATGTGCAGCTCCTATCAGGATTTGTCGGCACAGCGGGTGGTCTTGCTGGTATTGTTTTACCATTATCGAAATGTCTTTTAACCGGGATTCCGAGCCTGATCGGGTCTTCCTGGGAGAAGGAATATCCTTCGTTGACCGTGAGAGCTTGTGATGGGCTAAGTTGGGACACCCCTGCAAGGTTTTTCACTTTCGAAAGCCGTGCCTGCGGTTATGGGCAGATGGGAATTTGTTAATGTCCGGTTGTAGAAAACCTGAAACTCATCTTAATTAAAATGCATCAACCGCGTGTGTAGCTGTGATGGTCTCTTTCTGGCGGTGTCCGGGAAGTGAACACGGTGTTGGAGTTATGCTTGACGTAGGTTGTTCTAGGATCACTTCTTGATCATAGATTCTCGAACGTGCATTGCCTTCTCTTCTCGCTCTCTTTTGCGTATGTTAGCCACCATATATGCTAGTGCTTGCTGCAGCTCCACCTCATACCTTTTCCCTACCTATAAGCTTAAATAGTCTTGATCATGAGGGTGTGAGATTGCTGAGTCCCCATGACTCACAGATACTTCCAAAACCAGCTTGCAGGTGCCGATGATATCGTGCAGGTGACGCAACCGAGCTCAAGGAGGAGCTCATTGAAGATCTTGTTCATTGTGTTGTTCCGTTTCCAGTTGATCAGTAGTGGAGCCCAGTTGGGGCGATCGGGGATCTGTAGCATTAGGGGTGGTCTTCTTTTATTTTGGTTCCATAGTCGGACCTTGTTTGTATCGGATGTTGTAATGCTTTATTCATGTATTGTGTGAAATGGCGATTGTAAGCCAACTCTGTACCTCTTTCTTATTCAGTACATGGGATGTGTAAAGATTACCCCTCTTGCGACATGCCTACAATTCGGTTATGCCTCTAAGTCGTGCTCCGACACGTGGGAGATATAGCCGCATCGTGGGTGTTACAAGTTGGTAATCAGAGCCTTCCCTGACTTAGGTGCCCCCTACTTGATCGAATCGCTGGCGTTGTTGAGTCTAGAAAAAATGTTTTGAGTCTTATAGGATTATATATATCGGAGAGTAGGATTCTTTTTACTCCTCAGTCCCTTCGTGGCTCTGGTGAGGCCTCCTGGCGTGGAGTTTTGACTCTTCTCTTCTCAAAATTCACTAATTTTTTTTAGGATCACGCGGGTATCTTGGAATCGTTCCGATGGTTTTGTGATGAGAACATTGTTCTTGGTGCCTCCTGACATTTAGGGGTTGTGGTAGTGTCCCGAGGAGTTGAGCTCCAAGGTGTTGTCGTCACAATTTTATCGTTGCAATTCTGGAATACCTGAGTTCGTCGACATCGAAAATCTCTTTTATGCAGTTGTTGGTGAGATAACCTCGACGCCACCTAGTACTAGGGCGGGAGTTTGGGAGTATTGCCATAACTCGTATAACAGATGCTTTTCAAAGGTTGGGGTAAATGATTTATGAAGGTTTCTTGGTTATGTGTTGAAGGATGGATACAGCGGGATGTAGGATTTGATAGTTTTGGGTGAGATATTATGCTTCCCCTGTATCCCCAACACCCGATTGCATAACCGAAAAAATTCGGGAGTTTATAAGTGGGAATTCAAGTAGCTCATAGGATATCTTTCTGACAGATGTATGATATGAAATTGGGGTTCGACGTCTAGTGGTCCGCCTATCCACGGTTGGTTTTACAGTGGTCTCGTTGTGTCTTAAAGAGTCCTTGGCTATGCCGACTCGAGGATGCTTCGTATGTCATGTGCACTGCCTTGTACATGATGGTGTTGTACGGTCAAGCCCGTGTAGGCCCCACCACGAAAACTTCGGACGAAATCTCTATCGTATGTTTGTTCCGGCTTATTCTGCAAGGCAATCCTTTGTTTTGTTTTGATTGTGGTATTCGAGTTGCTTCGAAGTCAAGTGTTGATTCCATACCTTGCCTAAGTGGTGTTCTCATACTCCTATGTGAATACCAATCTTTCATGATAATCGATATTGTCATGTCAATTCTTTCCAACCGGTGTAATCCTCTTCATGATGATCCTATCATTTGTCTCTTCCGCAAGATCAACTCAAGTCTTCTCAACGGTGTTTGTTTCGTTCGTCCCAAGCTGCCTTTGTTTTCCCGCACACCCACCCTTGTTTCTTCAAGGACTCAGATTTCTGAATCAAGTATCATTTTATTGATAGGAAGTCTCTCCATTCCTTTTTCTTTCAATGTCCTTACCCGGTGTTTCTCATGAAGATACTAACAGAGCTTCAAGTTTATCATTCTTCGTTCTCTTTCCTTCTCCGGGGGATTCAATTCAAGCTTTCGTGTTGATCATATCCTTCTCCTCGTTTCAAATGCTTTCCCATGCTGTTGCACCTCTTAATCATTTACTTCTCGTCATTCAATTGTTCCGGAGTACCGAAGATATCTCGAAGATTCATGTTTCCACTCTGCATTCGTTCAAACTTCAAGCCATTTAATTCAACAGGTACAATCTATCTTCCAAGTGACCTTTGCAACGGTGTTTCTTTTGAGTGGGCCCTAACCCACAGGTCTTTTTCCAGGATCTTACCTGACTCTTCTATTTTCTCCGGAGCTTCTCAATTTTTTTCTAAAGTTTGATGTAAGAATGAATTATCATCAGTCTTATGTATTTTCTCCAAGACCTGTCAAATTCTTTTCATCGTTGGCTCAACCTTTCTATTTGTCATTCTGGAGTGTCTCAACAATTCATGGTGGTGTTTCTCATCGTCATTCTCAACATTTGAAGACCGAAGACGAGCTTCTCTGCAATCATATACGTTCTCTTGAAGACTTGTGATTCTAGCTTGAGGCCATCCTCTCACGATTACTTTCGTTGGTGAGAATTCTTTTTATCCCATCCGGAGCAAATTCAGGAGTCTTTTCAGTTTGATTCTCCGGAGCCCATCATCTTAGAATTATTCATTCTCAGCGTGTTGCTATCATTCTCCAAATCTTATCGGTGCATCATTCAAGTATTATCTAATAAACTCGAGATCTCTTCGTTCACTTGATTCTAAATTCTCTCAAGTATCTTCGTTCATTTTCTAATTCCTCCCGGTGTTTCGCTATCTTTTCTTTGTTCATTTTCAATTCTTATGGTGGTTCTTCCAAGATTCTTCTTCCTTCGTTTATCATATCAATTCATTTGTTCTTTCCAATCCTACCGGCGGTTCATTGAAGACCTTCTCAAGTTTATCCTATATCCCTCGTAATCCTTTTCAACGAGAATAAGTAGTATGCCAAATCCGTTTGCTTGTCATCAATCTAATTGGTGAACGATAAGCATAATGTAATTCTTATTCTTGTTTCATCAAGTAAATTCAATTCCTTATTCCGGAGGTTCATCAAGTTCTCGGTTTCAATTGTTTCATCTTTTCTTTTCCCGGAGTTCCTAGCTCCCACAATTATATTGATAACCCACAAGTATAGGGGATCGCAGCAGCTTTCGAGGGTAGAGTATTCAACCCAAATTTATTGATTCGACACAAGGGGAGCCAAAGAATATTCTCAAGTATTAGCAGCTGAGTTGTCAATTCAACCACACTTGGAAACTTAGTATCTGCAGCAAAGTGTTTAGTAGCAAAGTAATATGATAGTGGTGGTAGCGGCAACAAAAGTAAAGACATCAAAAGTAATGTTTTTGGTATTTTGTAGTGATTGTAACAGTAGCAGCGGAAAAGTAAATAAGCGAGAACTAGTATATGGAAAACTCGTAGGCACCGGATCAGTGATGGATAATTATGCCGGATGCGGTTCATCATGTAACAGTCATAACATAGGGTGACATAGAACTAGCTCCAATTCATCAATGTAATGTAGGCATGTATTCCGTATATAGTCATACATGCTTATGGAAAAGAACTTGCATGACATCTTTTGTCCTACCCTCCCGTGGCAGCGGGGTCCTATTGGAAACTAAGGGATATTAAGGCCTCCTTTTAATAGAGAACCGGAACAAAGCATTAGCACATAGTGAATACATGAACTCCTTAAACTATGGTCATCATCAGGAGTGGTCCCTATTATTGTCACTTCGGGGTTGCCGGATCATAACACATAGTAGGTGACTATAGACTTGCAAGATCGGATCAAGAACTCACATATATTCATGAAAACATAATAGGTTCAGATCTGAAATCATGGCACTCGGGCCCTAGTGACAAGCATTAAGCATAGCAAAGTCATAGCAACATCAATCTCAGAACATAATGGGTACTAGGGATCAAACCCTAACAAAACTAACTCAATTACATGATAAATCTCATCCAACCCATCACCGTCCAACAAGCCTACGATGAAATTACTCACGCACGGCGGTGAGCATCATGAAATTGGTGATGGAGGACGGTTGATGATGATGACGGCGACGAATCCCCCTCTTCGGAGCCCCGAACGGACTCCAGATCAGCCCTCCCGAGAGGTTTTAGGGCTTGGCGGCGGCTCCGTATCGTAAAACGCGATGATTTCTTCTCTCTGATTTTTTTCTCATCGAAACTCAATATATGGAGGTGGAGTTGGAGTCAGAGACGCAACAGGGGGCCCACGAGGTAGGGGGCGCGCCCTAGGGGGGGCGCCCCCACCCTTGTGAGAAGGGTGTGGGCCCCCTGGTCTTCATCTTTGGCGAGGATTTTTTATTGTTTTTTCTAAGATGTTCCGTGGAGTTTCAGGTCATTCCGAGAATATTTGTTTTCTGCACATAAAACAACATCATGGCAATTCTGCTGAAAACAACGTCAGTCCGTGTTAGTTCCATTCAAATCATACAAGTTAGAGTCCAAAACAAGGGCAAAAGTGTTTGGAAAAGTAGATACGACGGAGACGTATCAACTCCCCCAAGCTTAAACCCTTGATTATCCTCAAGCAATTCAGTTGACAAACTGAAAGAAAGAAAGAAAAACTTTTACAAACTCTATTTGCTCTTGTTGTTGTAACTATGTCAAGCCAACAGTCAAGTTTTCAGCATAGATCATAACTAACCACATTTGCAATAATTCTCAGGTCTCACAATTACTCATATCAATAGCATAGTCAACTAGCACGTCATAATAATAAATCTCGGATGACAACACTCTCTCAAAACAATCATAATATGATATAACAAGATGGTATCTCACTAGCCCTTTCTGAGACTACAAAACATAAATGCAGAGCACCTTTAAAGATCAAGGACTGACTAGACATTGTAATTCATGGTAAAAGAGATCCAATCATAGTCATACCCAATATAAATTAACATTAATGAATGCAAATGACGGCTATGCTCTCCAGCTAGTGCTTTTTAATAAGAGGGTGATGACTCAACATAAAAGTAAATGGATAGGACCTTCGCAGAGGGAAGCAGGGATTTGTAGAGGTGCCAGAGCTCGGTTTTGAAATAGGGATAAATTGTATTTTGAGCGGTATACTTTCATTGTCAACGTAACAACTAAGAGATGGCGATATCTTGCATGCTAAACACATTATAGGCGGTTCCCAAACAGAATGGTAAAGTTTATACTCCCCCTCCACCAACAAGCATCAATCCATGGCTTGCTCGAAACAACGAGTGCCTCCAACATACATCAGGTCCCAGGGGGAGTTTTGTTTGCAATTAATTTTGATTTATTTTGCATAAAGCATGGGACTGGGCATCCCGATGACCAGCCATTTTCTCGTGAGTGAGGAGCGGAGTCCACTCCTCTTGAGAATAACCCGCCTAACACGGAAGATAAGGACAACCTTTGTTGATACATGAGCTATTCGAGCATACAAAACAGAATGTTTATTTGAAGGTTTTGAGTTTGGCACATACAAATTTACTTGGAACGGCGGGTAGATACCGCATATAGGTAGGTATAGTGGACTCATCTGAAATAACTTTGGGGTTTAAGGGATTGGATGCACAAGCAGTATTCCCGCTTAGTACAAGTGAAGGCTAGCAAAAGACTGGGAAGCGACCAACTAGAGAGCGATAACAGCCATGTACATGCATTAAAATTAATAAACATTGGATGCAAGCATGAGTAGGATACAATCCACCATGAACATAAATATCGTGAAGGCTATGTTGATTTTGTTTCAACTACATGCGTGAACATGCGCCAAGTCAAGTCACTTAAATCATTCAAAGGAGGATACCACCCCATCATACCACATCATAATCATCTCAATAGCATGTTGGCACACAAGGTAAACCATTATAACTCATAGCTAATCAAGCATGGCACAAGCAACTATGATCTCTAATTGTCATTGCAAAATGTTTATTCATAATAAGCTGAATCAAGAACGAGGGACTCATCATATTTACAAAAACAAAAGAGGTCGAGTTCATACCAGCTTTTCTCATCTCAGTCAGTCCATCATATATCATCATAATTGCCTTTCACTTGCACGACCGAATGGTGTGAATAATAATAAGAGTGTACGTGCCTTGGACTAAGCTGGAATCTACGAGCATTCAATAAACAGGAGAAGACAAGGCAATATGGGCTCTCGGTTAAATCAACAATAATGCATATAAGAGCCACTTCAACAATTTAATTATGGTCTTCTCCTACTGACCCCCAAATAAAAGAAAAGAAATAAAACTATTTACACGGGAAAGCTCCCAACAAGCAAAAGAAGAACGGGAAATATTTTTGGGTTTTCTTTTTAATTATTACTACTACAGTAGAAAAATAAACTACTACTATTTTTTTTTGGTTTTTTAAGGTTTAACAAACACACAAGAAGAAAGCAGGAAAAAGAAAATAAACTAGCATGGATATTACAGTAAAAAATATGAGCACCGACATCTAGCAATGAGTGTGTGTGAGCATAAATGTAATGTCGGTGAGAAATACGTACTCCCCCAAGCTTAGGATTTTGGCCTAAGTTGGTCTATGGCCACGGCTGGCCTGGCGGATATCCATAATAATAGTTGTTGGGATCGTACTGTGATGAGGAAGAATAGTTGGGATCATACTGTGTTGAAGAAGAAGACTCTGACTGCCACTGGCTGACAGTCATCTCTGGATCCCAAGAATAAACAGATTGTCGTGGAGGCTCATCTTGTGGCTCCTGTTCTGGGGCTGGTGCAGGATTCTTGTAAGCTTGGACGGCAGCCCACGTAACGAGGTAGGGTCCTACAAAATTAAACAAAGAAGGAGCAGGCAACGTAATAGTTTCAGGATGATGTTTGTTAAAGAACAATTGATACTTAAGCTCTCCTGCCCTATTCTTAACAATAAAATCATGTGCCACCATACTTTTATGATCTAGATAAACACGGGGCAGCACCTTCTCTTCCTTGTTAGCATGCCTAATAGGTATGCTAAAATGTGCAGCTAGGTGTGTGGCATACACGCCTCCAAAGATGGGACCCTTAGTACGGTTACTTAACCGTCTAGCAATAATACCGCCCATACTAAAAGTGTTATCACTGTATAAACCGTGGTGCAGAATAATTATATCAGGGATACTAAGGTTTACACTGTTTCCGCGTCCAATTAAACAACGACTAGCAAATAATGCAAAGTAACGTAAAACAGAAAAATGTATGCTAGTGATTCGTGCATCGGAAACCTTTCTAGTTTCTCCTACAGTGATAGTATCAATAAACCCAGCCACATCATCATGATGTGGTTCTTTTGTCTTGCCCTCAAAAGGGATTAAACAAATCCGACATAAATCATAAAGTGACATCTCCTTATGCTCATCATATAAATGAAACTCTACTGTAGGTGGTGAGTTCCTAGAATGAAAATGAAAGTTTTGCACAAAGGTATTTGTGAGTAAGAGATACTGATCGCATTGGTCGTGGAGGAAAGCGGTGAGGCCTGCATTGTGAGCCAATTCATGAAAATCTTCATAGATACCGGATGCTCTCAAGAACTCTTCAGAAGGCCATTCACACGCCCGAATCTCCGCGGTGCGCGGCAAATTATACTTAGGCTCCGGTGCCTTTTCCTTCGAGCTTTGGCTCGACGAGCCCCTCAAAAATCTCCTCATTATTTTTCTGAAACAATCTGAAATTTTTAGTAACTTCAAACAAAAATGAACCAACTTCAATAAAACTGATAGCAACTACTCCTACAAGTGCCTAGAGCCTATATCAAGCATTAGAACTACTTAGAACCATATAAATTTGACATGCAAGCTCAAGAACATGGTCACATATGCAGCACAAATTTGCAAAGAATAAAGCACTAGAACAAAAACTAATTGGACCAATGGAGGAGTCACATACCAAGGAACAATCTCCCCAAGCAGTTTTGCGAGAGGTGCTTTCAGCAAGGAGATCAAAAATCACAGCAAAAGTGGCTAGAACTCGTGCTTGAGTTGGTTTTTCGGGTTTGTGTGAGATAGAAGAAGAAGATGGGTGCTGGGATAAGTGGAGGAGGGCCACCATGGGCCCACGAGGCAGGGGGCGCACCCTATGGGGGGGGGGGGCGTGCCCACCACCCTCCTGGCCAGGTGGCAGCTCCTCCTGCGGTAATTTTTGCACAGTAAATCCTCAAATATTCCCGAAAAAATCATATTAAATTGGCATGTCATTCTGAGGACTTTTATTTTCGGGATATTTTTATATTGCACGGATAATTCAGGAAACAGATAGAAAAATACTATTTTTACTTTATTTCTACTAATTAACAGAAAATATAGAGAGGGTACAGAAGGTTGTGCTTCTAGTTTCATCCATCTCATGCTCATCAAAAAGAATCCACTAACAAGGTTGATCAGGTCTTGTTAACAAACTCATTTCGATAATCATGAAACCGGAGAAATTTCGAATAACACTAAGTTACCTCAACGGGGATATGCACATCCCCAATAATAAGAATATCATATTTCTTCTTGACAGTAGGAAGAGGAAATTCAAAACCTCCAAATATAATCGATGGAATTTTTCCAATAGAGTTGATACCATGAACTTGAGGTTGTTTCCTCGGAAAGTGTACCGTATGCTCATTACCATTAACATGAAAAGTGACATTGCCTTTGTTGCAATCAATAACAGCCCCTGCAGTATTAAGAAAAGGTCTTCCAAGAATAATAGACATACTATCATCCTCGGGAATATCAAGAATAACAAAGTCCGTTAAAATAGTAACGTTTGCAACCACAACAGGCACATCCTCACAGATACCGACATGTATAGCAGTTGATTTATCAGCCATTTGCAAAGATATTTTAGTAGGTGTCAGCTTATTCAAGTCAAGTCTACGATATAAAGACAGAGGCATAACACTAACACCAGCTCCAAGATCACATAAAGCAGTTTTAATATAATTTCTTTTAATGGAGCAAGGTATAGTAGGTACTCCGGGGTCTCCAAGTTTCTTTGGTATTCCACCCTTAAAAGTATAATTAGCAAGCATGGTGGAAATCTCAGCTTCCAGTATCTTTCTTTTATTAGTAATGATATCCTTCATATATTTAGCATAAGGATTTGTTTTGAGCACATCAGTTAATCTCATACGCAAAAAGATAGGCCTAATCATTTCATCAAAGCGCTCAAAATCCTCATCATCCTTTTTCTTGGATGGTTTCGGAGGAAAAGGCATGGGCTTCTGAACCCAAGGTTCCCTTTCTTTACCATGTTTCCTAGCAACAAAGTCTCTTTTATCATAACGTTGATTCTTTGATTGTGGGTTATCAAGATCAACAGCAGGTTCAATTTCTACATCATTATCATTACTAGGTTGAGCATCATCATGAACATCATCAGTAATATTTTTACTAGGTTCATGTTCATTACTAGATTGTGTTTTAGCATCAGACATAGATATATCATTTGGATTATCAAGTGGTTCAGCAATAGGTTCACTAGAAGTTTGCACAGTTCTATCATTTTTCTTCTTCTTCTTTTTAGAAGAACTAGGAACATCAATATTATTTCTTTGAGAATCTTGCTCGATTCTCTTAGGGTGGCCTTCGGGATACAAAGGTTCCTGAGTCATTCTACCAGTTCTAGTAGCCACTCTAACAGCATAATCATTTTTCTTACTATTCATTTCATTAAGCACTTCGTTTTGAGCCTTAAGTACTTGTTCTAGTTGAGTGGAAACCATAGAAGCATGTTTGCTAACAAGTTTAAGTTCACCTTTAATATCAACCATATAATCACCCAAGCATCTAATCATATAAGAATTTTCTTTTAATTGTCTACCAAAATAAGCATTGAAGTCGTCTTGCTTAAACATAAAGTTATCAAACTCATCCAAGCACTGACTAGCAATTTTAGTAGGAGGGACTTCAGTTTTATCATATCTATAGAGAGAATTTACCTTTACTACCTATGTCGGGATATCGGGATCAGGAGGTTCTTCAGTAAATAAAGAATTGGGATCATATGTTTCTTCAACAGGCGGTGAATTAAGAACATGCATTTCTTCAATAGGAGGTAAATTCTTAACGTCTTCAGCTTCAATACCTTTTTCTTTCATAGATTTCTTTGCCTCTTGCATATCTTTGGGACTGAGAAATAGAACACCTCTCTTCTTCGGAGTTGGTTTAGGAATAGGTTCAGTAATTGGAGTAGGAGTGGGCTCAGGAGCTGGCTCAGGAGGTGCCCAATTATTTTCATTTGTCAACATATTATTCAATAGAATTTCAGCTTCATTCGGTGTTCTTTCCCTGAAAAGAGAACCAGCAGAACTATCCAGGTAATCTCTGGAAGCATCGGTTAGTCCATTATAAAAGATATCAAATATTTCAGGTTTCTTAAGAGGATGATGAGGCAAAGCATTAAGTAACTCGAGAAGCCTCCCCCAAGCTTGTGGGAGACTCTCTTCTTTAATTTGCACGAAGTTGTATATTTCCCTCAAAGCAGCTTGTTTCTTATCAGCAGGGAAATATTTAGTAGAGAAGTAATAAATCATATCCTGGGGACTACGCACACAACCAAGATCAAGAGAATTAAACCATATCTTAGCATCACCCTTTAATGAGAACGGAAATATTTTGAGTATATAAAAGTAACGCGATCTCTCATCATTAGTGACCAGGGCAGCTATATCATTTAACTTAGTAAGATGTGCCACAACAGTTTCAGATTCATAGCCATAAAACGGATCAGATTCAACCAAAGTAATTATGTCAGGATCAACAGAGAATTCATAATCCTTATCAGTAACACAAATAGGTGAAGTAGCAAAAGCGGGGTCAGGTCTCATTTTATCTCTAAGTGATTCTTTGTTCCATTTAATTATTAACCTCTTAAGCTCATATCCATCTTTGCAAGCTAAAATAGCGGCTGAAGATTCCATATCAAAAAGATAACCCTCAGGAATAACAGGCATATTTTCATCATCACTATCATCATCGTATTCAGATTCAATAATTTTGTTTTTCTCTAGCCCTAGCAATTTGTTCATCAAGAACTTCACCAAGGGGCACAGTAGTATCAGGCATAGAAGCAGTTTCATCATAAGTATCATGCATAGCAGAAGTGGCATCATCAATAACATGCGACATATCAGAAAGAATAGCAGAAGCAGGTGTAGGTGTCGCTAACTGCTACGTCTCGAGCTAGCGTTGGTTTTCCCTGAAGAGGAGGGGGTGATGCAGCACAGTAGCGTAAGTATTTCCCTCAGTTTTTGAGAACCAAGGTATCAATCCTGTAGGAGGTCACGCGCAAGTCCCTCGTACCTGCACAAAACGGTAGCAACTCGCAACCAACGCTTAGGGGTTGTCAATCCCTTCACGGTCACTTACGAGAGTGAGATCTGATAGAGATAATATTTTTGGTATTTTTGGTATAAAGATGCAAAGTAAAAAGTAAAAGCAAAACAAGTAAAATAAAGTAATGGAGATTGATATGATGAGAATAGACCCGGGGGCCATAAGTTTCACTAGTGGCTTCTCTCAAGAGCATAGATATTCTACGGTGGGTGAACAAATTACTGTTGAGCAATTGATAGAATTGAGCATAGTTATGAGGTTATCTAGGTATGATCATGTATATAGGCATCACGTCCGTGACAAGTAGACCGACTCCTGCCTGCATCTACTACTATTACTCCACTCATCGACCGCTATCCAGCATGCATCTAGAGTATTAAGTTAAAAACAGAGTAACGCCTTAAGCAAGATGACATGATGTAGAGGAATAAATCCATGCAATATGATAAATACCCCATCTTGTTATCCTCGATGGCAACAATACAATACGTGCCTTGCAACTCTTTCTGTCACTGAGTAAGGACACCGCAAGATTGAACCCAAAGCTAAGCACTTCTCCCATTGCAAGAACTACCAATCTAGTTGGCCAAACCAAACAGATAATTCGAAGAGACTTGCAAAGATAACTCAATCGTACATAAAAGAATTCAAAGAAGATTCAAATATTATTCATAGATAAGTTGGACCATAAACCCACAATTCATCAGTCTCAACAAACACACCGCAAAAAGAAGATTACATCGAATAGATCTCCACGAGAGAGGGGGAGAACATTGTATTGAGATCCAAAAAGAGAGAAGAAGCCATCTAGCTACTAGCTATGGACCCGAAGGTCTGAAGTAAACTACTCACACTTCATCGAAAGGGCTATGGTGTTGATGTAGAAGCCCTCCATGATGGATGCCCTCTCCGGCGGAGCTCCGGAACAGGCCCCAAGATGGGATCTCGTGGATATAGGAAGTTGCGGCGGTGGAATTAGGTTTTTGGCTCCCTCCCTGGTCTAATGGGGGTACGTAGGTATATATAGGAGGAAGGAGCATGTCGGTGGAGCTCCGAGGGGCCCACGAGGCAGGGGGCGCGCCCTGGGGGGGGCGCCCCCCCATCCTCGTGACCGCCTCTCTGATGCCTTGGCGTAGGGTCCAAGTCTCCTGGATCACGTTCGGTGAGAAGATCACGTTCCCGAAGGTTTCATTCTGTTTGGACTCCGTTTGATATTCTGTTTCCTCGAAATACTGAAATAGGAAAAAAACAGCAATTCTAGGCTGGGCCTCCGGTTAATAGGTTAGTCCCAAAAATAATATAAAAGTGGAAAATAAAGCCCAATATAGTCCAAAACAGTAGATAAAGTAGCATGGAGCAATCAAAAATTATAGATACGTTGGAGACGTATCAGGCATCCCCAAGCTTAATTCCTGCTCGTCCTCGAGTAGGTAAATGATAAAAAGAGAATTTTTGATGCGGAGTGATACTTTGGCATAATTTCAATGTAAATCTTCTTAATCATGGTATGAATATTCAGATCCGAAAGGTTCAAGACAAAAGTTCATATTGACATAAAAATGATAATACTTCAAGCATACTAATTAAACAATTATGTCATCTCAAAATAACATGGCCAAAGGAAGTTCATCCCTACAAAATCATATAGTTAGGCTATGCTTCATTTTCGTCACACAAAGATGTTCCCAACTTCTATACCCCCGATGAGAAGCCAAGCAATTCTTTCATACTCAAATAATCTCAAACTTTTTCAACCTTCACGCAATACATGAGCGCAAGCCATGGACACAGCACTATGGGTGGTATAGAATATGATGATGGGGATTGTGTGGAGAAGACAAAAAAGGAGAAAGTCTCACATCAACGAGGCTAATCAATGAGCTATGGAGATGCCCATCAATTGATGTTAATGCAAGGAGTAGGGATTGCCATGCAACGGATGCACTAGAGCTAAGAATGCTCAACAAAAGAAAACTAGTGGGTGTGCATCCAACTTGCTTTCTCATGAAGACCTAGGGCATTTTGAGGAAGCCCGTCGTTGGAATATACAAGCCAAGTTCTATAATGAAAAATTCCCACTAGTATGAACAAGACAGGTTATGAGACTCACTATATGAAAATCATGGTGCTAATTTGAACCACAATATATGACACTCACTACATGAAGAACAAGGTGCTACTTTGAAGCACAAGTGTGGAAAAAGAGATAGTAGCATTGCCCTTTTTATTTTCTCTTTTTTTGGGCCTTTCTTTTTTTCTTTTTGGCCTTTCTCTCTTCTCTTTTTTTTGATTGGGCAATGCTCTAATAATGATGATCATCTGTCACAGCCCTAGAATTTGATTGCAATTAGTATCATAAGCATCCATGCATCATGTCTATATTTGTTTGAAATTTGAAATGGGGATGACAAGCCCTAGCACTAAATGAAATGCAATTAGGATCAAAATAAAAATATTTTCAATGAACCCAGAATGCCCTTTAGAAAAGTTCATTATTTTTGATAAAGGTGAAAACCTCTGCCAAAAAAATGATGCACATATTTTTAGGCCATTCTGGATTTTTGAATAACCCATATTATATTTGAATTGGGGCATTTAAATACTATTAATATTTTTAAAATGCTCCAATAATTCTGAAAAATAGTTAAGGTCCTATGTAATAATTCATTTAATGCCCACAATTATTTTCAGGATTTATTAAAATGATTTGGGTTATAAACTAAATCAAAACAAAATAACATAAATAGAAAACAGAAACAGAATTAGAAAGAGAGAGAAGCCCAGCCACTTACCTGGCCAGCCCAGCTGGCCGGCCCAGCCCACCAGGGGCTCCTCCCTGTCGTCTTCCCCTTGCCAGGAGGATGAGCGCGTGGCCGGCGCGCGCGAGCACGCGTCCGGCCACCTCCTGCTTGCTCGCCGCTGCTGGAGACTACCCCGAGCGCCACGACACCCCCTGGACCCCCTCAATCTTTCCCCTCACTCCCTGGTTCTCTCTCCCTCTCTGGTTCTCTCCTCGCAGCCGCCCGAGAACGCCGTCGTCGCGCCGACGAGCACCACCGCGGCCACCGGGCACCCCTCACCCTTCCGCCAAGTCCAGAAGAACCTCCAGAACCTCCTCGTCCTCCCAATCGAGCTACTAGAGGCCATGAGGCCCTGCTTCATCGTCATCGCGGTCATCTTCAACCTTGGGCACCCGAGCCCCTCGCCGTCGATTCGCTGCACTCCGGCCGCCCTCGAGCCCACTGACCCTCCAAACAGACTCACGGTGAGCCCCGAGTCGTCTCCCCCTTCTCCCCTGGTCGCTTTCGACCTCTAGGCCATAGCCCCGTCTTGGCCGAGAATTCCACGGCGCCGGCGATGTCGCCGCCGTCACTATAGCCACTGAGGCTCGAAAACGAGCACGGCACCGTGCTCCTAGCATCTTCAGGAGATCAGTGAGCCCCTTAGCTAGCCCTCCCGTCCTCTGTGGCCTCGCTCCGCTTGAACCCCTAGCTCCGGCCGCCGCCTCGCTCGTCGCCGGTGCCTCTGCAGGCCACCCCAGCTCCGACCGCCTCCACCATTGGATGCGCGTGAGTGCCAGTGTCCCGTAGCTGCAAACCACGCTCAAAACCATCACCTGTAGCTCAATTCTGAGCAGACTCCGCCACGGCTTGAGGTCGCCACCGGCCAAACTCCGGCATGCCGACGTGGCGGCGTAATTAGTGCTAATCTCCGTTAATTACCCGTCCTAACAGACACTGACATGTGGGTCCCCGAGCCTAATTAGGTTAGTCTAAATATCCTGCTTAAATTAGTGCTAATCCTGCGGACCCCACGTGTCAGCTTGACTTTGACTTAGTCAACGTTGACCGGGCCCACCTGTCGGCGACCTAACTAGCCCAGGGTCACTGACCAATGGGTCCCGCAGGTCAGGTTTGACCTGGACCCGTCCCGTTGACTGGATGACGTCATAGTGACGCAGTGATGAGGTCATAAATGCTTTTCTGGATTTTAAATAAATCAGAAATGATTTATATAATTCAGAAAATTCCAGAAAATTACCTAAACTTCAAAAAAATCATAGAAAATCAAACATAGCTCCAAATGAAATAAATTATATATGAAAAATTATCATAAAAATTCAAGGAATCCATCTGTGCCACTTTCATGCATGTTAGATCAACTTATACCTGCTGATCAGGTCAAATCAATTAAATGGCATTTGAATTTCACATATGGAGTTTGAATTTGAACCTAGGGTTCAAACCAACTCCATTTAACATGTTGCTAGTTGCATTAGCTCAAAACACAGCATATTGACATGTCATGATCATGCATCATATTGTGCATTGGATTGATTGTGTTCTTTCTCTATTGTCGGTGGTTGTCCCCTCTCGATAGATGTTGTACCGACGCTGTGATCGTTGACACTGATGAAGACCCAATGATATCTTCAGAAGTGCCAGGCAAGCAGAACCCCCTTGTTCATTCCGATACAATCCCCCTCTCTCGCTCCTGCTCTCTTTTACTGCATTAGGACAACAACGATTCAACTGTTACATGCTGCGGTAGTTGAACCCCTTTCCTCTGCATGACTTGTCATTGCCACAGTAAATAGATGAAACCCACTAGCATGAGTAGGAGTTGTTTGAGCCCTGATGTGCCTACTCATTCATGTTTGTTTGTCATGCCTGCTACTGCTTAGAGTTGAGTCAGGTCTGATTCATCGGGGATGAATCGGAGGTGTGTGAACATGTCCTACTGTGTGAGCTAAGTGTGTGAACACGATTTGGTAAAGGTAGCGGTGAGAGGCCATGTAGGAGTACATGGTGGGTTGTCTCATTGAAGCCATCCTTAGGATCCGAGTTCTGTGTTTGTGATCCATGAAACAGTTACTACCACGCATTGGGTCCAAAACCAATGGACCCTCTCGGCTTCTTGATCACCCTTGTCCTCTGTCCAGGAGTTGCAACTAGTTTCTGGTGTTTATAGGATATGTGTTGGTGGCTGTGCGTAGCGCTGACCCTAGGGGTGGGCTATGATGCGGTAGATACACCGTGGCATGGTGTACTGGGCGCCCGTTTGGTGTCCCGGAAACCCTGTTCACATCGTTCGGGGCCGTATGTGGAAACCTCGGCCGGACTCCCTGCAGATGGAACCTGGATAGGCAATAAACCTGGACTAGAGACTTGAGTGTTTAGGTAGGCCGTGGCGGACACCCTCGTTGGGCTTCCGCTTGAAGGTTGCCGAGTACATGTCATGTAAACGGCGGAAAGTGGTGAGAGCGTGTGTGAAGAGGTACACCCCTGCAGGGTTAACATCATCTATTCGAATAGCCGTGTCCGCGGTAATGGACTTCTGGGTTGCCTATAACAGTTCATAGACAAGTGAAAGTGGATACTCTAAAACCCGCAAGATAAGTATGAGTGCTATGGATGGCCTTCTCGTAGGGAGACGGGAGCGGATCCATAGTGGTGTATTGAATGGTGAATATGTGGACTTGTGTGCGCCACCTCAAAAGAGTTGCTTGCAATCGCAGTTCAGGTTAACCACTGAGTCAAAGCTGGCTTGCTGCGGTTAAGCCCCACCACCCCCCTTGTTGATACCGATGCATATGTAGTTTAGTTCTGATGTAAGTCTTGCTGAGTACCTTTGTACTCACGTTTGTTTAATTTATGTTTTGCAGAGAGACTTCAGTCTCGCTAGTAGTTCCGCGTGGACTTCGACGTTTAGCTTGATACCTCAGCTACGATCTTGTGCCCTCGGCAGGATCTGGTAGATAGTCAGGCTTCTCAGCCTTTTTCATTTGTAGATGTCTGTACTCAGACATGTTAAGCTTCCGCTTGTGTTTTGACTTGTATGCTCTGAATGTGGGGTCATGAGACCCATGTTTGTAATACCTCGCTCCTTGGAGCCTAATGAATAAATACTTTGAGTTGTAGAGTTATGTTGTGATGCCATGTTGTATTTACACATATCGAGCATATTGTGTGTATGATTGAAATGCTTGGTATGTGTGGGATCCGACAATCTAGTTGTTTATCCTTGGCAGTCTCTCTTATGGGGAAATGTAGTCTAGTGCTTCCATGAGCTATAGTAGTCCGCTACGGCCCGGTTCACCGGAGTCCTGTTAGCCCAGCACTACTGCTCAGGACACTTGACTGGCCGGCATGTGTTTCACTTCGTTCTTGTGTCTGTCCCTTTGGGGAAATGTCACGCGGTGACATCCGGAGTCCTGCCTAGCCTGCTACAGCCCGGGTTCCCGGAGTCCTGTTAGCCCAGTGCTACAGCCCGGATTCACACGCTGCTGACCGACACGCTCGATGTGATTCATGTATGCCTGTCCCCATAGGTTAGTGCCGCTTTGGGTTCACGACTAGCCATGTCGGCCCGGGTTCTCTGTCATATGGATGCTAGCGACACTATCATATACGTGAGCCAAAAGGCGCAAACGGTCCCGGACCATGGTAAGGCGACACCCGTGGGAATACCGTGCGTGAGGCCGCAAAGTGATATGAGGTGTTCCCGGCTAGATCGATGTGACTTGGAATCGGGGTCCTGACATCATCACACTTCTATTGATTACAACATAATGATTACAACTCGATACTAGAACAAGATATGACTCTATATGAATGCCTCTGGTGGTGTACCGGGATGGTGCAATGAATCAAGAGTGACATGTATGAAAAATAATGCATGGTAGCTTTGCCACAAATACGATGTCAACTACAAGATCATGCAATGGCAATATGACAAAAGTAAAGCATGTCATGATGATGATGATGATGATGATGATGATGGAAGTTGCATGGCAATATATCTCGGAATGGCTATGGAAATGCCATGATAGGTAGGTATGGTGGCTGTTTTGAGGAAGATATAGGGAGGTTTATGTGTGAAAGAGCGTATCATATCACGGGGTTTGGATGCACCGGCGAAGTTTGCAGCAACTCTCAATGTGAGAAAGGGCAATGCACGGTACCGAAGAGGCTAGCAAATGGCGGAAAGGTAAAAGTGCGTATAATCCATGGACTCAACATTAGTCAAAACAACTCATATACTTATTGCAAAAATTTAGAAGTCATCAAAAATCAAGTACTACGCGCATGCTCCTAGGGGGATAGATTGGTAGGAAAAGACCATCGCTCGTCCCTGACCGCCACTCATAAGGATGCACAAGCCAGGTACACTTCATGCTTCAAATTTGTTACACAACTTTAACCATACGTGCATGCTACGAGACTTGCTAACTTCAACACAAGTATTTCTCAAATTCACAACTACTCAACTAGCACGACTATGATATTATCACCTCCATATCTCAAAACAATTATCAAGCATCAAACTTATCTTAGTATTCAACCCACTAAAAAGAAAGTTTCACATATCTTGAATACCAAGTATATTAACATTAAGCAAATTACCATGCTATTAACGACTCTCAAAATAATCTAAGTGAAGCATGAGAGATCAAGTTTCTTTAAAACAATCCACCACCGTGCTCTAAAAGATCTAAGTGAAGCACTAGAGCAAAAATTATCACGCTCAAAAAGATATAAGTGAAGCACATAGAGTAAACTATCAAGCTCAAAAGATATAAGTGAAGCACATAGAGTATTCTAACAAATTTCAATTCATACATGGCTCTCTCAAAAGGTGTGTACAGCAAGGATGATTGTGGTAGACTAACAAGCAAAGACACAAATAATACAAGACTCTCCAAGCAAAACACATATCATGTGGTGAATAAAAATATAGCTCCAAGTAAATTACCGATGGAAGTGGGCGAAAGAGGGGATGCCTTCCGGGGCATCCCCAAGCTTTGACTTTTTGGTGTCCTTGGATTATCTTGGGGGTGCCATGGGCATCCCCAAGCTTAGGCTCTTGCCACTCCATGTTCCATAATCCATCAAAAGAATTCACCCAAAACATGAAAACTTCACAACACAAAACTCAATAGAAATCTCGTGAGCTCCGTTAGAGAAAGAAAACAAAAGACTACTTTAAGGTACTGTAGTGAACTTGTTCTTTATTTGTATTGGTGTTAAACCTAATGTATTCCAACTTCTCTATTGTTTATAAACTATTTTACTGGCCATAGATTCATCAAAATAAGCAAACAACACACGCAAAACAGAATCTGTCAAAAACAGAACAGTCTGTAGTAATCTGTTACTAACGCAAACTTCTGGAACCCAAAATATTCTACCAAAATTAGAAGACCTGGGTAATTTGTTTATTGATCAGCAGAAATTGGAATCACTATTTTATCACGTTCTGGTGATTTTTGACAATTCGGGCACTGAGCGCAAAGATTCTGGAAATTACAGCTAGATCAAATAACTATCTTCCAAGAAGATCTAAAAGGTTTAACTTGGCACAAACACTAATTAAAAGATAAAACCACATCTAAACAGAATCTAGATGTATTATTTATTCCTAAACAGAACCAAAAACAAAAAATACAAAATAAAATTGGGTTGCCTCCCAACAAGCGCTATCGTTTAACGACCCTAGCTAGGCATAAAAGCAAGGATAGATCTAGGTATTGCCATCTTTAGTAGGCAATCCATAAGTGGCTCTCATGATAGATTCATATGGTAATTTTATTTTCTTTCTAGGAAAGTGTTCCATGCCCTTCTTTAAGGGAAATTGGAATTTAATATTCCCTTCCTTCATATCAATAATTGCACCAATCGTTCTAAGGAAAGGTCTACCAAGAATAATAGGACATGAAGGATTGAAATCTATATCAAGAACAATAAAATATACGGGCACATAATTCCTATTTGAAACAATAAGAACATCATTAATTTTTCCCATAGGATTTTTAATAGTGGAATCCGCAAGATGCAAGTTTAGAGAGCAATCATCAAAGTCATGGAAATCTAGCAAATCACACAAAGCTTTGGGGATAGTAGAGACACTAGCACCCAAATCACACAAAGCATGAAACTCATAATTTTTATTTTCAATCTTAATTGTAGGTTCCCACTCATCATGGAGTTTTCTAGGGATAGAAACTTTCAACTCAAGCTTTTCTTCATAAGATTGCATTAAGGCGTCAACAATGTGTTTGGTAAAGGCCTTATTTCGACTATAAGCATGAGGAGAATTTAACACGGATTGCAACAAGGAAATACAATCAATTAAAGAGCAATTTTCATAGTTAAATTCCTTGAGATCCAAAATAGTGGGTTTAGCAATATCTAGATTTTTATTTCTTTCAATCCCTTTTTTATCAATTTCATCATCAGGATCTAAAAACTCAGAATTCTTAGAACGCCTTCTAGGTAAGGGAAGATCATAATCAGATTCATCAAGATTGACATTGCAAAACAACGATTTAATAGGGGACACATCAATAACTTTCAGATCTTCATCTTGATTTTCATAGTTATTCAGTTTAGCGGCCATCTTATTGACTAAGGTGGCTTGCATATCCGAACTTTCAGCAGTCATTTTTTCAAGATGAGCAATTTGGGCTCTTACACCATCAAATTCTTTGGACATGCATATCATCGAGCTCTTTATTCATATAACTCATAAAACTCTTTTGTTCCTTAAGCTCGTTTCTAAAGAAATTATTATGCTCAAATTGCAAGACCATAAACTTCCTGACATTGTTTTCGATATCTTCTAGCCTTTTAAGGTGAAGATCACCACAATTAGGTAAGGCCATCATGACGAACAAGCAAGCAAACTAACACACGAGCAAACAAAAGGCAAAGGGAAAGAGAGGGCGAATAAAACGGCAATGGTGAAGTGGGGGAGAGGAAAACGAGAGGCAAATGGCAAATAATGTAATGCGAGAGATAGAGATTGTGATGGGTACTTGGTATGTTGACTTTTGCGTAGGCTTCCCCGGCAACGGCGCCAGAAATGGCTCGTTGAAAGGAGAGTAAATCTTGACTTGACTTGGCGTAGGCCTCCCCGGCAACGGTGCCAGAAATCCTTCTTGCTACATCTTGAGCTAGCGTTGGTTTTCCCCGAAGAGGAGGGGGTGATGCAGCACAGTAGCGTAAGTATTTCCCTCAGTTTTTGAGAACCAAGGTATCAATCCAGTAGGAGGTCACGCGCAAGTCCCTCGTACCTGCACAAAATGGTAGCAACTCGCAACCAACGCTTAGGGGTTGTCAATCCCTTCACAGTCACTTACGAGAGTGAGATCTGATAGAGATAATATTTTTGGTATTTTTGGTATAAAGATGCAAAGTAAAAAGTAAAAGCAAAACAAGTAAAATAAAGTAATGGAGATTGATATGATGAGAATAGACCCAGGGGCCATAGGTTTCACTAGTGGCTTCTCTCAAGTGCATAGATATTCTACGGTGGGTGAACAAATTACTGTTGAGCAATTGATAGAATTGAGCATAGTTATGAGGTTATCTAGGTATGGTCATGTATATAGGCATCAATTCCGTGACAAGTAGACCGACTCCTGCCTGCATCTACTACTATTACTCCACTCATCGACCGCTATCCAGCATGCATCTAGAGTATTAAGTTAAAAATAGAGTAACGCCTTAAGCAAGATGACATGATGTAGAGGAATAAATTCATGCAATATGATAAATACCCATCTTGTTATCCTCGATGGCAACAATACAATACGTGCCTTGCAACTCTTTCTGTCACTGAGTAAGGACACCGCAAGATTGAACCCAAAGCTAAGCACCTTCTCCCATTGCAAGAAGCTACCAATCTAGTTGGCCAAACCAAAGGATAATTCGAAGAGACTTGCAAAGATAACTCAATCATACATAAAAGAATTCAGAGAAGATTCAAATATTATTCATAGATAAGTTGGATCATAAACCCACAATTCATCGGTCTCAACAAACACACCGCAAAAAGAAGATTACATCGAATAGATCTCCACGAGAGAGGGGGAGAACATTTGTATTGAGATTCCAAAAAGAGAGAAGAAGCCATCTAGCTACTTAGCTATGGACCCGAAGGTCTAAAGTAAACTACTCACACTTCATCGGAAGGGCTATGGTGTTGATGTAGAAGCCCTCTGTGATGGATGCCCTCTCCGGCGGAGCTCCGGAACAGGCCCCAAGATGGGATCTCATGGATACAGGAAGTTGCGGCGGTGGAATTAGGTTTTTGGCTCCATCTTTGGTCTAATGGGGGTACTAGGTATATATAGGAGGAAGGAGCACGTCGGTGGAGCTCCGGGGGGGGGGGGCGCCCTCCACCCTCGTGACCTCCCCGGAAACTTCTTGGACGTAGGGTCCAAGTCTCCTGGATCACGTTCGGTGAGAAGATCACGTTCCCGAAGGTTTCATTTCGTTTGGACTCTGTTTGATATTCTGTTTCCTCAAAATACTGAAATAGGCAAAAAACAGCAATTCTGGGCTGGGCCTCCGGTTAATAGGTTAGTCCCAAAAATAATATAAAAGTGGAAAATAAAGCACAATATAGTCCAAAGCAGTAGATAAAGTAGCATGGAGCAATAAAAAATTATAGATACGTTGGAGACGTATCACTAACTTACTCATAACAGAAGGTGAATCAAGTGCAGAGCTAGATGGAAGTTCTTTACCTCCCATCGTAGTTGAGGGATAGATCTTGGTTTTTGGATCTCTCAAGTTCTTCATAGTGTCCAGCAGATATAAATCCCAAGTGACTCAAAGAATAGAGCTATGCTCCTCGGCAACGGCGCCAGAAATTAGTCTTGATAACCCACAAGTATAGGGGATCGCAATAGCTTTCGAGGGTAGAGTATTCAACCCAAATTTATTGATTCGACACAAGGGGAGCCAAAGAATATTATCAAGTATTAGCAGCTGAGTTGTCAATTCAACCACACCTGGAAACTTAATATCTGCAGCAAAGTGTTTAGTAGCAAAGCAATATGATAGTGGTGGTAGAGGCAACAAAAGTAAAGACAGCAAAAGTAATGTTTTTGGTTTTTTGTAGTGATTGTAACAGTAGAAGTGGAAAAGTAAATAAGCGAGAACCAGTATATGGAAAACTCGTAGGCACCGGATCAGTGATGGATAATTATGCCGGATGCGGTTCATCATGTAACAGTCATAACATAGGGTGACACAGAACTAACTCTAATTCATCAATGTAATGTAGGCATGTATTCCGTATATAGTCATACGTGCTTATGGAAAAGAACTTGCATGACATCTTTTGTCCTACCCTCCCGTGGCAGCGGGGTCCTATTGGAAACTAAGGGATATTAAGGCCTCCTTTTAATAGAGAACCGGAACAAAGCATTAGCACATAGTGAATACATGAACTCCTCAAACTATGGTCATCACCGGGAGTGGTCCCGATTATTGTCACTTCGGGGTTGCCGGATCATAACACATAGTAGGTGACTATATACTTGCAAAATCAGATCAAGAACTCACATATATTCATGAAAACATAATAGGTTCAGATCTGAAATCATGGCACTCGGGCCCTAGTGACAAGCATTAAGCATAGAAAGTCATAGCAACATCAATCTCAGAACATAATGGATACTAGGGATCAAACCCTAACAAAACTAACTCGATTACATGATAAATCTCATCCAACCCATCACCGTCCAGCAAGCCTACGATGAAATTACTCACGCATGGCGGTGAGCATCATGAAATTGGTGATGGAGGATGGTTGATGATGATGACGACGATGAATCCCCCTCTCCGGAGCCCCGAACGGACTCCAGATCAGCCCTCCCGAGAGGTTTTAGGGCTTGGCGGCGGCTCCATATCGTAAAATGTGATGATTTCTTCTCTCTGATTTTTTCTCATCGAAACTCAATATATGGAGGTGGAGTTGGAGTCGGAGACGCAACAGGGGGCTCACGAGGTAGGGGGGCGTGCCCTAGGGGGGGCGCCCCCCACCCTCGTGAGAAGGGTGTGGGCCCCTGGTCTTCATTATTGGCGAGGATTTTTTATTGTTTTTTCTAAGATGTTCCGTGGAGTTTCAGGTCATTCCGAGAATATATTTTTTCTGCACATAAAACAACATCATGGCAATTCTGCTGAAAACAGCGTCAGTCCGGGTTAGTTCCATTCAAATCATACAAGTTAGAGTCCAAAACAAGGGCAAAAGTGTTTGTAAAAGTAGATACGACGGAGATGTATCATATATCACCACGGAGATTCATCTAAATCATCGTAGGGCTTCACCTTGTGTTTTCAACTTCTCTTTCCTTTCATTGTTCATCCTTTTGTTACCGGAGGTATTCATGGAGGTTCTACATGATGGTTCAGCAAGGACTTAATTCCTTCTCGAAGTGTTCATTCAGGTTCTGTTAAGAGGATCTCAAGTTTTCTTCATATCGCAATCCGGAGTGCAATTGTTCCCCCTTATCTTTTGAGGTGGTAATATACCATTCTTCATTCACAAGAATGAGGTATCTTAAATCCATCAATCTTTTCATTGGATTTACCTTGGGTTATATTTCACCTAAATTTTTCCCTAAGGATTGTTGCTATTTATGGTGCTCATAAATGACCCAAGTTCTTCATTTATCCTCCGGGGGAAATAAGTTTCTCGTCTCCTTGTTCTTATCAATCCAATCTTGTTTTCGTTAGTGGCAGAATTTCACCTTAAGTTTTGAGATGTTTTCATAAGCCCACAAGTAGGTTATTGTTTTCATTATTGATTTTTCAACAACTCCGTTCAATACTTCTTTCTAAGGATGCTTCTCAAATTCTATTGTGGTAGAAGATGTCATTTTTCTTTTCAACTCTTTCCTTTCCGACGATCCAACTTCTATTCTTTTGTTTCGGAAGCATTGTGATGTTGCTCTCTTCAACCCATCTTCTTGTTTTGTCAGGATCGTGTTCTTTTCATGCTTATCCATTTAACCGGAGTGTTGTGCCCTTTTGCTCAAGTTCTTTTCGCCTTATCAAGCCTTGCATCTCTTTTCAACCGGAGTGCTGCCCGAATTTGTTCTTCCTTGTTCCTCTTTTCTGACGGAGTGTTTTCAACTTCGATCATCTCCGTCTCGAAATGGTTTAACTTTTCAAGGTTCTTTGGTTTCACTCGTTTGTCAAAGAAGCAACTTAGTTTTACCTCTTATCTTCCTCTTCCTTTTCCCTCCGGTGCCATCCTAGATCTCGGGACGAGATCCTCTTGTAGTGGTGGAGTGTTGTAACGCCCTAAGACTAGAGCTTCAATTGCCTTCCATGGTTTTCGGGTTTCGTCGTGTATTTTGTTTTGTCTGTTGCATTCATCTTTGCATCTTGTGCATTGCATCATGTCATCATGCCATTATTTTTGCAACCGTTTCAAAACTCTTTTAAATAAATCGTATGGATCTTCGATCCATTTAAATCGAGGGAAGGATGACTTCTCTTTATAACATATCCTCCCGATATTAGGGCGCTATGTTAAATAATCCATTTTCGGAATCACCCTCAAACACACTTGCAGTTAAATTATGTGTCTTTCATAATTTCCTTTCCAACCTTCTCCAAACCCTATGCCCAATTCTTTCCCTAATCTTTGCTCTTCTCTCTTTTTCTCCTTCCTTTTTTTCTATAAGAGAAGAGAAGTGAGGAGAGAGGGAGACCAGCTACCAACCCATTTTGGCCCAAGGCCCAGCCGCCCCCACCAGCTCCATAACCCTAGCTACCCCGATCCCCTCCACTCGATCCCCATCTCTCCCTCTCATTCCTGTCCGCTGCCACACACGCACGCCAGGAGGAGCGACGCTCGATCCCCTCGTCTCTCTTCTTCCCTCACGCCGCAGGAGAGGCCTCTGCGCGATCCCATCCTCCCCAATGCACTCTCCTACTTCGCGCCCTGTTTTTCCTTGCCACGAACGCCCAGAAGACCTCGCGGTTTCCTTCCCCAAACTTCGTCGTTCGCTCGAGAGGAGCTCGCGGCTGCCCGACGGTGGAGCTCCTCCGGCCATGGCGCCCGCGCTGGCGACCCTGCAGGTCGCTGCGCCGCTCCCTCATCCCGTGTCACCGGAGCGCAGCAGGTCGACGACCGCTCCTCCTCTGTCTCGCGTTGCCCTCCGCCGTCAAGTGCCGCCCCCGTCCGAATCCGTCAGGCCCTGCCATGGCTGTGCCGCCCTAGGACTTCGTCGGCCTCGTGTCCCAACGCGGCCTGCTGCTGGCCTCGGCAAGGCCAGTGCCTCCTCCTCCTTGCCTTGTCCGTGCTGGTAGCGGCCTCCCACGGCCCAACATCGTCACCTCCACCCCCTGGAACCGCTGGTTCTCCTCGTCACCGAGCCGTGCGCCTTCTCATCGCCCTGCCCCCAAGTCCAGTGTGTGCGCCATCGCCTCCTTGCTGCTGCCCGACTGAGGTCCTATCATCTCACTGAGTTTTGGATTGGCAAGAACGACACGCCAAGACCCGTACCCGGACCGTCAAGCACCTTCTCCAAGGAGTTTGCCAAGTACCATGACATGACGACCCTCGAACGCGTCAAGTACCACCACCATCAAGTACCCCTTCGGATTCGCCAAGTTCGTCTACACAAAAACGCCAAGTACCACTCATGTCGGCAAGACCCGCAAGTCGGACCCCGAACGATCGATGTCTCGTGGACCGTGTACAACTACCGTCGCCCCGAAGACGTTGGAGTCATCAAGTACCTCTCCGAACGAACGTGAACGACTACCGTCGCAAGAACGGGACCGGAAAGTCCGAAGACCCCAAGTACCATGACACCGATGACATGAACGTCTACGGAAACTCGTGCAATGATAAACATGTACCACTACCGTCGCCGAGATCGCGAGAACCTCTTGTCGTGGTTCTAACTCTGACAGTGATGTAGGGGGGTATGTATGGAGAGGCTAGATCTCAGCTATTGGGAAGTTGTAAACACACCAAGATGTACGAGTTCAGGCCCTTCGCGGAGGAAGTAACAGCCCTACGTCTCGGTGCCCGGAGGCGGTCGACTGGATTACTGGCGTATGAATAACACGGGTGTGAACCCTTCATACTGAGGAGGGGGGTGGCTTATATAGAGTTCGCCGGCCCCCTTCCCGCCCTCAGTAATGCAGGGTTTAAGGTACATTTAAGGTTGGGCGTTACTGGTAACGCCCCTAATAAAGTGCTATAATGACCATAAGACTACTTAACAGCTGACCATTTGCCTGCGGAGTGACTATAGGTCTCCTGGCGGTCGAGTGGTTGGATTCATGGTCGAGTGATAGCTTCTTGGTCGAGTGTCTTGAGTCCGTCGAGTGGGATACCTTCAAGTCAATTGAAAGGTGACTTCTCCCAGGGATGTCCTAGGGTAGGGCTCCTTGGACAGGTCCGTGCCCCTACCCTAGGTACACGTCTTCATCATTAGCCCCCGAATGGATCGAGGTTAGAGTGGGGAAAGAGTTGGAGATCTTTTCGACTGGTTCTTTGGGCTACGTGAGCGCCTCTTTTTGGGTCAATCGTCATGGATGATGTTGCCAACCTTTTTCAGTCGCCTTGATCCATTCCAGGCCTTTCGTCGAGTGAATTTCTTTGCTTGTGACATACTGAGCGCCGGCGCGATCGGGGTCTTCTGTTTTGATAAGTTGTTCTGTGGCCCGCGGATGTCGCAGGATTCGGATTTTGGGAAGCGTGCGGGACGGGAGCGGCCACAGTAATCGGAAGCGATAAAGCGGAAGCTCCTCGATCCCCGCATCGCCTTTTTCGCCACGTACTGTGCACGCGTCTGCTGCGGGATTTGACTGGATAGCCTGGGCCTACCAGTCAGTCACTCGGAAGAGGTCCCTTATAAATCGCCGGCTCGGGGTTTCCAAGCAGTGCGCTCTCTTCTCCTCATTTCTTCTTCCTCTCTCCCTTCGCAAGTCCTTCCGCCACCTCTGTTCTCGCCCCAGCGCAGCAGGCCCGTGCGAGACTTCGCCGGCGACGATGACGAAGGGCAAGACCTCCGCTCTGGAGCGCGCGAAGAAGGCGGCGGCCCAGGGGAAGGGGAAAAGATCTGCTCAGGGCGGATCCTCCTCTAGGACCGCTCTGCCCAAAGGTTGGATCCAGGGCGACTGGATGCCGTCGGTGCTCCGGCAGGAGGATCTCGACGACATGGTCGAGGGAGGAGTCATTCCCCACGAAGCCGCGCGTCTTCCGGGGGGAGAGATCGAACCTCGACCCCGCGACGGTGAGTGCGTGCTCCTAGCCACTCACATCGACCGAGGGTTTTCTCTGCCGCCCCATCCTTTTTTCCAGAGTTTCTTGAACTTCTTCGGAGTGCAGCTCCACCACTTTACTCCCAACTCCATTGTATACCTTGCTGCTTTCATTTCCATGTGTGAGGCTTTCTTGGGTTGCCGCCCCCATTGGGGACTCTTCAAGCACATCTTTACTTGCCGTGCTCAATCGGTCAAGAAGGCCAAGTCGAGTGACGAGAGGACGCAGGTGATCCAGTTGTGCGGGGGCTTGGCGATCCAGACGAGGGGGAAGAGCTGTTTTCCATCCATTACTTTCCCGGAGTCGGTCCGTGGTTGGCAGTCGACCTGGTTCTACTGTCAGGACCAGGCGACCCCAGGACAGTCGACTGGTCTTCCTCCTTTCTCCCTCGACCGAGCTAAAAAACCCGCTTCCCTGAAAGTGACGCCGGAGGAAAGGGCCCAAGTCAAAGTGTTGGCCGGTCGAGTGGTCGAGCTTGTCCGTGAGGGTGTGACTGGGATGGACCTGCTGGAGGTCTTCCTCCAGAGGTGCATCCAACCGCTCCAGGCCCGTGACCACCCGATGTGGTTGTACTCTGGCCTCGATGACACCACTCGGATCCACCCGAAGGAGGTCACCAACGAGATGCTGGAGGGGTGGCTGTCGAGCATCACGGGGAACAAAGACAACCCCCGAGGAGCCAGGAGGGTAACTCCACTCGACAACTCGTATGAAGTGGACCAGGTATGTCTTTATGCTCCCGACTAAAATCTTGTTTTCTACATTGGTCTTCTTTGAGTTGGTCGATTGACTTTCGTCTTGTCTATTGCTTTCTAGGCGACCACCGAGATGTACTCAACGCCCAACGGGGCTCAGGAGCCAACTGAGGAAGGGGAGGCGAGCGGAGGTGAGAGTGGGGACGACCAAGGCGAGTGGGAGTCCGACGGCGAAGGAGAGGGAGACGACACTGTCAACTCCAGCGAAGAGGAGGAGGAGGAGGTCGAACCCCCTCTCCCAGAGGGGCGGTCCAAGCACACACACGACCCAGCGCGGGAACGTGGCAAGGCGACTGCCTCTGTTGGGCAGTCGTCGAAACGCCCTCGGACCTCTTCTCCTACGCCGACTGGGAAGGTTCCCAAGCACCCACACACGACGCTGTCCAAGCCGCCCAAGGCTCTGCCCAAGATGAAGATAGCTGTCCCTACCATTTCCGGGTAATAATAAAACTTGCTTTACTTTGTTGACCGTGGACGGATCCTTGGTCAATCCATTGAGCCAACCGACTGACTTTCGAGGCTCGCAGTGTTGCTACTTCTGAGGTCTCCGCCAAGGACGACGACCAAGAGATGGAGGACGTTGTTACCTCCAACCCTGGTACGATTACTGACGTTCTGCATTGAGTCGACTGATCATTTATTGCAACTCTGGTCGATTGAACTTTTCCTTTGTAGCCCCTCCTCATGTTATCGACCTCCTGGATGACGACGACAACGGTCCGTTGAGAGTGAGGAGGCACAAGAGGGCGTCGGCTGACAAGACCCCCCAATCCGCTCCGGCGTCCGAGGCCGTGGCTCGGGATGGTGGCGACACCACTCGGGCTTCTGTGACCTTCGCCGTTCCTCTGGCGAGTGCGCGGCCCTCATCGTCGACTGCGGATCCGTCTTCACTTTTTGCCGCATACCCCATCCCTGAGGACCAAGCGGCTGCTGCGAAAGAGGCTATACGCCAGGTGGGGATCATGATGGAGCAAGTGAAGATGGCTCGGGAGGCCAGCCAAGCAGCCTATGACGCGAGTTCGGCTCTTCAGAGCAACATCCAGGTCAGTCGACTCAACACTTGGTCTGTTATGATATGCTGTTTGAAGAGTCTCTTTTCCGAAGATCTTTTGCATCTGCATCTGTACACCCACTGGGTGTGTCTGAGTGGGGGCACGCTAAGTGCACCCACTGGGTGTAGTCCCCGAGACTACCGTGGACCGCTGGCAGTCGACTGTAGTCTTTACATTGTGTTGCTGTAGCTGCATTTCTTCACTCGGTTTGGTCGGGCCAGGTCGAGTGGAACTGTATCCGGTCGACTGCGGGCAGTCGACTTTTTCTCTTTTTTTGGTCGAACCAGTGGGGGCACGCTGAGTGCACCCACTGGGTGTAGTCCCCGAGACTACTGTCGAATGTTTTTGATTCGGCTGTGGTCTTAGAAACGTCATCATTGTCTCTTAGTTACTCGGAAGCAACTTATCTTGGACGTCTGTCGACTGATTTTTCTTTTTACAGAAATCTTGCGAACTTGTAGCTCGCTATACTGAGTTGGAGAATCAGCAGATCCAGCTCAACCTTAACTTGAAGCTTGCTTAGGAGAATTTGAAGAAGGCACAAGAAGAAGCAAAAGGTATGGCTGGTGAGGTTCTCCATTCTTAACGGGTGGCTTTTATTTCTTGTCCATTCTTGATGTTGGTTCCACTCGACGCGCCGCAGAGAAACTGGAGGAAGCTCTGAAGAAGAAGGACCAAGACCTTGCAGAGGCACAGAAGGAGGCCTCGAGCAAAACGAAGCTCGCAGAAGAGAAACTGGCTTCGGTCGGAACTCTTGAACAGGAGAACTCTAGACTGAAAACTGCTCTCGAGACAGCTAATCGAGACGCCAGTCGACTGAAGAAGGAGAAGATGGCTCTGCACGACAAGGCGGGTGAGCTGGCGGGGAAGGTAAAAGATCTGGAGGCTTATCTCGGTGGACTTGCCAAGAAGCTGTTCGTCATGCTCGAAGGTAATTACTCTGCCCCGACTGTCTTGCAGTTTACCAAGCCTGTGTAGGGCCACTGTCTTACTCTTGAATCATGTTTGCAGAATTCTGCCAGAACTTTGAAGAGGAGACCAGTCGAGTGGAGCCAAGCTTGGACCCTGTTAACTCTCTTGTGAAGGACGAGGCTGCAATGAACGTGCTCCGTCTGGAGTCTCGTACTGCCAGCGTCGTTGACTATCTGGCTCGGCTGAAAGTTGCGATGTCGCGGATCGACACATCACTCTAGCCTGGGACAACGCTTCCGAACGACCTCGAGTCTCTGATGGCTCGACTTAACGAAGTCCCAGGTCGAGTGGCGGAATGGAAGAAATCTTCTGCTAGATGTGGTGCTGATGTCGCTCTGTCTCTGGTCCGCGTCCATTGCAAGGAGGCGCGAGAAGAAAAGCTGGCGGCCATCCAAGTTGCCAATACCAGGAAGCACATCTTTCAAGACTTCATGGAGACTTTCATCGCCGCTGCCACCCGTATTGCCGACGGGATCGACTTGGATGAGTTCGTCGCCCCTTCCAGTCCTCCTCTTGAGGAGTGAAAAACTTTAAATTTTCCTCGGAATGCCGAGTGGATTTGTAACCGTTAAACTCTGCCTTAAATTTGCCTCGGGATGCTGAGTGGACTTGTAACAGTTAAACTCTGCCGAGCTGAGGGCTCGAGTACTTTGAGGTCTGGGATCTTTTAGGCTTTATCTGATCTTGATTTCTCGTTTGAATATCTTCATGGTTTGATTCGTCGAGTGGATCTTGATCTTCACTCGGAATAACCTTGTATTTGCGGCGCAGCTCCGAAGGGGAAGGTAGCAGTCGACTCGCGGATTGGGTTGTGTCTTGTACTTAGGCGAGCACTGGGCTGCAGCTAAGCCTCCGAGTGAGAGGTTTTCTCTCCACTCGGTAGGATTTTTAAACACTTAGGCGAGCACTGGGCTGCAGCTAAGCCCCCGAGTGGGAGGTTTGCTTTCCACTCGGTAGGATTTTTTCAAACTTAGGCGAGTACTGGACTACAGCTAAGCCCCCGAGTGGGAGGATCGCTCTCCACTCGGTAGGATTTTTTCAAACTTAGGCGAGTGCCGGACTGCAGCTAAGTCTCTAAGTGAGAGAACTTAGGCGATTGCTGGACTGCAGCTAAGCCCCCGAGTGGGAGGATCGCTCTCCACTCGGTAGGATTTTTTCAAACTTAGGCGAGTGCCGGACTGGAGCTAAGCCTCTAAGTGAGAGAACTTAGGCGAGTACTAGACTGCAGCTAAGCCCCCGAGTGGGAGGTTTGCTCTCCACTCGGTAGGATTTTTAAACACTTAGGCGAGCGCTGGGCCGCAGCTAAGCCCCTGAGTGGGAGGTTTGCTCTCCACTCGGTAGGATTTTTAAACACTTAGGCGAGCACTGGGCCGCAGCTAAGCCCCCGAGTGGGAGGTTTGCTCTCCACTCGGTAGGATTTTTATACACTTAGGCGAGCACTGGGCTGTAGCTAAGCCCCCGAGTGGGAGGATTGCTCTCCACTCGGTAGGATTTTTTCAAACTTAGGCGAGTGCCGGACTGCAGCTAAGTCTCTAAGTGAGAGAACTTAGGCGAGTGCTGGACTGCAGCTAAGCCCCCGAGTGGGAGTCTGGCTCTCCACTCGGTAGGATTTTTCAAACTTAGGCGAAACGGATTCGCAGCTAAGTCACCCACTGGGGGATTTCGTATGTAAAGAAAAGTGACAGCAATTATTGGAACACTCTTGTCTTTGATAAAAATAAACTGCAGAAATTTGTCTTATTACATCTCGTCCAAGGGAGAACTCAAGTGTAAAATGGGCGGAGTAGTTCCGCATTCCAAGCTCGTGGCTCGTCGATCTGGTGATCAACATTGTAGAGGTGATATGCTCCATTGTGGAGGACTCTGGTGACGATGAAGGGGCCTTCCCAAGTAGGAGCAAGTTTGTGTGGTTTCTGTTGATCCACTCGGAGGACCAAATCTCCTTCCTGGAAGGCTCGGCTCTTCACATTCCGGGCGTGGAATCGACGCAAGTCTTGCTGATAAATGGTCGATCTGATCATGGCCATCTCCCTCTCTTCTTCTAGGAGGTCGACTGCGTCTTGCCGGGCCTGTTCTGCTTCATCTTCGGTGTAAAGCTCGACTCGGGGCGTGTTGTGAAGAAGATCACTTGGCAAAACTGCTTCGGCTCCATAAACCAGAAAGAATGGAATTCTTCCAGTCGACCGGTTAGGGGTGGTCCTCAATCCCCACAGAACTGACGAAGCTCGTCGACCCAAGCACCTGCCGCGTGCTTGAGATCACGCATCAGTCGAGGCTTTAGTCCTTTGAGAATCAGACCATTTGCTCTTTCAGCTTGTCCATTCGACTAGGGATGGGCGACCGATGCGTAGTCGACTCGAGTGCCTTGAGAGGCGCAAAAAGCTCTGAACTTGTCTGAATCGAAGTTTGACCCATTGTCGGTGATGATGCTATGCGGGACCCCATATCTGAGCGTCAGCCCTCTGACGAAACTGATAGCAGTGCAAGCATCGAGATTCTTGATAGGCTTGGCTTCAATCCATTTGGTGAACTTGTCGACTGCCACAAGCACATGCGTGAATCCGCTCCTGCCTGTTCTCAGTGGACCGACCATGTCCAGTCCCCAGACAGCAAAGGGCCAGACGAGTGGAATGGTCTTCAGGGCTGATGCAGGCTTGTGTGACATGTTGGAGTAGAACTGGCAACCTCCACACTTGTCGACTATCTCTTTTGCCATCTCATTTGCTCTTGGCCAGTAAAATCCTGCTCGGTATGCTTTAGCCACAATGGTCCGAGAGGACGCATGGTGACCACAGGTCCCCGAGTGGATATCATTAAGGATCATCTGACCCTCTTCTAGTGTTATGCATTTCTGACCAATTCCAGTCGCGCTTTCCCTATACAACTGTCCCTTTATGACTGTGAAGGCCTTAGATCGGCGGACGATCTGTCGAGCCTCTTCCTCGTCCTCCGGGAGTTCTTTCCTCAAGATATACGCGATGTACGGTATCGTCCAGTCGGGAGTGATTGCCAAGACTTCCATGATTAGGTCGACCACAGCAGGAACTTCGACTTCAGTCGGATCTGTGGCACTTTTCGGCTGCGGGGCTTCTTCTGTGAAAGGATCCTCCTGGACTAACGGCGAGCGGATGTGCTCCAAAAACACATTGCTGGGAATGGCTTCTCTCTTGGAGCCTATCTTTGCCAGATCATCAGCTGCTTGATTTTTCAGTCGAGGGATGTGATGAAGCTCTAACCCCTCGAATTTCTTTTCTAGCTTTCTCACTACATTGCAATAACCAGTCATAGCCGGACTTCTGACATCCCACTCCTTCATCACCTGATTAACCACCAAATCTGAGTCGCCATAGACCATGAGGCGACGGACGCCGAGTGAAATGGCCATGCGCAACCCGTACAAAAGTGCTTCATATTCTGCTTCATTATTAGAGGAATCGAAGTGAATCTGGAGAACATATCTGAGCTTATCTCCTCGGGGGGAGACTAGAACTACCCCAGCACCGGAACCATTCAGCATCTTAGATCCATCGAAGAACATGGTCCAGTGCTCCGAGTGAACTTGAGTCGGAAGTTGCTGTTCGATCCACTCGGCGATGAAATCTGCGATTGCTTGGGACTTGATAGCCTTCTTTGCTTCAAACTTTATATCTAAGGGAAGGAGTTCAATCGCCCACTTGGCCACTCGACCAGTTGCATCTCTGTTATGCAGAATCTCTGACAGTGGGGCGTCGCTGACGACTGTAATGGAGTGGTCAGAGAAGTAATGTGCAACCTTCTTCGTGGTCATGTAAATCCCATATACAAGCTTCTGGTAGTGAGGGTATCTTTGTTTCGAAGGGGTCAAAACTTCAGACAGATAATAGACCGAGCGCTGAACTCTGAAGGCCTTTCCTTCTTCTTCCCGCTCGACCGTAAGTACTGTACTGACAACTTGTCCTGTGGCTGCAATGTAAAGCAGCAGAGGCTCTTTGCTGATTGGGGCAGCAAGCACCGGCTGGGTGGAGAGCAGAGCTTTGAGCTCTGCAAATGCTGTGTCAGCTTCTGGAGTCCACTCGAACTTGTCAGATTTCTTCATCAGTCAGTAAAGAGGCAACGCCTTTTCACCGAGATGAGAAATGAATCGACTTAGGGCGGCCAAGCAGCCTGTAAGCTTTTGGACATCGTGCACGCGTACAGGACGCTTCATCCGGAGTATGGTGCCAACTTTTTCAGGATTGGCATCGATCCCCCATTCGGAAACGAGAAAACCGAGTAACTTTCCACCTGGAACTCCGAACGTGCACTTTGATGGATTGAGCTTGATATCATACCTCCTGAGGTTGGCAAAGGTTTCAGCAAGGTCAGCCCGCAGGTCGGAACCTTTCCGTGACTTGACCACAATATCATCCATGTATGCCTCCACATTCCGACTGATTTGAGTGAGTAGACACTTCTGAATCATTCTCATGAACGTGGCTCCGGCATTCTTGAGGCCGAACGGCATGGTGACGTAACAGAAGCATCCGAATGGAGTGATGAAAGTTGTTTTGATCTCGTCGGGTCCATACAGACGGATCTGATGGTACCCGGAATAGGCATCTAGAAAAGACAATCTCTCGCACCCCACAGTCGAGTCGACTATTTGGTCGATGCGAGGGAGAGGAAAATGATCTTTCGGGCAGGCCCGATTGATATGTTTGAAATCAATGCACATGCGAAGTGACTTGTCCTTCTTGGGGACCATGACGACATTGGCGAGCCACTCGGAGTGGTAAATCTCTCGGATGAACTCCGCTGCTAAGAGCCGAGCTACCTCCTCGCCAATGGCTTGCTTCTTCTGGACGGCGGACCGTCGAAGATGTTCCTTCATACGCTTGAATTTTGGGTCGACTCGTAGACGGTGCTCAGCCAGCCCTCTGGGAACTCCAGGCATGTCAGAGGGCTTCCATGCGAAGATGTCCCAGTTCTCACGGAGGAGCTGGACGAGCGCTTCTTCCTATTTGGGGTCGAGCGTCGTTGAGATGTGAGTCGGGGCAGCATCGGGGTCGGTCGGGTGAATGTGGACTGACTTTGTTTCACCAGACTACTGAAAAGCTGATTCTGAAGCAGGCTTCTTGGCTCGTAGCAATTCACTTGGATCGGCAGTCTTTTGGTACTCTTGCAGCTCGACCACTGCCATCTGAGCATCAGCGATCTTTGAGCCTTTCTGAAAACACTCTTCTGCTTTCTTTCGGTTGCCTGTAATAGTGATTACACCTTTAGGGCCAGGCATCTTCAGTTTGAGGTACACGTAACATGGTCGAGCCATGAAGCGTGCGTAAGCTGGCCTGCCCAAAATGGCATGATAAGCACTTTGGAAGTCCACAACTTCGAATGTCAACTTTTCCTTGCGGTAATTCTTTGAATCGCCGAAAACCACATCAAGAGCAATCTGGCCGAGCGATTCGGCTTTCTTGCCAGGAATGACTCCGTGGAAGCTCATGTTACTGGTACTTAGTCCGGACATCGGAATGCCCATTCCTTTCAAAGTTTCGGCGTACAGTATGTTCAGGCCACTGCCACCATCCATCAGGACTTTGGTCAGTCGAGTGCCTTCGACAACTGGGTCGACCACCAAAGCTTGCCTCCCAGGGGTGGCAATGTGCGTAGGGTGGTCAGACTGGTCGAACGTGATGGCAGTCTGAGACCACCTCAGATAACTGGGTGTCGCCGGAGCAACCATATTCACCTCACGGTTAATGACTTTCAGTCGACTTTTACTTTCGACATCAGCAAAAATCATCAGGGTGGAATTGATTTGGGGGTATCCATCGTCACTGTCTTCCTTGTCCTTGACTCTGTCTGACTCTTTCTCCTTATCCTTGGACTGTTTGCCTTGAAACTGCTGGATTAGGAGCCGGCACTGTCGAGTGGTATGCTTTGGGTAAATAAAATTACCCTCTTCATCTTTCTTGGTGTGGATGTGACATGGTAGATCCAAAACATCGTTTCCATCCTGATCCTTGACTTTCTTGGGCTTCCAGGTGCCCTTGGGTTTTCCCTTGAAGTTTCCCTAGGCTACGGCCAGGGCCTCCCCAGGAGCGGCTGGCTCGGCCTTCCACTTCTGTTTCCGACTGGAGTTTCCTCCGGTTTCTTGGGCGACTGCCTTGTGCTTGCCACTCCGGAGTCGGTCCTCGTCTTCACAATTAGCGTACTTGGTGGCAATCTCCATCATCCGATTCAGAGACATCTCTCCAGTTCGACCGAACTTCAGATTCAACTCTCTGTATTTAACGCCTTCCTTGAAGGCACAAACTGCTTGATGGTCTGGCACATTCTCAACCAAGTGATGCAGTGTGATCCACCTCGGGATGTATTCCCTCAGAGTTTCATTCGGCTTCTGCACGCAAGACCGCAACTCTGTAAGGCCTGCAGGTCGCTTGCATGTTCCTTCAAAGGTTGTGATAAACACTCGGGAGAGGTCCTCCCAAGTGTAAATGCTGCTGGGCGCCAACTGATTTAGCCACGCTCTGGCTGAGCCCTCTAACATGAGAGGCAAATGCTTCATGGCCACCTCATCATTGCCACCACCAATCTGTACAGCCACTCGGTAATCTTCGAGCCAAGTGTCGGACTTAGATTCACCGGTGAACTTGCTGATTCCAGTCGCCAGCCTAAAATTGGGAGGAATCACTGCGGCTCTGATGGCTCAACTGAAACACTCTGGCCCTGAAACACGTATTCTGTTGCTGGAGGGCGCATCTCTGTTCTGGCCTTCCCGATGAGCCCTGTTCCTGTCAACCAAGCCTTGAACGAGGACAGATCTCGCGTCAAAGCCTGGGTCTCTGGGGTCGACGGGAATCCTCTGCCCAACGCTATGAGGGCGCCTGTCATCTCGATGTCGAGGCGCATATGACCCACTCCTCGAGGGAGGGGTTGGCAGTCGACGTCGATCATCACGATCGGATCGGTGATCATGCTGCTCATTCCTTCTGTACTGATCATGCCGGTCACCACGTCCCTCACGCCTCGGGGGCGACCGCGGGCTTTGAGCTGACTGGACTGTATCTGTTGCAACGGATCGACTGTGGATCCTGTTCCGCGACTGAGAAACGGCGGAATTCTGGTTTCCCGCCGCCCGGAGCAACGCTCTGATCTGCAACAAGCCCCTGCCAGCCTCCGACTGGGAGGGCTGAATTGATTCTTCTATACAGGCCGCAGCGGCCAAATTCTGAACTGAGGTTCGGTATACCTGCGTCGGCGGGAAGAGCTGACGTCGACTAGACTCGGGAGCCCGCTGACGCGCTTGCTCGTGGAGTGCTCGCTGGAGATTCTCCAGTCGAGTGCGCTCGGCCAAGTTAGCCAAGCGCGCGTCCTCCAAGGCCCGGGCCTCGGGGGTCTCTCCGACGATAGGAGTGCGGAGCGCGTCCATGTTCCGACGGCGAAGCTCCTCTCACTGTAATGACGTGAGAGGTTCGGGGAGATACTCATCGTGGGGGTGCGACGGGTCGCCCCCACCCGCGCCTCCATCAGTGCGAGGGAAACCGGGAGGACTGTGCGTTCCATCGACCGCCAGGATCTCCGCCGCTTGGTCGCTGCTATCGCACTCGGATGCGGTCTCCGCGGAGCTAGTCGACAGGTCGAACAGGCCGCAGAGGGATTCGTCGGGCTCGATTGCCGCGACTTGCGGGGCGGCCGACTGGCGAGCCACGGCATGCCTCACCCACCTCTGAAGTCTCGACCGACCGGAGCGCTTACGCCGGTGGGAGACAGGGCGGGGAGACGATACGGGGGCCGACCGATACCGGGTCGACGGTTGCCGCAGGAGGACGCCACGAACGAATGCGCGGAAATGCGTCACACCGCGGACGGGGAGCGCGTCGACGTCGAGTGGTGCCTCCTGAAGCCAGGCGGAGTCGTCGGCGATGAACATGAGCGCGCCGAGACGGATCTCGTGGCCCTCCACCAAAACTCCGCACGAAACCATGATCAAAGGGATCAGAAAAATCACAACTTCTCCAATCAGGTGCTAAGATTCCTGCCCCACGGTGGGCGCCAACTGTCGTGGTTCTAACTCTGACAGTGATGTAGGGGGTATGTATGGAGAGGCTAGATCTCAGCTATTGGGAAGTTGTAAACACACCAAGATGTACGAGTTCAGGCCCTTCGCGGAGGAAGTAACAGCCCTACATCTCGGTGCCCGGAGGCGGTCGACTGGATTACTGGCGTGTGAATAACAGGGGTGCGAACCCTTCATACTAAGGAGGGGGGTGGCTTATATAGAGTTCGCCGGCCCCCTTCCTGCCCTCAGTAATGCAGGGTTTAAGGTACATTTAAGGTTGGGCGTTACTGGTAACGCCCCTAATAAAGTGCTATAATGACCATAAGACTACTTAACAGCTGAACGTTTGCCTGCGGAGTGACTATAGGTATCCTGGCGGTCGAGTGGTTGGCTTCATGGTCGAGTGATAGCTTCTTGGTCGAGTGTCTTGAGTCCGTCGAGTGGGATACCTTCAAGTCGATTGAAAGGTGACTTCTCCCAGGGATGTCCTAGGGTAGGGCTCCTTGGACAGGTCCGTGCCCCTACCCTAGGTAGACGTCTTCATCACCTCTACCCTCGACCCTAGAGCGTGCGAGAACGACTACTTCCACTACCGCCGTCGCAAGAACGTCTACTTCCTCTACTTTGCACCAAATGAGAACTGTCCCGCTTGCACGCTTCGGAGGTATAACCTTGAGTCGACATCCGCGAACGAATGCTTGCGATGTTTGAGATGCTCGTTTTTGCACCGTGTCCAAATTGTCACTCGTTTTCCTTGTCGCCAACTCGTGGGACACCCGGAATCCGGGAGCGCCCCACCACCTTTTGCACGCATCCGCACACTTCTCCTTTGCATCGGTATCTCAATCGAGTTACCGGAACCGGGACGTTGCCGTGGCACCGTTTCGTTATCGTTGCCGTGGCACCCCTTTTCATTTCCGCCACGATGACAAAATGCTTCATAATTGTCTTATCAACATTTTCTTTAAAATTGCATAATCTTGAACATGCCCTCCGCATCATGATAATAACCTTTAAATGTTTAACTTTGTTGTTGCACCAATTTGCTAAATGCATATGGGGTTTTACCATAATTGTTGTTGTTGTTGTTGTTGTTTCCGGCCCATTTAAATTGCTTAGATTGTGTATTTACTTTTGCTTCATCTCTTGCCATGTTTAACAACATTTAATATTGTTGGGTACCTAAACGGGAGAGAACTAAATAATTGACGTGGTGTTTCGTCAATATGCAACTCGTTGCATGTTGAGCTCCACTTAATTTGTAGGTTTGTTTGTGCATTTTGCCATGCCATGCCTCATTAAACCGGACATGCATCATACTTGTTGTGCATCATGCCATGATTATGTGTTGGTTGTTTACTATGTTGTTTGCTTCTTTCCGGGTTGCTTCTCGCGTTAGCTTCGGTTTCGTTCCGGAGTTGTGAGGATTCGTTTGACTACGTCCGCTTGTCTTCTTCATGGACTCATTCTTCTTCCTTGCGGGATCTCAGGCAAGATGACCATACCCTCGAAATCACTTCTATCTTTGCTTGCTAGTTGCTCGCTCTTTTGCTATGCCTATACCGCGATACCTACCACTTGCTATATCATGCCTCCCATATTGCCATGTCAAGCCTCTAACCCACCTTGTCCTAGCAAACCATTGTTTGGCTATGTTACCGCTTTGCTCAGCCCCTCTTATAGCGTTGCTAGTTGCAGGTGAAGATTGGAGTTGTTCCTTGTTGGAACATGGTTTTTGTTGGGATATCACAATATCTCTTATTTTAATTAATGCATCTATATACTTGGTAAAGGGTGGAAGGCTTGGCCTTATGCCCGGTGTTTTGTTCCACTCTTGCCGCCCTAGTTTCCGTCATACCAGTGTTATGTTCCTTGATTTTGCGTTCCTTACATGGTTGGGTTATAATGGGAACCCCTTGACAGATCGCCTTGAATAAAACTCCTCCAGCAAGGCCCAACCTTGGTTTTACCATTCGCCACCTAGCCTCTTTTTCCCTTGGGTCGGCCAGCCCAAGGGTCATCTTTATTTTAACCCCCGGGCCAGTGCTTCTCTAAGTGTTGGTCCAACCCAGAGCACTGTGCGGGGCCGTCCCTTGGCAACTTGGGTTACGTTGGCTCCCGTACGCTTAGCTTATCCGGTGTGCCCTGAGAACGAGATATGTGCAGCTCCTATCAGGATTTTTCGGCACAACGGGTGGTCTTGCTGGTCTTGTTTTACCATTGTCGAAATGTCTTGTAACCGGGATTCCGAGCCTGATCGGGTCTTCCTGGGATAAGGAATATCCTTCGTTGACCGTGAGAGCTTGTGATGGGCTAAGTTGGGACACCCCTGCAGGGTTTTGAACTTTCAAAAGCTGTGCCTGCGGTTATGGGCAGATGGGAATTTGTTAATGTCCGGTTGTAGAAAACCTGAAACTTATCTTAATTAAAATGCATCAACCGCGTGTGTAGCCTTGATGGTCTCTTTCCGGCGGTGTCCGGGAAGTGAACACGGTGTTGGAGTTATGCTTGACGTAGGTTGTTCTAGGATCACTTCTTGATCATAGATTCTCGAACGTGCATTGCCTTATCTTCTCGCTCTCTTTTGCGTATGTTAGCCACCATATATGCTAGTGCTTGCTGCAGCTCCACCTCCCTTTTCCCAACCTATAAGCTTAAATAGTCTTGATCCCGAGGGTGTGAGATTGCTGAGTCCCCGTGACTCACAGATACTTCCAAAACCAGCTTGCAGGTGCCGATGATATCGTGCAGGTGACGCAACCGAGCTCAAGGAGGAGCTCATTGAAGATCTCGTTCATTGTGTTGTTCCGTTTCCAGTTGATCAGTAGTGGAGCCCAGTTGGGGCGATCGGGGATCTGTAGCATTAGGGGTGGTCTTCTTTTATTTTGGTTCCGTAGTCGGACCTTGTTTGTATCGGATGTTGTAATGCTTTATTCATGTATTGTGTGAAGTGGCGATTGTAAGCCAACTCTGTACCTCTTTCTTATTCAGTACATGGGATGTGTAAAGATTACCCCTCTTGCGACATGCCTACAATGCGGTTATGCCTCTAAGTCGTGCTCCGACACGTGGGAGATATAGCCGCATCGTGGGTGTTCACCCTCGACCTCAACTGGATCAAGAGTTCGAGGGACGTCACCGAGCTGAACGTGTGCTGATCGCGGAGGTGCTGTATGTTCGGTACTTGGATCGGTTGGATCACGAAGACATTCGACTACATCAACCGCGTTACTAAACAGTTTCACTGTCGGTCTAAGAGGGTACATGGACACACTCTCCCCGCTCGTTGCTATGCATCTCCTAGATAGATCTTGCGTGATCGTAGGCAATTTTTTTGAAATATTGCGTTCCCCAACAGAGACCCCACACGAAATCTCAATCGATCTTCGGCCTTGGACAGTCCTGATCGAAGCAAGCAGACTACCAACGGCACCTTGTCAGAGCCGACACAAAAACAGCTTCGATGTAAAGCGTGTGATTCACATCCTCCAATGGTCCTGTCAGTTCACTCCCGGCCTTGTCAGATAGCTCCACCACATTTCTACTCCGACTCGCCGCTCCGGCACGTGCTCGCCGTGGCCGTCACCATGCTTGCATTGGATTTGGCGGCGGTAGGGGGAGGTTCCGCGGCGCTCGGTGTGAAATACGGTCAGGTGGCTAACAACCTGCGTCGCTCATGCTCCTCCGTGCGCTGAATGCCACCAAGGTCAAGCTGTACGATGAGGATGTGCGCGTGCTCAGCGCGTTCGCCGGCTCCAGCGTGGACTTCACTGTGGGACTCCCGGACAACATGGTCCCGCGCGTGGCGTCTAAAAAACCAGCTTACGCTTCCTCCTAAAAAGGATTTTCGGTACCACGAGGGCTGGCACTGAACAGATACCGCAATTTTCTACCGTAAAAACGAATATTCCATCTGTCGGTGCTTTTTCTCTCTTTTTTCATTGTCGTCTTCTTCCCCAACGATTCGATGGCCTTCAAGAGTGAGGTGAGGAAGGGCGGGGGACGTCGGTCGGCCAGTCGGCGACAGTGGGGAAGGCTAGAATCAAGAGCTGGCGGTGGCGGTTGACGTGAAACTTCCCTCTCGCCAACGGTATTCTGGTAAAGGGGGAGCTAAAAAGTTTGTCTCCAAAACTCCATATCTTCAGGACGAGGTTTTTCTTAAGGGGAGCTGTATAAATTTTTACAGGACCAGCCGTTTTGCGAGATCTGGAATGGCCTTTTCTTTCGCCCAAAACTTAGGAATCTATTAGAGATGCTCTTAGGTGCATTGCAAAGTAGATTTTCTAAATTATACTCCCTCTAAGACATTTTATATCACTTGCGGGGAGTACCTTTTGTCAAACAGTGATAATGACCTTCCTTGATTGTACAAAAACATGCTAGGTCCGTTTGCAATATTTTTGACTACTACTACCAGACTATCTTCTCTATACATGTGAATTTTGACGTGTACGCTTACTAGTAGTTCAAAAAACAGCAGTTGAGAAAAGTGTGCCAGACTATGCCAGACGGGTGCATCCATGAGCATGTAGTTTTACCTAATTTTAATGCTTCTGCTATTTGCAATTTCCATCATTATACATTCACATGAACATTTTCTTATGTTGTAAACATTTCTTAAAATTTGTCAACAATTCTGGAATAACAAATTGTGTGTGAAAATTTTACATAGTTAAAACACATTTTCCAAACGTGGTAACAAATTCCCAATTGATGAAAATTTTGAAGAAAAATTTCAGTTCATATGCTTTTTTAAAAATTTATCAAATTTATTGAAGCACAAATATTTTTAAAATGTGTGAATAAAAAATTCAAGAAAGGGATTATTTTTAATCAAATTCTAGAATTTGAAACAAATTATAAACAATATTTGAAAATAAGAACATTTTATGGTATTCCAAAGATTTTTTCAAGTTTTTGAAAAGGTTTCAAGAATTATAATAAACTCCAAAAAGGAGGAAAATGAATTAACGAGAAAAGAGAAGAAAAACGAAAAAAAATAGAAAATAAAAAAATGCTTATTCCCTAGAAAATAAAAACTGTTTATAAAGTTTAAAAATATTCCTAAATTTTTTAAAATGTTTGTGTTTTCAAGTGATGCGCACAAATTTGAAATTTTTTTGCATTTTCAAAAAATATTCTGAAGTTTAAAAAATTGTTCAAGTTTCAAAGAAAATGTTCGCAAATTAGAAAAATTGTTCGCACTTTAAGAAAAATGTTCACAATTCTGAAAAAGTGTTCATGAATTTGAAAAAATATCACAAAATAAAAAAATGTTTGCGTTTCAAAAAGAAGTTCAAAGTTTGATGTGACCTAGATTATTGACTCTAGTAAAACCTTTTGGGTATTAGTCACATGACGATGTGAGCTATTGGTATTAAATCACACGACGATGTGAACTAGAGTATTGACCCTAGTGCAAGTGGGAGACTGAAGGAAATATGCCTTGAAGGCAATAATAAAGTTGTTATTTATATTTCCTTATATCATGATAAATGCTTATTATTCATGCTAGAATTGTATTAACCGGAAACTTAGTACATGTGTGAATACATAGACAAACAGAGTGTCCCTAGTATGCCTCTACTAGACTAGCTCGTTAATCAAAGATGGTTAAGTTTCCTGACCATAGACATGTGTTGTCATTTGATCAATGGGATCAAATCGTTAGAGAATGATGTGATGGACAAGACCCATCTGTTAGCTTAGCATAATGATCGTTTAGTTTTATTGCTATTGCTTTCATCATAACTTATACATGTTCCTCTGACTATGAGATTATGCAACTCCCGAATACTGGAGGAACACCTTGTGTGCTATCAAACGTCACAACGTAACTGGGTTATTATAAAGATTCTCTATAGGTGTCTCCGATGGTGTTTGTTGAGTTGGCATAGATCGGGATTAGGATTTGTCACTCCGTGTGTATCGGAGAGGTATCTCTGAGACCTCTCGGTAATACTCATCATTATAAGCCTTGCCAGCAATGTGACTAATGAGTTAGTTGTAGGATAATGCATTACAGAACGAGTAAAGAGACTTTCTGGTGACAAGATTGAACTAGGTATGATGATATCGATGATCGAATCTCGGGAAAGTAACATACCGATGACAAAGGGAACAACGTATGTTGTTATGCGGTTTGACCGATAAAGATCTTCGTATAATATGTAGGAACCCATATGAGCATCCAGGTTCCGCTGTTGGTTATTGACCGGAGATGTGTCTCGGTCATGTCTACATAGTTCTCGAACCCGTAGGGTCCGCACGCTTAACGTTCGATGACGATTTGTATTATGAGTTTCATGTTTTGATGAACGAAGTTTGTTCGGAGTCCCAGATGAGATCACGGACATGAGAGGAGTTTTGAAATGGTCGAGAGGTAAAGATTCATATGTTGGAAGGTTGCATTCGGACATCGAAATGGTTCCGAGCGATTCGGGCATTTATTCGGAGTACCGGGAGGTTACCGGAACACCCCGGGGAAAGATTGGGCCTACATGGCCATAGGGAAGAGGGGAGGCAGCCCACAAGGGGCAGCCGTGCCCCCTCCCTATAGGGAGTCTGAATTGGACTAGGGAGGGGGTGCGCCTGCCCTTTCCTTCTCCCTCTCTCTCCCTTCCCCTTTTCCCTCTCCGGTGCAAGGAAGGAGGGGGGCGAATCCTACTTGGACTAGGAGTCCAAGTAGGACTCCCCCCTTAGCGCGCCTGCTCTAGGGCCGGCCTTCTCCTCCTCCCCCCTTTATATACGTGGGAGGGGGGCGCCCCAAAGGCACACCAAGTCTTCTCTTAGCCAGGTGCGGTGCCCCTCTCCACAGTTACACACCTCAGTCATATCGTCGTAGTGCTTAGGCGAAGCCCTATGCTGGTAACTTCATCAACACCGTCGCCACGCCGTCGTGCTGACGGAACTCTCCCTCGGCCTCAAATGGATCAAGAGTTCAAGGCACGTCACCGAGCTGAACGTGTGCTGATCGCGGATGTGCTGTACATTCGGTACTTGAATCGGTTGGACCGCGAAGACATTCAACTACATCAACCGCGTTACTAAACACTTCCTCTTATGGTCTATGAGGATACATGGACACACTCTCCCCGCTCATTGCTATGCATCTCCTAGATTGATCTTGCGTGATCGTAGGAAATTTTTTTGAAATACTGTGTTCCCCAACAGAGACCCCACACGAAATCTCAACCGATCTTTGGCCTTGGACAGTCCTGATCTAAGCAAGCATTCTACCAACGGCACCTTGTCAGAGCCGACACAAAAACAACTTCGATATAAAGCGTGTGATTCGCATCCTCCTATGGTGCTGTCAGTTCACTCCCGGCCTTGTCAGATAGCTCCACCACATTTCTACTTCGGCTCGCCGCTCCGGCACGTGCTCGTCGTGGCCGTCACCACGCTTGCATCGGACTTGGCGGCGGTAGGGGGAGGTTCCACGGCGCTCGGGGTGAACTACGGCCAGGTGGCCGACAACCTGCGGCGGTCGTGCTCCTCCGTGCGCTGAACGGCACCAAGGTCAAGCTATACGATGAGGATGCGCGCGTGCTCAGCGCGTTCGCCGGCTCCAACGTGGACTTCACCGTGGGACTCCCGGACAACATGGTCCCCGCGCCTAGCGTCTAAAAAACCAGCTTACGGTTCCTCCTAAAAAGGATTTTCAGTAACACGAGGGCTGGCACTGAACAAATACCGCAATTTTCTATTGTAAAAACTAATATTCCATCTATCGATGCTTTTTCTCTCTTTTTTTTTCATTGTCGTCTTCTTCCCCAACGATTCGATGGCCTTCAAGAGTGAGGTGAGGAAGGGCGGGGGACGTCGGTCGGCCAGTCGGCAACAGTGGGGAAGGCTAGAATCAAGAGCTGGCGGTGGCGGTTGACGTGAAACTTCCCTCTCGCCAACGGTATTCTGGTAAAGGGGGAGCTAAAAAGTTTGTCTCCAAAACTCCATATCTTCAGGACGAGGTTTTTCTTAAGGGGAGCTGTATAAATTTTTACAGGACCAGCCGTTTTGCGAGATCTGGAATGGCCTTTTCTTTCGCCCAAAACTTAGGAATCTATTAGAGATGCTCTTAGGTGCATTGCAAAGTAGATTTTCTAAATTATACTCCCTCTAAGACATTTTATATCACTTGCGGGGAGTACCTTTTGTCAAACAGTGATAATGACCTTCCTTGATTGTACAAAAACATGCTAGGTCCGTTTGCAATATTTTTGACTACTACTACCAGACTATCTTCTCTATACATGTGAATTTTGACGTGTACGCTTACTAGTAGTTCAAAAAACAGCAGTTGAGAAAAGTGTGCCAGACTATGCCAGACGGGTGCATCCATGAGCATGTAGTTTTACCTAATTTTAATGCTTCTGCTATTTGCAATTTCCATCATTATCAATTCACATGAACGTTTTCTTATGTTGTAAACATTTCTTAAAAAATTTCAACAATTTTGGAATAACAAATTGTGTGTGAAAATTTTACATAGTTAAAACACATTTTCCAAAAGTGGTAACAAATTCATAATTGATGAAAATTTTGAAGAAAAATTTCAGTTCATATGCTTTTTTAAAAATTTATCAAATTTATTGAAGCACAAATATTTTTAAACTGTGTGAATAAAAAAGTCAAGAAAGGGATTATTTTTAATCAAATTCTAGAATTTGAAAAAAAAATATAAACAATATTTGAAAATAAGAACATTTTCTGGTATTCCAAAGATTTTTCAAGTTTTTGAAAAGGTTTCAAGAATTGTAATAAAGTTCAAAAAGGAGGAAAATGAATTAACGAGAAAACCGAAGAAAAACGAAAAATAGAAAATAAAAAATGCTTATTCCCTAGAAAATAAAAATTGTTTTCAAAATATGTTTATAAAGTTTAAAAATATTCTTAAATTTTTAAAAATGTTTGTGTTTTCAAGTGATGCTCACAAATTTGAGAAGTGTTTGCATTTTCAAAAAATACTATGAAGTTTAAAAAAAATTCAAGTTTCAAAGAAAATGTTCGCAAATTTGAAAAATTGTTCGCACTTTAAGAAAAATGTTCACAATTCTGAAAAAGTGTTCATGAATTTGAAAAAATTTCACAAAATAAAAAATGTTTGCGTTTCAAAAAGAAGTTCAAAGTTTGAAAAAAAATTCGGATTTTTTAAAATGTTTGTGTTTCAGAAAACATTTTAAAATTTGAAAAACACATTAGCTACAATACCCCCTCGGTCGGTTCGCTACAGTTTCCTGCCCGGTAGTACAGTGCTGGTTTGGTCTGCTACAGTAAATCAATTCTTGTTGATAAGAAACTCTGCTAATATATCAGCAAATCTGGTTGGTTCTAGTGTTTTTTCTTCTGATTTTCAATCCCGGGCTACAGTACACACTTACTAGTTACTACTAGGCCTGCCCATAGTGGACTCGGAACAAGTCAGGTCTCTATTTTTAGAGTGCGGACAATGTATTTTTAAGAAAGACCATTATACTCATTATTATGAAGGGTATGAAGAGATCTCCTTTGTTGATGTGTTTAAAGGTTATAAAGCAGAAATGCCTTATATTTTGGGACAGAGGGATTACTTGTCGCTGCTTTAATACAATTCTGTACTAAAGTTGTACTAAACCAGCGACAGGTAATATGGATAGGAGGAGTAAAGGAAGTAAAACTGAAATTTGCTCTATTATTTGCTATGCCTAGATTTACTTGTGTTATTGCCACTTCGTTTGGAGTCTATCCCATCTCATGTCACATTGAACACTATATATAATCCAAACATCTCAAAGATACAAGTTTCCAATGTTTGAGTAATTTTGAGAAGACACTAAAATCAGCAACCGGGATGAATGGTACTGGCTACAAAATTTCCACGCTGTGGATGAACTCAACTTCAGCAACTGTAGATTCTTGAGATGGTTCGCTTTCTTCCTCCATTTCCCCGGTGATATCCTCGAGTGACATCCCTTTGGATTCCGGCAAGGCAAGAGTGAACATGACTCCAACCAGGTTGCACCCTGCGAGAAGTAGGAGAGAGCTCCGGATGCTCGTATGAGAATACTGGAACCAGAGAACACCGATGATGGCACCACACTTACCCCCGGCAGCCGATATGCCGTTGCACGTCGACCGCAGCCGCGTCGGGAATATCTCGGTAGGCAGGATGAAAGTGGTGGAGTTGGGGCCGAAGTTTGCGAAGAAGAGGATCAATGCATACATGATGGCGAAGCCTGCGTGCATGCTGGGTTTGGACCAGAACTTGTAGGGCGCGGCGAGCCCGATCATGAAGATGGTCATCATGGTGAACCCCATGAGCTGGATCTTGATGCGGCCGATGCGGTCAACGAAGAGGACAGTGAGGAAGTACCCTGGCAGGGAACCGCCGACCACGATGATGGCCTGCGTGCGGGCTATCTTGTAGGTCTGCTCGAGAGGGCTCATCTCGGCCGCGTCTCCAAACCAGCCGATGCCGCTGAAGATGTCCTTCATGAAGAGGTTGAGGGAGTAGAAGACGACGTCGAGGACGAACCAGCACACGGTGGTTCCGAGGAGCTGGCGGCCATGCTTGTGAAGGAACTCCATGGAGAAGAGGCCAAACTCGTCCTGCTTAAGACGGCCTCCGCGTCCATGTCCGACACGAAGTCGATGTCGAGGACCGCGGCCATGTCAGACGCCGCTAGCTTGAGGTTCTTGGCGATGAGCGCGGTGTAGCGCGCCGTCTCGGGCACCTTCATGCGCCAGTAGTAGGTGAGCAGGGCAGGAACGGCGCCGAGCATGAGTACTATGCGCCACACGTAGTCTGCTTGCCCGAGCTGGTCAGTATCGTACGCGGCCGTGTTCTTGAAGCTCGCAGAGAGCACCAGAACAACAGCCCCAGCAGCCAGGTTCCCAAGACCCTTTATGCAGGGCAAGCATAATACGATAAGGATTAAAATATTATCTTTGACTGAGTTAGACGAGAAAAAAGAAATGGAGGTTGTAGATTAAGAATGAGATGCAGCACAGGCTCCAAAAAATATTGTGATGGTTTTACTTACACACCTGCATAGCGAAGACCGCTGCTATGAAGGCTCCGCGAGTCCTCTTGTTGGCATACTCAGACATGATGGTCGCCGAGAGCGGGTAGTCGCCGCCGATGCCGAAGCCGAGCCAGAAGCGGAAGAAGCACAACGTGGCCACGACGCACTTGGGCTTGTTGTGGAAGGAGAGGCCGGACGCGAGCGAGCACACCACCATGAGCTTGAGCGTGACGCCGTAGATCAGCTTCCGCCCCATCCTGTCGCCGAGCCAGCCGAAGAAGAGCTGCCCCAGGACCGTGCCGCAGAGCGCCACGCCGCTGACGGCACCGGCAACGTTGCCGGGGAGCCTGCCATCCGCCGAGTGGTAGTAGATGCGGCCCAGGAGGTCGGCGATGAGGGAGACCGAGAACAGGTCGTAGGCGTCCGTGAAGAAGCCCATGCCAGCGATGACGATGGTGGTGAAGTGGTACAGCTGCGTCCCGGCGACGTCCAGGGCCTCGAGCACCTTGACCTGCTTGCGAGCCCGCCGCGTCTCGCATTTCACCGACGTCACCGCGTCCAGGACGTGGTACAGCATGGCGCTCCCGGCGCCATGGAGGTGGAAGAAGAGGGAGCTGCACGCGTGCCTCCTCGCAGGCTAGGTCGTGAACATTGTAGCAGTAGTCTCTGGGGAAACCAAGCGCTTCATGTTTGCCATATATAAAACCGCCCGGTTGTCTCCGTTCTTATTTTATACAACTGGACGAGTGTCCTCTGAAATATGACTACGAGGGTCCCTCCCAGCTGGACGAATTGACAACTTTGCTGACGAACTTGCTGCCGTTGCTATGCTTTGCTGACAGTGGAAGGCGACTGACAGAATGAAGACGACGACAGTTGTTCCGTGAAATAAAAGGGGGACGGAAACAACGAGATCAGAATATTATCAGAACATTCAGATGCAACCTCCCCCGCTTCGTTGAATAATCTGCATGGCCGGTGAGCCGTGCCTCGCATCAGGAAAAAGCTGCTGTCATCTGACCGTGCGCTGCGTTGTCCCTGCTAGGGCGAGTCGGGTGGCGCCCTGAACCCAGCCGCCGGGGGCACACACTCCCTCCTCCCCTCCCTCCACCGCCGCTGGCCGACGGCCGTGGCAAAGGACATCGCCCTCAGCCCTCAGCCCCGGGGGCCGACGGCCGTGGCAAAGGACATCGCCTCTCCCGCGGCTCTGGGGTTGTGTGGGGCCCCGAATCATGTGGAGGCGCGTCCGATCCGATCGGCACGACGGCGATGGCTGTGGCGCGGCGGCCTCAGAGGCGGCACGGGCTGCGTGCGCGGCGGCCAGTCATGTTCGGGCGGCGGCGGCACTGCGGTCGGCGGCACGCCATCTGCCTTTGGATCGGCGGCAGCGGCGTGGAGGGCCTGGTGGTTGCGGCGGCGGCATGCACTATAAAGAAAAGACACATCCATGACATTTTGGGCCGAACGAATTTGTTTTGTCATACATATGACACTTCTATGACGATAATTGTGACAAAATGCGGTATCATCATAGATGTGGTGGGCTCCTACTTCTATGACAAAAAATCATGACAGAAAATGGGCTTTTCGTCCTGAGCGGGCCGGAGACGCAGCTGCATGACATTCTTTGGGCCGTCCATGACGGAAAAAACCGTGGTAGAAGCGAGGGCGAGGAAAATTTCGGGGAGTTCCCGGTTATGGTGGGAGGTCGGGGGCCGAGCGATGCGCGCTTCTCTCGTACACGTACGTGCGTGTGTGCGAGGCGTTGGCTCTAACTGAACCTGTCGTGGTTTTGTCACGTCAGATGTCCTTAGTGTCAGGACTTAGTCGCGAGACCAACGCATCTATGTGGTAGCTTGAGAGGGGTTGAGTGGGACGAGAGATGCAGGGCGGATCAACACATAAGACAGGGATTTAGACAGCTTCGGGCACCGGGAAAACATCATCAGGTAACAACCCTACATGCTGTTTGAGGCTAGGTCTCATTATCATCACGAGGGAGACGCCGTAAACCGGCTCTTTGTGTCTAGCCCTAGAGATTGTTTCTTCTTGCTGTCGCTTGTCCCTCTTTGGGGAGCCCTACCCCTCCTTATATATGTTGAAGGGGCGGTTTACATGACTAGTCCTAGTTGGATTAGGATTACTCTATTACAAGTGGAGTCCTAGTCTTGCTTCCTTTGTAAGAGAATATTCCTTGTGCTTTCCTCATATACCGGCCCACCATTAAACGTGAACCGGCCTTCTGGGCCATGGGCCTCGTCATCCATCTGACAAGCCCACCGGGTTACTAATGAACCGCCAAGACCGGGTGGGTAGCCCGTGAACTGCCAAGCTCCGAGCGGGTTACCAGTGAGTCGTCCAGTCCGGCCGGGTTATACTTCCGGCCGGTTTACGCCATGGGGTATATCCCCGACATTAGCCCCCAGTTTAATTTGGATTTATCTATGTTAAACTGATCCTGTAAAATAAACACAAGAAACAAACTTGACAGGTTGTGCTCTGGGTTAAGAATTCTTGTAAACCGGCACCTGATCATCCTTAAGTCCTTGTCATTTCCTCCTTCTAGTAAATCCAGGTCAATAAGCCAGCGTCATACTCAATTTTCTGACATTGGTTTCTCATAGAAGAATATTGTGAAGAATAATCCACTTGAGTCGGCTTCCAAAGCGCCGGTTTAAGAAATATTGGTCTTGAAATATTCATCTGATATTCAGCCGGTTTGAAGATGTAAAAACTTGCCGGTTTAACATTACCAAAATGGTCGGGTTATAAAAACTGATGATCCGGGATTATGACCGTTTATAGACGCCGGGTTATGATTGTTGCCAACGCCGGATCACACAATTAATCTTCCCGATTTGCCAAAAACTGAGAATTTGAAGATGTTCCTCCTTTATATGCATATTACCTGTAGCCCCCAAGTCTTAAGAGGAGAACATAATGATAGCTTAAGACTTGTGTCAATATAAATGTTGCAACCTTGAAGAAATCCATGTTGTT
>NC_053028.1:35266905-35426565 GCF_003073215.2 Triticum urartu | reverse complement strand
GTCGCCTTAATTGTCGGAGACCTATTAAACAAAAAAAAGGGGTATCATGGATAAGGTTCTTTACAACAGGTGACGTCACGCCGGTTTACAACAACCAGAGAAGATGACATCATGGCGGTTCAACAAATTACAAGAAGATGTTGAAGGTGAAGATTTTTGCTAAGGATTGACATGAACTTGTTCAAATCAATCCGGGGCCTAATGTTGGGGATATTACTACTGGGCGTAAACCGACCTATCAGGGCCGGGTTAACTTCATCAGTAGTTAATTATGTTAAAGCCAAAGAAGGCAGATGAGAGCTCAAGGCCCATAGTCGGTTTAAGGCCTGTAGCCGTAAACCGGCGCCGGTATGAAACTTGTATTGTAAGTTAGGAATAAGTAGAGACCAAACTGGACACATCTATGAGCCGGTATTGGGAATCTGTGAGCCGACGGGCGTCACCCGTGTATATAAGGGGACGACCCGGCGGCGTTTCAGAGGAGGGACAACAACTCGAGACTTAGGCGAAGCTTGTTTGCTCCCTAGTCATCGAAACCCCATCAATTCCATCACAACTAGACGTAGGCTTTACCTTCATCGAAGGGGCCGAACTAGTATAAACTCTCTTGCGTCCCTGTGTCCACTTTAACCCCTTCAAGCTAACCCGTCGCGATGGCTCCACGACTAATTCCTTTCTCTAGGACATCTGCCGTGACAAAACCATGACAGTTCCGTTTATTATGACATGCTTCATCATTGTCATATTGCTTTGCATGATCATGTAGTTGACATCGTATTTGTGGCAAAGCCACCGTTCATAATTCTTTCATACATGTCACTCATGAGTCATTGCACATCCCGGTACACTGCCGGAGGCATTCATATAGAATCATATCTTGTTCTAAGTATCGAGTTGTAATTCTTGAGTTGTAAGTAAATAAAAGTGTGATGATCATCATTATTAGACCATTGTCCCAGTGAGGAAAGGATGATGGAGACTATGATTTCCCCACAAGTCGGGATGAGACTCCGGACAAAAAAAAGAGAAGGCCCCCAAAAAACTGAGAGAAAAAGAGAGACGGGACAATGCTACTATCGTTTTACCACACTTGTGCTTCAAAGTAGCACCATGATCTTCATGATAGAGATTCTCCTATGTTGTCACTTTCATATACTAGTGGGAATATTTCATTATAGAACTTGGCTTGTATATTCCAATGATGGGCTTCCTCAAAACACCCTAGGTCTTCGTGAGCAAGCGAGTTGGATGCACACCCACTAGTTTCTTTTGTAGAGCTTTCATATACTTATAGCTCTAGTGCATCCGTTGCATGGCAATCCCTACTCACTCACATTGATATCTATTAATGGGCATCTCCATAGCCCGTTGATACTCCTAGTTGATGTTAGACTATCTTCTCCTTTTTGTCTTCTACACAACCACCATTCTATTCCACCTATAGTGCTATGTCCATGGCTCAAGCTCATGTATTGCGTGAAGATTGAAAATAGTTTGAGAACATCAAAAGTGTGAAACAATTGCTTAGCTTGTCATCAGGGTTGTGCATGATTTAAATATTTTTTGTGATGAAGATAGAGCATAGCCAGACTATATGATTTTGTAGGGATAGCTTTCTTTGGCCGTGTTATTTTGAGAAGACATGATTGCTTAGTTAGTATGCTTGAAGTATCATTGTTTTTATGTCGATATTAAACTTTTGTCATGAACTGGATAGGAATATTCTTGCCACAATAAAGAGAATTACATGGATAAATATGTTAGGTAGCATTCCACATCGAAAATTCTATTTTTATCATTTACCTACTCGAGGACGAGCAGCAATTAAGCTTGGGGATGTTGATACGTCTCCAATGTGTCTATAATTTTTGATTGTTCCATGCTATTATATTATCAACCTTGGATGTTTTATATGCATTTATATGTTATTTATATGATTTTTGGGACTAGCCTATTAACCTAGAGCCCAGTGCCAGTTTCTGTTTTTTCCTTGTTTTAGAGTATCGTAGAAAAGGAAAATCAAACGGAGTCCAATTAACCTGAAACTTCACGGAACTTATTTTTGGACCGAAAGAAGCCCACGGAGTATCGGAGATGGACCAGGAAAGTCCCGGGCTGCACACGAGGGTGGGGGGCGCGCCCACCCCCCTGGGCGTGCCCCCTGCCTCGTGGACAGCCCGGAGATCCACCGACGTACTTCTTCCTCCTATATAAACCCATATACCCTAAAAACTTTGGGGAGCAGAATAGATCGGGAGTTCCGCCGCCGCAAGCCTCTATAGACACCAAAAACCAATCGGGACCCTGTTCCGGCACCCTGCCGGAGGGGGGAACCCTCACCGGTGGCCATCTTCATCATCCCGGCGCTCTCCATGACAAGGAGGGAGTAGTTCACCCTCGGGGCTGAGGGTATGTACCAGTAGCTATGTGTTTGATCTCTCTCTCTCTCGTGTTCTTGAGGTGATACGATCTTGATGTATCGCGAGCTTTGTTATTATAGTTGGATTTTATGATGTTTCTCCCCTCTACTCTCTTGTAATGGATTGAGTTTTCCCTTTGAAGTTATCTTATCGGATTGAGTCTTTAAGGATTTAAGAACACTTGATGTATGTCTTGCATGGGATACCCGTCGTGACAATGGGGTATTCTATTGATCCACTTAATGTATGTTTTGGTGATCAACTCGCGGGTTCCGCCCATGAACCTATGCATAGGGGTTGGCACACGTTTTCGTCTTGACTCTCCGGTAAAAACTTTGGGGCACACTTTGAAGTACTTTGTGTTGGTTTGAATAGATGAATCTGAGATTGTGTGATGCATATCGTATAATCATACCCACGGTTACTTGAGGTGACATTGGAGTATCTAGGTGACATTAGGGTTTTGGTTGATTTGTGTCTTAAGGTGTTATTATAGTACGAACTCTATGATAGATTGAACGGAAAGAATAGCTTCATGTTATTTTACTACAGACTCTTGAATAGATCGATCAAAAAGGATAACTTTGAGGTGGTTTCGTACCCTACCATATTCTCTTCGTTTGTTCTTCGTTGTTAGTGATTTTGGATTGACTCTTTGTTGCATGTTGAGGGATAGTTATATGATCTAATTATGTTATTATTATTGAGAGAACTTGCACTAGTGAAAGTATGAACCCTAGGCCTTGCTTCAACGCATTGGAATACCGTTTACGCTCACTTTTATCATTAGCTACCTTGCTGTTTTTATATTTTCAGATTACAAAAACCTATATCTACCATCCATATTGCACTGGTATCACCATCTCTTCGCCGAACTAGTGCACTTATACAATTTACCATTTGTATTGGGTGTGTTGGGGACACAAGAGACTCTTTGTTATTTGGTTGCAGGGTTGCTTGAGAGAGACCATCTTCATCCTACGCCTCCCACAGATTGATAAACCTTAGGTCATCTACTTGAGGGAAATTTGCTACTGTCCTACAAACCTCTGCACTTGGAGGACCAACAATGTCTACAAGAAGAAGGTTGTGTAGTAGACACCAGGACTCCCCCCTTGGTGCCCCCCTCTAGGACCGTCCTCCTCCTCCTCCCACCTTTATATACATGGGAAGGGGCACCCCAAAGGCACACCAAGTCTTCTCTTAGCCATGTGCGGTGCCCCCCCCTCCATGGTTACACACCTCGGTCATATCATCGTAGTGCTTAGGCGAAGCCCTGCGCCGGTAACTTCATCAACATCGTCGCCATGACGTCGTGCTGACGGAACTCTCCCTCGGCCTCACCTGGATCAAGAGTTCGAGGGACATCACCGAGCTGAACGTGTGCTGATCGCGGAGGTGCCGTACGTTCGGTGCTAGGATCGGTCAGATCGTGAAGACGTTCGACTACATCAACCGCGTTACTAAACGCTTCCTCTTTCGGTTTACGAGGGTATGTGGACACACTCTCCCCGCTCGTTGTTATGCATCTCCTAGATATATCTTGCATGATCATAGGCAAATTGTTTGAAATACTGTGTTCCCCAACAGTGGCATCCGAGCGAGGTCTATGCCTAGATGTTATATCACGAGTAGAACACAATGAGTTGTGGGCAATAATAGTCATACTTCTTAGCAGCAACGTCTTACTTTGATTCGGCGGTATTGTTGGATGAAGCAAGCCCGGACCAATATTACATGACCGCGTTCATGAGAAAGGTTCTACCGACATGCTTCGCACAGGTGGCTAGCAGGTGTCTGTTTCTCCAGCTTTAGTTGAATCGAGTTTGACTACACCCTGTCCTTGTTGAAGGTTAAAATAGCACACTTGATGAAAAATTGTTGTGGTTTTGATGGGTAGGTAAGAACGGTTCTTGGTAGAAGCCCGTAGCAGCCACGTAAAACTTGCAACAACAAAGTAAAGGACGTCTAACTTGTTTTTGTAGGGCTTGTTGTGATGTGATATGGTCATGACGTGATGATATATAAATTGTTGTATGAGATGATCATGTTTTGTAACAGTTATCATCAACTGGCAGGAGCCATATGATTGTCGCTTTATTGTATGAAATGCAATCGCCATGTAATTGCTTTACTTTATCACTAAGCGGTAGCGAAAGTCTTAGAAGCAATAGTTGGCGAGACGACAACGATGCTACGATGGAGATCAAGGTGTCAAGCCGGTGACGATGGTGATCCTGATGGTGCTTTGGACATGGAGATCAAAGGCACAAGATGATGATGGCCATATCATATCACTTGTTTTGATTGCATGTGATTTTATCCTTTATGCATCTTATTTTGCTTAGTATGGTGGTAGCATTATAAGATGATCCCTCACTAAATTTCAAGGTATAAGTGTTCTGTCTGAGTATGCACCATTGCGACAGTTCGTCGTGCCGAGACACCACTTGATGATCGGGTGTGATAAGCTCTACGTTCACATACAACGGGTGCAAGCCAGTTTTGCACATGCAGAATACTCGGGTTAAACTTGACGAGCCTAGCATATGCAGATATGGCCTCGGAACACTGAGACCGAAAGGTCGAGCGTGAATCATATAGTAGATATGATCAACATAGTGATGTTCACCATTGAAAACTACTCCATCTCACGTGATGATCGGACATGGTTTAGTTGATATGGATCACATGATCGTTTTGATGACTAGAGGGATGTATATCTAAGTGGGAGTTCTTAAGTAATATGATTATTGAACTTTAATTTATCATGAACTTAGTACCTGATAGTATTTTGCATGTCTATGTTGTTGTAGATAAATGGTCCGTGCTACTGTTCCTTTTAATTTTAATGCGTTCCTAGAGAAAGCTAAGTTGAAAGATAATGGTAGCAACTACACGGACGGGGTCCGTGACTTGAGGATTATCCTCATTGCTGCACAGAAGAATTACGTCCTGGAAGCACCGCTGGGTGCCAAACCCGCTGCAGGAGCAACTCCGGACGTATGAACGTCTGGCGGAGCACAGCTGATGACTACTCGATAATTCAGTGTGCCATGCTTTACGGCTTAGAACCAGGACTTCAACGTCGTTTTGAACGTCATGGAGCATATGATATGTTCCAGGAGTTGAAGTTAATATTTCAAGAAAATGCCCGGATTGAGAGATATGAAGTCTCCAATAAGTTCTGCAAAGGGACTGGTCACTGGAAGCGGAACTGCCCCAAGTATTTGGCGGATAAGAAGGATGGCAAAGTGAAAGGTATATCTGATGTACATGTTATTGATGTATACTTTACTAGTGTTCATAGTAACCCCAGGGTATTTGATATCGGTTTAGTTGCTATGATTACTAACTCGAAATAGGAGTTGCAAAATGAACAAAGATTAGTTATGGGTGAAGTGACGATGTGTGTTGGAAATAATTCCAAGGTTGATAAGATCACCATCGCACACTCCCTCTACCTTCGAGATTAGTCTTGGACCAAAACAAATGTTATTTAGTGTTTGCGTTGAGCATGAATATGATTGGATCATGTTTATTGCAATACGGTTATTCATTTAAGTGAAAGAATAATTGTTGTTCTGTTTACATGAATAAAACCTTCTATGGTCATACACTTAATATAAATGGTTTATTGAATCTTGATCGTAATGATACACATATTCATAATATTGATGCCAAAATATACAAAGTTAATAATGATAGTGCAACTTATTTGTGGCACTGCCGTTTAGGTCATATTGGTGTGAAGCGCATGAAGAAACTCCATGCTGATGGGCTTTTGGAATCACTTGATTATGAATCACTTGATGCTTGCGAACCATGCCTCATGGGTAATATGACTAAGACTCCATTCTCCGTAACAATGGAGCGAGCAACTGACTTATTGGAAATAATACATACTGATGTATGCAGTTCGATAAGTGTTAAGGCTCACGGCGGGTATCGTTATTTTCCGACCTTCACAGATGATTTGAGCAGATATGGGTATATCTACTTAATGAAACACAAGTCTGAAACATTTTGAAAAGTTCAAAGAAATTCAGAATGAAGTTAAGAATCATCGTAATAAGAAAATAAAGTTTCTACAATCTGATCACGGAGGCAAATATTTGAGTTACAAGTTTGGCCTTCATTTAAAAACAATGTCTAGTAGTTTCACAACTCATGCCACCGGAACACCACGGAGTAATAGTGTGTCCGAACGTCATAACCGTACTTTATTAGATATGGTGCGATCTACGATGTCTCTTACCGATTTACCACTATCATTTTTGGGTTATGCATTAGAGACAACTGCATTCACGTTAAATAGAGCACCGTCCAATCTGTTGAGACAACACCGTATGAACTATGGTTTAGCAAGAAATTTAAGTTGTCGTTTCTTAAAGTTTGGGGTTGCAATGCTTATGTGAAAAAAACTTCAGCCTGATAAGCTCGAACCCAAATCGGAGAAGTGCGTCTTCATAGGATACCCAAAAGAAACTGTTGGGTACACCTTCTATCATAGATCCAAAGGCAAGATCTTTGTTGCTGAGAATGGATCCTTTCTAGAGAAGGAGTTTCTGTCGAAAGAAGTGAGTGGGAGGACAGTAGAACCTGATGAGGTAATTGTACTTTCTCTCGAGTTGGAGAGTAGTTCAGCACAGAAATCAGTTCCAGTGATGCCTACACCAATTATTGAGGAAGTTAATGATGATAATCATGAAACTTCAGTTCAAGTTACTACCAAACCTCGTACGTCAACCAGAGTACATTCCGCACCAGAGTGGTATGGTAATCCTGTTCTGAAAGTCATGTTACTATACCATAACGAACCTGCGAACTATGAGGAAGCGATGATGAGCCTAGATATCGCAAAATTCCTTGAGGCCATGAAATCTGAGATGGGATCCATGTATGAAGAACATAGTGTGGAATTTGGTTGACTTACCCGATGATTGGCAAGCCATTGAGAATAAATGGATTTTCAAGAGGAAGACGGACGCTGATAGTAGTGTTACTATCTACAAAGCTCGAATTGTCGCAAAAAGTTTTTGACAAGTTCAAGGTGTTGACTACGATGAGATTTTCTCACTCATAGCGATGCTTAAGTCTGTCTGAATCATGTTAGCAATTGCCACATTTTATGAAATCTGGCAAATGGATGTCAAAACTGCATTCCTTAATGGATTTCTTAAAGAAGAGTTGTATATGATGCAACAAGAAGGTTTTGTCGATCCTAAAGGTGCTAACAAAATGTACAAGCTCCAGCGATCAATCTATGGACTGGTGCAAGCATCTCAGAGTTGGAATATATGCTTTGATAAGTTGATCAGAGCATATAGTTTTATACAGACTTGCGGTGAAGCCTATATTTACAAGAAAGTGAGTGGGAGCACTATAGCCTTTCTGATAAATATATGTGAATGACATAATGTTGATCGGAAATGATCTAGAATTTTCTAGAAAGCATAAAGGAGTGTTTGAAAGGAGTTTTTCAAAGAAAGACCTCGGTGAAGCTACTTACATATTGGGCATCAAGATCTATAGAGATAGATCAAGACGCTTGATAAGATTTTTCAATGAGTACATACCTTGACAAGATTTTTGAAGTGGTTCAAAATGGAACAGTCAAAGAAGGAGTTCTTGCATGTATTGCAAGGTGTAAAGTTGAGTAAGACTCAAAACACGACCATGGCAGAAAATAGAAACGGAATGAAAGTCATTCCCTAAGCCTCAGCCATAGGTTCTATAAAGTATTCTATGTTGTGCACCAAACCTATTGTTTACCTTGCCATGAGTTTGGCAAGGGGGTACGATATTGATCCAGGAGTGGATCACTTGACAGCGGTCAAAATTATCCTTAGAAGACTAAGGGGATATTTCTCGTTTATGGAGGTGATAAAGAGTACGTCGTAAAGACTTATGCCAATGCAAGCTTTTACACCGATCTGGATGACTCTGAGTCTCAATCTGGATACATATTGAAAGTGGGAGCAATTAGCTAGAGTAGCTCCATACAGAGCATTATAGACATAGAAAATTTGCAAAATACTTATGCCTCTGAATGTGACAGACCCATTGACTAAGCTTCTCTCACAAGCAAAACATGCTCACACCTCAGTGCAAGGGTAATGCAGTGATGTCTACTACACAACCTTCTTCTTGTAGACGTTGTTGGGCCTCCAAGTGCAGAGGTTTGTAGGACAGTAGCAAATTTCCCTCAAGTGGATGACCTAAGGTTTATCAATCCGTAGGAGGTGTAGGATGAAGATGGTCTCTCCCAAGCAACCCTGCAACCAAATAACAAAGAGTCTCTTGTGTCCCCAACACACCCAATACAATGGTAAATTGTATAGGTGCACTAGTTTGGCGAAGATATGGTGATACAAGTGGTATATGGATATTAGATAATGGTTTTTGTAATCTGAAAATATAAAAACAACAAGGTAACTAATGACAGAAGTGAGCGTAAACGGTATTGCAATGCTAGGAAACAAGGCCTAGGGTTCATACTTTCACTAGTGCAAGTCCTCTCAACAATAATAACATAACTGGATCACATAACTATCCCTCAACATGCAACAAAGAGTCACTCCAAAGTCACTAATAGCGGAGAACAAACGAAGAGATTATGGTAGGGTATGAAACCACCTCAAAGTTATTCTTTCCAATCAAAACGTTGGGCTATTCCTATAAGTGTCACAAACAGCCCTAGAGTTCGTACTAGAATAACACCTTAAGACACAAATCAACCAAAACCCTAATGTCACCTAGATACTCTAATGTCACCTCAAGTATCCGTGGGTATGATTATACGATATGCATCACACAATCTCAGATTCATCTATTCAAACCAACACAAAGAACTTCTAAGAGTGCCCCAAAGTTTCTACCGGAGAATCATGACGAAAACGTGTGCCAACCCCTATGCATAGGTTCATGGGCGGAACCCGCAAGTTGATCACCAAAACATACATCAAGTGAATCACGTGATATCCCATTGTCACCACAGATACGCACGGCAAGACATACATCAAGTGTTCTCAAATCTTTAAAGACTCAATCCGATAAGATAACTTCAAAGGGGAAACTCAATGCATTACAAGAGAGTAGAGGGGGGAGAAAACATCATAAGATCCAACTATAATAGCAAAGCTCGCGATACATCAAGATCGTACCACCTCAAGAACACGAGAGAGAGAGAGAGAGAGATCAAACACATAGCTACTGGTACATACCCTCAGCCCCGAGGGAGAACTACTCCCTCCTCGTCATGGAGATCACCGGGATGATGAAGATGGCCACCGGAGAGGGATTGCCCCTCCGGCAGGGTGCCGGAACGGGTCTAGATTGGCTTTCGATGGCTACGGAGGCTTCTGGCGGCGGAACTCCCGATCTATTATGCTCCCCGAAGTTTTTAGGGTATATGAGTATATATGGGAGGAAGAAGTACGTCGGTGGACCTCCGGGCTGTCCACGAGGCAGGGGGCGCGCCCAGGGGGAGTGGGCACGCCCCCACCCTCGTCGGCAGCCCTGGACTCTCCTGGTCCAACTCCGATACTCCGTGGGCTTCTTCTGGTCCAAAAATAAGTTCTGTGGAGTTTCAGGTCAATTGGACTCTATTTGATTTTCCTTTTCTGCGATACTCTAAAACAAGGAAAAACACAAACTGGCACTAGGCTCTGGGTTAATAGGTTAGTCCCAAAAATAATACAAAAGTGCATAATAAATCCCATAAACATCCAAAACAGATAATATAATAGCATGGAACAATCAAAAATTATAGATACGTTAGAGACGTATCACGCAGCAGAAAACAAAAAAATTCGGACCTACGCACCAGCCCAGGACCACTATGGAGACTGCATACAAGGTTTGATCTTTTCGTTACCGACTCATAGTGCAGCGGGAAGTAGAGTCGATGACGATCGGCGGTTCAGATCCCCGCAGCTAGGATTTACAACCTCCTAACCGCGAGGATGTATACCCTCATCTGCCCCTCGGACAGCCCTCCGGGAGGTGGTCGGACAGTCCCCCGGACGGTGTCGCGAACAGCCCTTCGGGAGGACCTTTGAAACTCGGACGGTCACACGGACTGCCCTTCGGGAGGCACTCTCAAACTAAGACCGAAACTACGATCTCTCTACAGAGTTGCCCACATACGGTGTCATCTATCCGGCAGGGCTTCGCCGTCTAGAACTAGTTCCTGCCGGAACCCAGACAGCCTTTCGGCTCTACAAAACTATGTCGTGGGGAGGGAGAGAGAAGCCAGATCATTGCATGGCACTTGTATGTGAGAAGGGATGAGGTGTGGGCTACCCACTCCTCCTTTATTTATAGGTGTAGCGACCAGACCTCAAACAGTCTGATCTCTATGCTCCGGTGTCATCCCTGGATCAGTAATGCTGACACCACACAGTACTAGGAGGATTTCTAGCAGAGTAGCAATCACACACTTATTACATCGAGTGTCTCAAAAGATAACTTATTACAATAAATATGGCTTAAGGCCATCTAATAACGATAACGCCAGAAGGCTTGGAAGATAAGTGAGTCCATCAACTCCAACGGCATCACTGAGTATAGAACCACGACCTAAAAACTCCTTAATCATCGTCTGAAAAGTCTGCAACATTAACATTGCAGCCCGAAAACGGGCCAGCACATGGAATATGCTGGCAATGTAACACATAGAGAGTAATGAGGTGAAATAGCTATACTATATGCATATTTGGCTGGTGGAAAGCTCTATGGTTACAGTTTTGCGTAAAGCCAATTTTTCCCTAATCCAAAGGAATAAATTTATTTAACTATCATGATAGTTGTTAAACATTGAGAATGGTTGACAGCATTCTCAATCCCAATTAAGCATCATCATTAAACATAACCCAACAAAATTAATTTATAGTAACATGTTGAGATTCACATGATAATCCAGGTACTAGATACTCAAGATGTCCATAACCGGGGACACGGCTAATCATGATTAGTTTATACACTCTACAGAGGTTTGCGCACTTTTCCCCACAAGACTTGATCGCCTCCATTTGGTTTCTCGCACTACATGGTGTTTGAGAAGACGGATGACCGAGACATAGTCTTTCAGAAGCGCTAGCACCTTACGATCGGGTAGACCGTACCACCTACATCCCCTACATCTGCTAGTCTACCACTTTAAGAGTTCGCACAACTTAGTCAACTATGCTAGAGCCCATAATAGCTTGTGGCTGCACACGGAAGTTTCTAGTATGAATAGTCTCATGATCCCTTTGAGCCTGGGTGGTGGTCCAAAAGAAAACAGGAAAGTCCTGGAATACCTAGGTGCCTCAATCCACCCAGATGTGTGTTTAAGTTGCCACCTTAGATAAACCATTAATTAACAATCTCACATCTGTCATGGATATCACTCACCCAATCCACATCTACTAGCATAGCATGGCATAATAAGCAAACGTAGAGTAACTCCCAAAGGTTTGATAATAACAGGTAATAGGTACTACCTCATCTACTTCCCATCCCACAATTTAATTAGATCCTAATCATGCAGTGTGTGAGGATTGATCTAATGCAATAAAACTGGGTAGTAGAAAAGGTATGATCAAAGTGTTACTTGCCTTGCTGATGATCCGCGAAACCTAACGATTCGAAGTAACAGGCGGCGCACTGCGGGTATTCTATCGCAGACAAACAAACAAGCATACAATAAGTACTCATCTAATGCGCGGGTAAAACTCAAATAAGAGATCTAACCAGAAGGTTCAACTTAAGAACTCCGGTTGGCAAAAAGAATCAAATCGAACGAAGCAACGAAAGTCAAACGGCGAAAGAAAACAACTTCGTTCTAGTAATCTGGATCTAGGGCAAATTTTACAGTAGCAAAATCTTGTTTAAGTTGGTTAAACGGATAGAGGGTTTTGAGACGAATCTCTAGGCGCTTGAATCGCCTGATTCTGATAAACGAGCGAAAAGTTAAACTAAAATAAAAATCGGATCAGGAATCGCGATCAGAAAAATCGTGGATTTAATCCGAGAAAAAAGAAAAACGACGAACGCTCGCTAGAACGAACGAACGGGTGAACGCTCGCTATTTAAATAAACCGAAAAAACCGATCTATTTAAAAAAACTAAATCTAGAAAAAACCGACAAAAACCGATTTCTTTTTTTAAAACGTTGGCACGGAAGTCGAGGCGGCGGCGGCGGCGACGGTGTCCGGCGACGGCGGCGCGGGCGGCGGCGGCGGCGGAAGCGGCGGCTGGGGCGGGCGGCTAGGGCGGCGGCTGGGCTAGGGTTTCCCCCGGGTGGGCTGCCCCGGCTTATAAAGGCCCCCCCTCGGGCCGGAGTCCTAGTCGGACACGGCCCGTAGGTCGGTTCGTTTTTTTTATTATTCCGCTCGGAAGAAAAATAAAAAGAAATACTGAACGGACTCCAAAAATTCCGAAATAAATTTTCACGAGCTTCTAAAATCAAGCCGCACACGGTGAACATTTATTTGGGACCTAAATGCAATTTTGAAAAATGCACATTTTTCCTAAATTCAAATAAAACACCGAAAAACTCCGAAATAAAATCTTATTTGATTTTATTATTAAATCCTCAATATTTCTTTATTTTGGGAAAGTCATTTTATTCCCTCTCTCATATTTTTGTAGTAGAAATAATTGATGATAAAATAAATAAAATGAAATGATCCTATTCTCAAAATTTGAAAAACTCAAATATGAAAATAACGAAATCTCCAACTCTCTCCGTGGGTCATTGAGTTGCGTAGAATTTCTAGGATCAACCAAAATGCAAAATAAAATATGATATGCAATGATGATCTAATGTATAACATTCCAAATTGAAAATTTGGGATGTTACAAACCTACCCCCCTTAAGATGAATCTCGCCCTCGAGATTCGGGTTGGCTAGAAAATAGGTGAGGGTGGTCTTTGAGCAAATCTTCCTCTCGTTCCCAGGTGGCTTCATCCTTTGTGTGGTGGCTCCACTGAACTTCGCAAAACTTGATAACCTTGCTGCGGGTAACTCAGCTGGCAAACTCGAGGATCTTAATTGGTTTCTCCTCATAGGTCAAATCGTTATCCAACTGCATAGTTTCTAAGGGCACTGTGTCTCTCAAAGGTATGTCAGCTATCTCCGCGTGACACTTCTTTAACTGAGAAACGTGGAACACATCATGAACTCCTAAGAATCCTTCGGGCAATTCCAACTTGTAGGCCACTTCTCCCATACATTCCAAAACTCGATATGGTCCTACAAATCGTGGTGCTAACTTCCCTTTAACTCCAAAACGCTTTGTTCCCCGAAGTGGAGATACTCGAAGATAAGCTCTATCTCCCACTTCGTAAACTGTCTCCTTACGTTTAGAATCTGCATAACTTTTCTGCCTGGACTGGGCTACCTTGAGCCTATCGCGAATCAACTTCACCTTCTGTTCAGACTCTTTAATCAAGTTAGGTCCAAACAACTGGCGGTCTCCAACTTCGTCCCACGACAACGGTGTCCTGCACCTTCTTCCATACAAGGTTTCGAAAGGGGCCATCTTTAAACTGGTTTGATAACTGTTGTTGTAAGAGAACTCTGCATATGGCAAATTATCGTCCCAACTAGATCCGTAATCTAGCGCACAAGCTCTCAGCATATCCTCCAAAATCTGATTGACTCTCTCGGTCTGTCCATCTGTCTGTGGATAAAAAGCTGTACTAAATTCTATCCTAGTTGCCAAAGTTTCGTGCAACTGTTTCCAGAACTTTGAGGTAAACTGGGTTCCTCTATCTGATACGATACTCCTTGGAACTCCATGCAAACATACGATCCTGGTCATGTATATCTTTGCCAACTTAGCACTGGTGTAAGTGGTCTTTACTGGGATGAAATGAGCTACTTTTGTCAATCGATCGACTACAACCCAAATCGAGTCATAGCCTGCACGAGTCCTAGGCAATCCCGTGATAAAATCCATACCTAGCTTATCCCACTTCCATTCGGGTATCGGCAATGGTTGTAACAATCCTGCTGGCTTCTGATGCTCTGCCTTTACTCTCTGACATACATCACAAACTGCTACATACTCCGCAATATCCTTCTTCATTCCGGTCCACCAGAAAATATCCTTCAAATCCAAATACATCTTGGTATTACCTGGGTGAATCGAATATGGTGAATTGTGTGCCTCTTGCAGTATCAACTTCCTAATCTCCGGGTCATTGGGCACATAAACGCGGTCTTCAAACCATAGGGTGTCGTGCTCATCCTCACGAAATCCTTTAGCTTTTCCTTTGCTCAGGTTCTCCTTTATAGCGGCAATCTCTTGGTCAACTTTCTGAGCTTCTCTGATTCTATCCATCAAAGTTGACTGAATCTCCAATGCTGCTACGTAGCCTCTCAGAACTATTTCCAAACATAGTTCACGAAGATTTTCTGCTAACTCCTTGGGTATTTCTCCCGTCATTAACGTATTGACATGGCTCTTATGGCTTAATGTGTCAGCTACTACATTAGCCTTTCCGGGGTGATAATGCAATTTCATATCATAGTCCTTGATAAGCTCCAACCATCTCCTTTGTTTGAGATTCAACTCCTTCTGTGTGAAAATGTACTTCAAACTCTTATGATCCGTGTACACCTCACAATGATTTCCAATGAGGAAATGTCTCCATGTTTTCAATGCATGCACTACGGCTGCTAACTCCAAATCATGCGTAGCATAATTCAACTCAGGAGGCTTCAGTTGTCTTGAGGCATATGAAACAACTCTCCCTTCCTGCATAAGCACTGCTCCAAGTCCTTGACGTGAAGCGTCGCAATACACCTCATAATCTTTGGTCTGGTCTGGCAAAATCAACACTGGTGAGGTAACCAAACGTTTCTTCAACTCCTGGAAACTAGCCTCACATTCCTCTGTCCATATGAACTTGGTATCTTTCTTCAACAACTCAGTCATAGGCTTCGCAATCTTTGAGAAATTCTCAATAAATCTCCGGTAGTATCCTGCGAGTCCAAGAAAACTCCGGATCTCTCCAACTGTTGTTGGGGCTTCCAACTTGGTCACGGTTTCAACTTTAGCGGGATCTACTGCTATACGTTCTCCAGATATAACATGTCCGAGGAATCCTACTTCCTTCAACCAAAACTCACATTTGCTGAACTTGGCATATAATTGATGTTCTCTAAGCTTTCCAAGTACCAAACGCAAATGCTCCTTATGATCCTCTTCATTCTCCGAATAAACCAGGATATCATTAATGAACACTACGACGAACTTATCCAAAAACTCCATAAACACTTTGTTCATCATGTTCATAAAATAGGCAGGTGCATTAGTCAGACCAAATGACATAACGGTATACTCATAAAGCCCATACCTGGTGGTAAAAGCTGTCTTCGGAATATCCTGTTCTCGAATCTTCAACTGGTGGTACCCTGATCGCAGATCGATCTTGGAAAATACCTTAGCTCCTTGCAATCGATCAAACAGATCGTTGATCATAGGTAGTGGGTACTTGTTCTTGATCGTTACTTCATTCAATCCTCGATAATCAACAACCATCCTTAACGATCCATCCTTCTTCTCCACTAGTAGTACTGGCGATCCCCAAGGTGAAGAACTTGGGCGAATATATCCCTTATCCAGTAACTCCTTAATCTGCTTCTTAATTTCCACCAAATCCTTTCCTGGCATCCTATATGGTGTCTTTGATATTGGCCCTGTGCCTGGCAATAGCTCAATAAAAAACTCAATATCTCTATCCGGTGGCATGCCTGGCAACTCCTTCGGAAATACATCAGGGAAATCCCTTACCACTGGTACTTCCTTCTGCACAACTCCTGTTAAGCAATTTACTTGAGTCCTCTTTGGCACATGCCGGGATACATACTTAATCCTTCTCCCTTCTGGGGTGGTAAGAAAAATTGACATGCTAGCACATTCAATATTCCCTTCATACTTTGATAACCAACCCATGCGTAATATCACATCTAATCCTTGGGATTCCAATACTATTAGGTCTGAGGGAAAAACATAGTTACCAATCCTTAATGGTAACCGATCACACCATAGACTAGCCACATACTCTGCTCCAGGCGAGGTTACTAACATGGGTGACCTAAGGGCTTGGGTTGATAGGTTATACTTATCCACAAATCCCCTTGAGATGTATGAATGCGATGCACTAGTATCAAAAAGAACGAGTGCAGTAAATGACTTAACCAAAAACTTACCTATTACTGCATCGGGCTGAGCTTCAACCTCCTCCACGCTAACGTGGTTCACCTGTCCCCTGTTGAAAGGGTTCGGCTTCTTCCCAGAACTTCCATTGCCATTTTGGCCTTCAAGACATTCATTGGCATAATGTCCGGTCTTCTGACACTTAAAGCAAGTGACTTGGCTCAGGTCCTTCTTGGCTGGGGTTGATGGGTTGGTGCGGTTCTGGCCGTTGCTTCCTCCATTTCCATTACCATTCTTGGTGCCATTGTGATTGTGCGAGCTACCTCCTCCATGGGTATGCTGAAAATGTCCTCCCGGTCTAGGGGTAAAACGTGGCTTCTGCTGAGCTCCTGAATTGTACTTTCCTTGTCCATACTTCCTCTTGCGGTTCTCAATCTGCTGTTGCTTCCCTTCAATCATAAGAGCACGATCTACCAACTCCTGGTAGTTGTTGAAGGTTGCTACCATCAACTGCATGCTCAACTCATCATCCAGTCCTTCCAGAAACTTCTCCTGCTTAGCTGCATCCGTAGCGACGTCATCTGGGGCATAACGTGCTAACTTACTAAATTCCTCCACATACTGGCCAACTGTCCGTCCTCCTTGGCGCAAGTTGTGAAACTCACGCTTCTTCATGGCCATAGCTCCTGCTGAAACATGGGCAGTATGAAAAGCCTGCTGAAACTGGTCCCATGTGACAGTGTCGACAGGGAAAGTGGCTATGAAATTCTCCCACCATGATGCTGCGGGTCCTTCTAGCTGATGTGCGGCAAACTTCACCTTCTCCGCATCTGTGCATCCTACTGTGGTCAACTCCCTAGCTGTCTTGCGGAGCCAATCATCTGTTACTACCGGCTCGGTGCTACTGGAAAACACCAGCGGATTCAGCCTAAGAAAACGGGCTAAGTGGTCAACAGGTGGTGGTGGTGGTGGGTTGTTGTTGTTGTTCCCCTGATTCTGATTCTGAACTAGCAACTGCATCAATGTGTTCTACTGCTGGATCAACTGGGTGAGCTCCGGTGGAAAGGCAAATCCGGGGTCACGTCTCGGAGGCATCTGAGGGTTTAGAAAAGATGAGATATAAGAATAGAGGGGGTCTAAAGAGAAAACACTACCCATATGCACATGAGGCAAAAACAAACAATTCACTTCAATCAATCAAACAAAGGCAAACAATCGATCTATCTATCACAAAAGTGCTCGGACTACTATATTTACATGGTGGACTACTACTACTGATGAGGTGGTCTACTAGAAATATTCTTCGGTTCCAGACTCCATGATATCTGCTCCAGCTTCATCAACATAGTCATCATCGCTACTATCTGGTTCCGAGTCGGTGCCGTCGATGATGATGTAGTGTTCCGGGCTAATCTCCTGGGTTCTTCGTCTTCATCTACTGGCGTAGGGTCTCCCATAAATATGCCAATCTTCTTGATCAGGCCGTCATTCTTCTCCACCAATACTTTTATTTCTTCTTCATAATCTTCACGTGTAGCCTTGAGTTCTTCCTCCAGTTCCTTGATTCTAGTCTTAGCCTTCTTCAGATCTATCATGTCGGCGCACGTCTGGTTCTCCTGTCGTCAAATGTGCTGATTTAACTCCTGGATAAAAGCTGCGATTGACCTATCCTTCCTGGTGCTGATCATCTCCCAGTGCTCATCTTGGCGCCCACAAATCTGGTAGATAGTATCCTTGAGATCCTTGCGGTAGACTTCTCCAATGCGTCCCATGGCGATGTGAGCTGCCATGCTCTTTCCTAGACTCCAAGTTGGTGCATCAAAAGAAAACTCTATGGGCTCAGTGACTGGCATGAACGTCCTTCCTGGAACTTGAACTTGAATCATCCAGCGCTCTTCTTCAGGTAAACTGGTGTTGTAGGTTCCCGTGAAGCTAGGTACTCCTATATTCAGGTATCTAGTGACTTCCTTCAAGTGTCGTCCAAAGGGTGTATCTTCATCCGGTTGTGTGAACTTGTTCCTTGCATCCGCCATCCTAAAGAGTAGAAAAGATGAGAAATCAGAAGAGAAGAGAGTGAATAGTGATCTAGGTCTTTTAGCTTAGTGGTCGTGTCCTACAGTCAGCGTGTGCTCTGATACCATCTCTGTAGCGACCAGACCTCAAACAGTCTGATCTTTGTGCTCCGGTGTCATCCCTGGATCAGTAATGCTAACACCACACAGTACTTGGAGGATTTATAGCAGAGTAGCAATCACACACTTATTACATCGAGTGTCTCAAAAGAGAATTTATTACAATAAATATGTCTTAAGGCCATCTAATAACGATAACAGCGGAAGGCTTGGAAGATAAGTGAGTCCATTAACTCCAACGGCATCACTGAGTATAGAACCACGACCTAAAAACTCCTCAATCGTCATCTGAAAAGTCTGCAACATTAACGTTGCAGCCCGAAAACGGGTCAGCACATGGAATATGCGGGCAATGTAACACATAGAGAGTAATGGAATGAAATAGCTATACTATATGCATATTTGGCTGGTGGAAAGCTCTATGGTTACAGTTTTGCGTAAAGCCAATTTTTCCCTACTTCAAAGGAATAAATTTATTTAACTATCATGGTAGTTGTTAAACATTGAGAATGGTTGACAGCATTCTCAATCCCAATTAAGCATCATCATTAAACATAACCCAACAAAATTAATTTAGAGTAACATGTTGAGATTCACATGATAATCCAGGTACTAGATACTCAAGATGTCCATAACCGGGGACACGGCTAATCATGATTACTTTATACACTCTACAGAGGTTTGCGCACTTTTCCCCACAAGACTTGATCGCCTCCATTTGGTTTCTCGCACTACATGGTGTTTGAGAAGACGGATGACCGAGACATAGTCTTTCAGAAGCGCTAGCACCTTACGATCGGGTAGACCGTACCACCTACATCCCCTACATCTGCTAGTCTACCACTGTAAGAGTTCGCACAACTTAGTCAACTATGCTAGAGCCCATAATAGCTTGTGGCTGCACACGGAAGTATCTAGTATGAATAGTCTCATGATCCCTTTGAGCCTGGGTGGCGGTCCAAAAGAAAACAGGCAAGTCCTGGAATACCCAGGTGCCTCAATCCACCCAGATGTGTGTTTAAGTTGCCACCTTAGATAAACCATTAATTAACAATCTCACATCTGTCATGGATATCACTCACCCAATCCACGTCTACTAGCATAGCATGGCATAATAAGCAAACGTAGAGTAACTCCCAAAGGTTTGATAATAACAGGTAATAGGTACTACCTCATCTACTTCCCATCCCACAATTTAATTAGATCCTAATCATGCAATGTGTGAGGATTGATCTAATGCAATAAAACTGGGTAGTAGAAAAGGTATGATCAAAGTGTTACTTGCCTTGCTGATGATCCGCGAAACCTAACGATTCAAAGTAACAGGCGGCGCACTCCGGGTATTCTATCGCAGACAAACAAACAAGCATACAATAAGTACTCATCTAATGCACAGGTAAAACTCAAATAAGAGATCTAACCAGAAGGTTCAACTTAAGAACTCCGGTTGGCAAAAAGAATCAAATCGAACGAAGCAACGAAAGTCAAACGGCGAAAGAAAACAACTTCGTTCTAGTAATCTAGATCTAGGGCAGATTTTACATTAGCAAAATCTTGTTTAAGCTAGTTAAACGGATAGAGGGTTTTGAGACGAAACTCTAGGCGCTTGAATCGCCTAATTCCGATAAACGAGCGAAAAGTTATACTAAAAAAATACTAAACGGACTCCAAAAATTCCGAAATAAATTTTCACGGGCTTCTAAAATATTAAATCCTCAATATTTCTTTATTTTGGGAAAGTCATTTTATTCCCTCTCTCATATTTTTGTAATAGAAATAATTGATGATAAAATAAATAAAATCAAATGATCCTATTCTCAAAATTTGAGAAAACTCAAATATGAAAATAACGAAATCCCCAACTCTCTCCGTGGGTCATTGAGTTGCGTAGAATTTCTAGGATCAACCAAAATGCAAAATAAAATATGATATGCAATGATGATCTAATGTATAACATTCCAAATTGAAAATTTGGGATGTTACAATTGGAACCAAGTGTAGGGTGGTCAAAAACCCAAATGCCCATCAAATGTCACACATGAAGGGCATAATGGGGAGGGAAGTGGAGCTCCATGGAGCCCCACACATGTGGCCGGCCAACCCCCTTGGGGGGGCCCCATGAGGAGCATGCTTGGCCCCCCAAGCCCTTCTAGAAGCCTTTTGGAAATATCCCAAAAGGTGACTCACCATAAAATATCCCAAAAAGCACTTTCACTATTCACGACGACATTTTTCAGCGTCTGTTCGAACTGAAAATATTTATGTGGGCTTAGAACATTTCCAGTACCCACCATAATGATTTTCAACGTGTTCTGGAACAATTCAGTTTAGTGATTTTCATCTGCGAAAAGCATCTGAACCATTCCAGTAGCTCCGAAACATTTCCGGTTTTTATTCTAAAAATTCCAAAAAGTTTCTAGAATGATTCTGCACCCTCCAAGAATTATCAGGCATGTGCCGAAACCATTTTGACTTAATGGCATACCCGAAACAACTTTTCGGTTTCACCGAAACTCATCCGGTGACCTCTCTCGAACTTTTCCGCTGTCCGAAACTTTTTCGGTGATTTTCTCTCAGACTCCTTGTCTAGTATTCAGCAGATAGATGACCCTTAAGCGTGTGACCCTATAGGTTCGGTGAAGTATAGACATGACCCGGAACCCCTTCCGATCAATGATCAACATCGGAGCCGTGGACACCCATATTGACCCCTATACCCACACGAATGAATATTCGAGTGAACCTCCAGTTGCAGTGAGCTATTCCTGTTGCTTCGCGATATGTCACAAACACCCGAGGTGAGATTTATTGCATCCCCGTGGACGAACAATTTGTCCACCATGCAAGTTACCTCGTTACCGGTTTTGTTCTCTTTTCTCGTTTCCGTGTTCCGGCATCCCTGACCTCCCAACCGCGAGGATGTATACCCTTATCTGCCCCTCGGACAGCCCTCCGGGAAGTGATCGGACAGTCCCCCGGACGGTGTTGTGAACAGCCCTTCGGGAGGACCTTTGAAACTCGGACGGTCACACGGACAGCCCTTCAGGAGGCACTCTCGAACTAATACCAAAACTACGATCTCTCTACAGAGTTGCACACATACGGTGTCATCTATCCGGCAGGGCTTCACCGTCCAGAACTAGTTCCTGCCAGCACCCAGACAGCCTTTCGGCTCTACGAAACTATTTTGCGGGGAGGGAGAGAGAAGCCAGGTCATTGCATGGCACTTGTTTGTGAGAAGGCTTAAGGTTTGTGCTGCCCACTCCTCCTCTATTTATAGGAAAGCCAAGGGGTAGGGATGGCTCACAAAAACCCAAAATGCCCATGCAAATGTCACACATGAAGGGCATAATGGGGAGGGAAGTGGAGCTCCATGGAGCCCCACACATGTGGCCGGCCAACCCCCTTGGGGGGGCCCCCATGAGGAGCATGCTTGGCCCCCCAAGCCCTTCTATAAGCCTTTTGGAAATATCCCAAAAGGTGACTCACCATAAAATATCCCAAAAAGCACTTTCACTATTCACGACGACATTTTTCAGCGTCTGTTCGAACTGAAAATATTTATGTGGGCTTAGAACATTTCCAGTACCCACCATAATGATTTTCAACGTGTTCTAGAACAATTCCAGTTTAGTGTTTTTCATCTGCGAAAAGCATCTGAACCGGTTCCAGCAGCTCCGAAACATTTCCGGTTTTTATTTATGAAAATTCCAAAAAGTTTCCAGAATGATTCTGGGACCCTCTGTCAGTGTCAAAACCGGCGGATCTCGGGTAGGGGGTCCCAAACTGTGCGTCTAGGCTGGATGGTAATAGGAGACAAGGGACACGAAGTTTTACCCATGTTTGGGCCCTCTCGATGGAGGTAAAACCCTACGTCCTGCTTGATTAATATTGATGATATGGGTAGTACAAGAGTAGATCTACCACGAGATCGAGGAGTCTAAACCCTAGAAGCTAGCCTATGGTATGATTGTTGATGTGTACGTTGTCCTACGGACTAAAACCCTCCGGTTTATATAGACATCGGATAGGGTTAGGGTTACATAGAGTCGGTTACAATGGTAGGAGATCTACATATCTGTATCGCCAAGCTTGCCTTCCACGCCAAGGAAAGTCCCTCCCGGACACGGGACGAAGTCTTCAATCTTGTATCTTCATAGTCCAGGAGTCCGGCTGAAGGTATAGTCCGGCTATCCGAACACCCCCTAATCCAGGACTCCCTCAGTAGCCCCTGAATCAGGCTTCAATGACGACGAGTCCGGCGCGCGGATTGTCTTCAGCATTGCAAGGCAGGTTCCTCCTCCAAGTACTTCATAGAATACTTTGAACACAAAGATAGTGTCCGACTCTGCAAAATAAGTTTCCACATATTGCCGTAGAGAGAATAATATTTACACCAATCTAATCTGATGACGTATTCCGTAGCGTGACACACCATGGCCAAGCCTTTATCTGAGTCGTTTCATTATCCCACCTCAGCGCATTATGCGAGGCGGTTTCCTTGGCACGTCTTGTTAAAGCAGAGATCGTGTCCCCTTATCCCGGGATTCTCATCAATACGGGCGTGAGTAACCCAACCGCTCCATTGATTACGGCGCTTGGAGATAAGCGAGTTTTACCAGGCTGGTGGGGACATGTAGTTGCGTCCTCCCATATAAGGGGATAAGGATCCACCTTTTCACCTACGCCTTCTTCCTCCTTCGCCTATCCATTCTTGCGTACTCGAGCTCCAACGCCCAAGTCCGCACTCCCCACCTCAACCTTCTCCAGCCATGTCCGGAGCGGGAGGAAAATGGGTGGTCTCCTCCGTCATGGAGGGACATATCAAAAAGCTGAGGAAGGCCGGATACCTGTCTAACGACATCGCGTACCGGCTCCACGAAAAGGGGCAGCTCATCCCCACCCCTAGGCCCCATGAGAGGGTGGTGTTCCTCCCCAATTTCCTCCACGGACTGGGCTTCCCTCTCCACCCATTTGTCTGGGGACTCATGTTCTACTACGGCCTAGATTTCCACGATCTGGCCCTGAACTTCGTTCTCAACATCTCGCCATTTATCGTCGTGTGCGAAGACTTCCTCCGCATCCGCCCCCATTTCGGCCTATGGCTCAAGACTTTCAACGTCAAGCCGAAGGTGGTGCGCGGCAACCAGGCGGAGTGTGGAGGCGCCAAGGTGGGCCAGATGGCCAACGTCCTATGGCTCGAGGGCTCCTTTGTGGAGACCCTGAAGGGGTGGCAATCGGGGTGGTTTTACATCACCGAGCCGCGCGACACAGAATGGGTCGCTCCCCCGAGTTCCGATCCGGACCCCCTATGCGGCTCACCTCCTGGAAGGAGATGGGTCTATCCTGGGGTAAAAAAGGAGAGCTGACCGGACTCCAAACATGCATCCAAACCCTGGCGGACAAGAAGCTCAAACTTGTCAACGTAGTCCAGGTTATGCTCATCCGCCTGATCCTCCCGTGTCAACAACGGGCTTTCAACCTGTGGGAGTTCGACCCGGCGCGGCACCAAACTCTGAGCAGGCTCTTTGACACGACGTACGAAGATGCCTGGAAGGTGCTTTTCAAAGGCGCCGAGGCTCCCGCATCAGCTACCGAGGATCGCGGATTCAGTGTGCAGCGTCACGCTCTCGCGGTAAGCTGTTTTCTTCCTTTTATAGGGTATCGGTTTTTCATAGTTTGACTCCATGCGGGATCTATGCTCCCTTGCCTTTGACAGGATTGGCAGGTGACGTCCGGACAGATCAACTGTCTGGCTCCTTTGCCTGAAGGCCCAGCGGATGCTCGCTTGGCGAAGCTGCTGGTTCCGGCACCCTACGTGGTGCCGGAGAAGAAGGCCGTGAAAAAGGCCGTGGGGACACGAAAGAGTGCCCGGCGCCAGGAAGTGTCGGATCCATCATCCTATGGTTCGGAGGCGCATTCCTCCCGTGAAGACGAGGAGGAAGAAGAGGAGAGCTCTCCCCCTCCGGCGAGAGGAGAGAAGAAAAGGAAGGCCGCCCTCTCTGGGGAGGCCGGAGGATCCAAGAAGGGGAAAACCCTTCCTCCGGATTACTCCACCGACGCCGACGGCGGAGAGGAGTGGCAGCCCAGGGCCAAGCCCCTGGCAAAATCGTAAGTATCCGGATACCAGAGTAATTCATACTATTCGTTTATTGCATAGCTTTCCCTTACGTCGAATATGTTTATGCAGCCCACCCAAAGACCGGCTCGACGCCTCGTCGAGCGGCTCACTGGACTCCTTCAAAGGTTCCAGAGTCCGGCGAGGGACCTCCTTCCAAGAGGAGCAAGTCCACCGTGCCGGTGGCCCCCGTCCAACCGGAGGCGCCGGACAATATGTTGGAGGTGCTCCAAGGCGCCTCCATCGACGAGGAGCACCGCGCTATTATGAGTGCGGTGGTCCAGAAGGTTCAGTCCGCCAAGAGCGGACTAGCTGAAGCTTGTACTAGCCTTTTGACAGGCTTTGAGGTAAGTAAAGAATGTGTAAATAATAGTACCGCATAGACAGTAGCCCCTGATGCTCTGTTTGGCATTCGGAAAGAGAAGCCGAATAGAGGATCAAATAGAATTCGCAGGAGTCTAACAAAAATGAGTCAATATGCATATGCAGGCTTCCCTGCTTGCGTCCGCCACACTGACTGCGGAAGTGGACACGCTAAAGCAGAACCTCGAGCGGTCCGAGCAAGAGCTCGAGCATGCCAAGAGGCAGCTCGAGGACAACGAAGGTAAGAAATACCATGTTTTTAAATATATATAAAAAGGTGCAATTGCAAAGAATGACAGGATTATCGTGGCTATTTTAGGGGCCATGTCTGAAGTGGCGACCCTTAAGCAGGCGCTGGTCGAGGCCGAGAAGAGGGCGGCCTCGTAGCGCACCGAGCGGGAGAAGTATGAGGCCGAGGTTGGCAAAGTGCGGCAAGAGCTCCAGGCTCTCATGGAAAAACATGAGAGTTTGGAGCTTGACTCAAAGACGCGAGCGTCTGAGCTCGTGGTGGATATTGAAAATGCAAAGTCTGCCAAGGCCGAATCCCAGAAGACCCTCCAGGAGTTGGATGAGGTGAAGAAGATAGCGGCGGGTAAGGCATTCTTTATGCAAAGCAAACACATAAACGTGAGTTCCTTGTTACTTACCCGAATCCGGAGCTCTCCAGGAGCATTCACAGATCTTCCCCGGAGTGTATCCGATGCCGCCGCATTCTACCGAGCCTAGGAGGGCAGCTCGACGGAGAAGGTGTTCTGGTCTCAGTACGCTGAGGCCGGACACCCCGTGCCCCTGAGCGACCAGCTGAAGCAACTGGTCGAGCTCCACAAAGCGGCCGAACAGGCCATGAAGGGCCTCATTGTTCGGCTGTGGCCTAGAGGGGCTCTGCCTGGGAGCTATTTCGGGCTGGTGCGGCGGCTGGTGGAGGCCTGTCCAAGGCTTGAAGTCATCAAGCGCTCCGTCTGCATTGAAGGTGCCCGTAGGGCCCTTGCCCGTGCTAAGGTGCACTGGGGCAAGCTGGATGCTGAGAAGCTGCTGAAGGACGGGCCACCGCCGGGGAAAGAGCATCGCAAGCCCGAGAATTACTATAAGGATGTTCTGAAGGGTGCCCGCCTTGTGGCGGATGACTGTTCTAGGGATGTAATGTTTGAGTGAAACTTGCTCGTTTTGTCCTGTGCGCTGAAAACTTGTTTATATGCGCTAAGCAATGCTGTTGGAATTTAAAATATTACCTTCTATGCGGCTGTTTATCAATTATGAGAGATGGTGAGTCGTCGGCTTCTACCCCCGTGCCGCTAGTGCCAGGGTGTTCGGGGATAAACCTGAGCGCTCTTTTTCCCATGTTTGGGTCCTTCGAGGGAGGCGCTCAGCCCAACGAACAAGGTAATCGGACTATAATGCGTGAACACTCTCACTTAGACATAGAATTCTATAATTTTAAATTTCGGCGAAGCCCCTAGTATTCGGAAGACCGAGTTCGTGGCGCTATCCACGCCTTGGCTGGACAGAGCCGGCTCCTCGCCCTAAGCGGCATAAGTCTTTAGGGACTCGAAAAACCTCTCGAACAGCGACCGGCTTTCGCTTCATCATGACAGTCAGTTTTAGCTTTCTCCACTGAGGTGCTCGACCCAGCTCAACTAGGGCACAATCGCAGTGGTTCTCCTAGTGCTACCTTAGCCGATATAGCGGAACGTAAGGCACCAAAACATAGGAGCCGGGAAAACCCAACTATTAACCCAAGACATGATTCGGAGTCGATGCATATAATTCTATAAGTTCAGGGTGCCGCACTTGTTAAAGTGTTCGGACTTCTTACACCATATTGAGGGGTACTAAAGCCCCTGGCGTATTTTGGCCGTACCAACGTGTACAGGTGCAACATGTCGTTAAGGAACATATATAAAGAAAAATGGTAATGCAAAAATAGACGAAAGCTATGCATTGTTTATTAAAAAGGGCTGCGATCAAAGCATAACGATACAAATAATGCGATAAGTGGAAGGTTGGACTAGTTAACATGTCCATTCCAGGGGCAAGCTGCGGAATAATATGCGGAACAGGTATACTGCTCGTGATAGAGACCACCTGGGAGTTCCGAACTACGGCGTGGCTTGTTTGCTTCCCTGGTTCTTGCATCGTTTGTGCGGCAATTGAACTGCCGAACAGGCCTTCTGAAGGATGGAGTCCTGAAAGTAAGAGAAAAATAAAAAGAAATCGGCAGCCCCTGGTACGGTTTAAGCCGTATTTTTGGGCGTGCCGTGATGGTGCCCCTCCCCTGTACCCATGGTATCTCTAGGGCGTAGTTATGGACGCGAAGTACTGGCGTCACCTTTTTGTGAGGGTTGGAGTTGGGGCCGCATTGCTACGCCTGCTCGGATCATGCCAGGTGGTCTTGTTGTAGGTTACGCCGGGCGCGCTTGATGGTGTCCGGTCGTTTAGTGGCCGGACTGGAGAACTGCCTGGAGAGGCTGCTTTGTACTTCCGCTGCAAGGGCCGCCGTGTGCTCCTCCGTTCGGAGGGAGCGTTCGGTGTTTCCATTGACCGTAATTACTCCTCGAGGGCCCGGCATCTTGAGCTTAAGGTATGCGTAGTGCGGTACCGCATTGAACTTAGCGAATGCAGTTCGCCCGAGCAGTGCGTGATAACCACTGCGAAACGGGACTATGTCGAAGATTAACTCCTCGCTTCGGAAATTATCCTGAGATACGAAGAGCACTTCAAGTGTAACTTAGCCTGTACAGTTGGCCTCTACACCTGGTATTACGCCTTTAAAGGTCGTTTTGGTGGGTTTAATCCACGAGGGATCTATGCCCATTTTCTGCACTGTGTCCTGGTAAAGCAGGTTCAGGCTGCTGCCGCCGTCCATAAGGACTCTAGTGAGATGAAATCCGTCAATGATTGGGTCTAGGACCAATGTGGCGAATCCGCCATGACGGATGCTAGTGGGATGGTCCCATCGATCAAAGGTGAATGGGCAGGAGGACCATGGGTTGAACTTTGGGGCGACTGGCTCTACCGCGTATACGTCCCTTAACACGCGCTTCCGCTCCCTTTTGGGGACGTGGGTTGCGTATATCTTATTCACCGTCCGCACTTGTGGGGGAAAACTCTTCTGTCCACTATTGTTTGGCAGCCGGGGCTCCTCGTCCTCATCGCTTTGCAGCCCCTTGTCTTCATTTTCGGCGTTTAACTTGCCTGCCTGCTTTTCGGGGGTGCCATGTATCTGGCACAAGCGGTCGAGTATTCGGTCCAAATTGGACGGGCCCCTAGGATTCCTTTTGAATGGCTTTTTCCGCTGACCGGATTTAGAGCCTCTGAATCCGGCATTAACTGTCGTATCCTCAGCATTGTCGCCGTTAATGCGGCGCTTCTGCTTGTTGCGACGCGACCTGCCACTACTGTCCCTGGTGTCCGAATTACCAGAGTTTTTGGTCATATTGTTGCTACGAGCAAGCCAGCTGTCTTCTCCCACGCAAAAGCGGGTCATGAGTGTCGTGAGTGCTGCCATAGATTTCGTCTTTTCCTGTCCAAGGTGCCGGGCTAGCCACTCGTCACGGATATTGTGCTTGAAGGCTGCTAGGGCCTCAGCGTCCGGACAGTCGACTATTTGATTTTTCCTTGTTAGGAACCGTGTCCAGAATTGCCTGGCCGATTCCTCTGGCTGCCGAATTACGTGACTTAGGTCATCGGCGTCTGGGGGTCGCACATAAGTGCCCTGGAAATTGTTGAGGAATGCGGCTTCCAGGTCCTCCCAACAACTGGTTGATCCTGTTGGCAAGCTGTTAAGCCAATGCCGAGCTGGTCCTTTAAGCTTGAGTGGTAGGTAATTGATGGCGTGGAAATCATCGCCGCGGGCTATGTGGATATGAAGGAGATAATCCTCGATCCATACCACAGGATCTATTGTGCCATCATATTATTCGATGTTTACGGGTTTGAAACCCTCGGGGATTTGATGATCCATTATTTCATCTATAAATCAGAGTGGGTGTGCGGCGCCTCTGTACTGGGCTATATCGTGACGTAGCTCCAATGAGCCTTGTCTACTGTGTTCTGCCCCGCCGAATTTGTGGCCGGCGTGACGGTTACTGTCTCGAGCCGTGGGGCGCCCATGCGATCCGTAGATCGATCTTGTTTGCCTTGCCTTGTCCTCCAACATGTCTCGTAAGTCCGGCGCATATTCCCGTGCCTTGGTACACGGTGCGGCTTGAGTGGAGGGCCGAGAGGCCTCTCTGTCGCGACCACGAGGTGGCCGGTCGGCCGCATCAAGTGCTTCCTCCTCTAATCGGGGTAGCAACCTGCGCTTTGGGTAGCTCTTGGAGGGGCGTTTGAGTTTATGCTCTTCGGCCGCAAGGACTTCAGTCCATCTGTCGACTAGCAAATCTTGATCAGCTCTAAGTTGTTGCTGTTTTTTCTTGAGGCTTCTTGCCGTGGCCATAAGCCTGCGTTGGAAACGCTTTTGCTCGACGGGATCCTCTGGCACGACGAATTCGTCATCGTCGAGGCTTGCCTCGTCTTCGGAGGGAGGCATATAATTATCGTCCTCGACCTCTCTGTCTGCCGCTCTCTCATGAGGGCTGGTTTCTCCATCCTCCTGTGCTAAATCTTGCTGGAGGGGGTTTTCTTCGGCGCTTTCCGGAGTATTATTATCTCCCGTGCTGGAATCACCTTGTTTGTTTTGGCGGGATTTTGAGCGGCGCCGCTGACGCCGGCACTTAGGCTGTTTCTTGGAGGGGTCATCCTCCGCTGTTCCATCGCCATCTCCCTCTTTTGGGGTGTCCACCATGTATATGTCATATGACGAGGTGGCTTTCCAGGGCCTAGTAAGCGCTGGTTCTTCATCATCTCCTTCATCGGCGTCCATACCTTCGATATCTTCAGAGTCAAAGTCGAGCATGTCGGTTAAGTCGTCGACAGTGGCTACAAAGTGGGTGGTGGGTGGGATTTGAATTTCTTCATTGTCCGTACCCCAACCTTGCTGACCGTAGTCCGGCCAGGGCTCTCGTGATCAAATCACACTGTGTCTGGCCAGACGATGATGGATACCGTAACACCAAGAGGGCCTGAGAATATCTCCCCATCGCCGGAGGAGCAAATCCCAATCTTGAGCTATCAAGTTACTTGACACACTTTTCCATGAACCAGTAAGCCGCCATAATAGCCACCCATTTACGGATGATGTTTAACAAACACCAAAGTTCATGAAGCAAGTATGAATAAACTTGATACTCCCATGGTCTAAGGAATTATGCAAACATTAACCATCTCCGTGCTATCAACCATAAACTTGTGACGAATGAATCTCATAGCATAACATCAATCCGGGTTGATTCAACACAAATGTTCTCTTAACATTGTGCCCTCAAAGTTGCTGGCATTGACATGCCCATTATCAGGAAAACATAACCATCATGCAACACTTGAGCTAGTATTTGAGGCCAGACTAAGAATACTTCTTACCGTTTATTATTCCACACGTGCATATGAGTCTTCCTCCGAACCTCCTGTTATTGCAGACTCGAGAACCATAGTAGTTATAGCATGGAATATAAACATAATTATGAACTTGGAGATAAATAATATCATTTATTATTGCCTCTAGGGCACACCTCCTACTGACTCCCACTTGCACTAGAGTCAATAATCTAGTTAATGCTAATGTACTTTACACCTATGGCATACTGGTGTAAAACATGCTTCGCATGTGGTATAGCCTGATGTCCATCGGATCTGACAACTTCAGCTCCGTGTGTATCTCTGCATATCCTCACATTTTCATGCTTTCACGAAATTCATATCTTGTGTGGACTTGGCTTGGTATATATGTGAATCATTGGTCGAAACCTGATTCCTCAGACTAAGTTATGGAGCAACTATCTACAATAGTTTCCCATTGACCAAAGCCTCCTTGGAACCATACTAAGTTCATGAATGAACTATATGATTCAACAGATTTGTCTTTGTCGCTTCTAAAGCGGCAACATACTTCGCCTCTGTTATAGAATTCGCCACAGTAACTTGTTTGGAACAATATCCAACTAACTACACCACCATATTGTGTGTTACATAATACCCTCAATTTAAATCGAGAATCGCATGGAGAAATGATGAAGACTGCATCGATGTAACATTTTACAACGAACTCTTCATGATCTCCGCTTGCGAGAAAACATCTCATCAGTGCTACTCTAGCACTCAATGACCCTTTTTCACTGTTGTCCCATGATCAGCACTTTTGATCACTTTGGTATCTATACTCGCAATAGCTTGGGAGTATTGGATATATCTGGTTGTTTTACATATCATGGAATACATGATTAATCCAAACACATCAGTGTGTGGAATCTCCATCATGTATTTTGCCCATCAGTGTTTTGGGACACCGATTCTTGCAAAAACTCTTTCCATGTGACTTTGGCAAGAATCACTCCTTGTCGTTCTTAGTGCTAAACGGTTTTAGCATCTTGTCAATATGTATTTTTGCTCAGCCCTATTAGGTAAATCTATCTCCATAGATCATGATGCCTAATATCAAGGCTATTTAGCCTAAGCACTTCATCGAAACACTATTTTCAAATGAAGTCATAATTCGTGTCAAGAAATTTATTTCCAATTAACAATGTGTCAAGCACACAAGGTTTTTAGAAATATTATTACGCTCCCACTTACTTTCTTGAATTACAAGCATCTTCGTTACCCATTGATGAAGTCAAACCCCTTCGACCATTTCATCAAAGCACGAAGATTCCAACTCCATTTTGCTCTCTTCTGTCCATCGCTAGAACTCTAAAGTTTGCACCCTTACTAGCATCCTCTAGATACACAAAATGCCTTTGGACTGTAACACATGCAAGTCCTTGGCTTCATTTCCATCAGATGGAAATTCTATTGTCATCCATGTTTCATATCTCATGATTGAAATATGTATTAATTGCTAGTTCAACCCAAACCGACTTTAAGCATCGCTACGATGAAAACAACCTCATCGCAGTCAACTCTTGAACTTGTTATTTCAACAAGTCGAGCTTCACGGATAAAAAAATTTTATCCATATCAGTTTTAAGTTCCATAAATATTCGTTAGACTCTAAGTCTTCCGAAAGGTGTATCAAGGTTTTAATCTTGAATCACTTATATGGAAACTAACTCGGGTTGTATTGGCATTTAGCCAATTCCGGAGTCAGGGCCCATCAACGCTTCCTTGTGTATCGTAGGTATAATGTTGTCTAACAATAATATCTCGTTTGCGCACCTGAGAGGTTTGCACGAGCCTTGCCTACGTGGTCCAGCTCCAAGTTCGACCGAAGTTCATACATTTTATTGTAGAGACTTCCGTATCAGTCCGCAGTAGGAAACTTTGGAATTACTTCCAATGTCTCTTTCCTTTGATCTGATGAACGAAGATACTGTTTATCTCGTCGAGTTGCACTATTCTCCCACTCACCTTTTTGAAAGAACCATTCTCTTTAAAAGCAACCGTTTCGCGGCAAAACTATTTGCCTCGGTATAGTGAGGGAGGAATACCCAACATTTTGGTATAACCTACAAGTAGCACTTGTCTGATTTGGAATAGGTTTGTAACCTTTTACACAAGCCCCATATTCCAAATGTTAAGAAAAGATATAACATGGTTGGGCCATACCATACCATGGCTTCATTTCAACAGACCCGATGTAGCCTCTTTTCAGTGTAAAAGCCGCAGTCTCTAAAGCATCACTTTAAAAGGGATAATGGCAAATTTATTTATGTCATCTTTGACCTTACCATGTCATAAATGGTGATTAGATCTTCACAGACATTCCACTCATATGGTGTTCCGGAAGGTGTAAGTTATGAAACTCTTTTCACAACTCATCAGACATTCGCTAAACTTGTAACTCAGATGATTCCTTTCTGCAATCAAATTGTAGAAACATAATTTCCTTGTTACAATAACTTCTACTTCATTTTTGAAAACCTTTTGAATGATTTCAAAAGATCCAGACTTACATCTCATCAAGCAAATATCCATATATACTTGAGTCATATCTGAAGATATATAAATCCACTACTTGCAACAACATTTATTGAACTACACACATCAAAATGTATGATCACCAATAAGTTTGTTGCTCATTCCTTATGGCCTGTGAACGGTATTTCAGTCACTTCACTTTTCGGAGGAAAGTTGCAAGTGTCAGATGATTCAAAATCAAAAAGACTTCAAAATCCATCATAATGGAATTTTCCATGTGGGTTTCTCCAATGTGACCAAATGTAGTGCCACACTTTTGTGGTATTCTTTTAGTCTTGCGACATTTAGCCGTCAGTGTATGGATGTATCATTTTACCATCAATATTCATAACATGCATCCCATCTTGATGGAAGCATGGCCCTTCATGTTATTCATAATACTGAACAACAATTGTTCTTCTATGAACAACCCTTTTGCAATAAACATTGTGCAATGGGCTTGAGTGTAAGAAACTCTAAAATGAACTGTGAAAGTAAACACAGAGGTAATATATTAATATCACTAGTCGTCAACCCGTGCAGAAGCACGGGCTAGTGGTTTGCTAAATACCATTGGAACTACATAAGTTATACCCTTGGTTCATACACTGATCAATATGTAATATAATATACATTGGCTGGATTGGAATAAACAGCATGTGTATTCCTACATTTTTCTCTTTGATGAACAAATATTAGAACGTAGAGGCATGTTTTGTTTTATTTTTCAAGTTTTAATCTGATATATTTAGTATCATTCATCAGAGAGAGCTGCTTGATATTGTCCAATATTTTGCGCCAACAATTCCGTGTGCCTATTTTGTAGGTAACATGGTTTGTTCTAAGACGGTACTCAAAAGTAGTTCCTTGTGTTTAAGTCACAAACAGTTACTATAATATAGTTCAAAATTTACAGTGATATTTTTACTATAAACAATATCTTCCAAAATAGTTAGATAAATATATTTTATTTTCTTTAAAATATCACTGTAAATTTAGCTATCAAAGATCATTGGAAAATACTTGTAAAATTATAGTCTAGTTTGCATTGACTAATAATTACTCCCTCTATGGATGGGTACATGTACAATGATTATCTAGGCATGTGTAATCTTCTAGGTCATCGAATTGACTAACCAAATATGTGTTATTTGTCACGAAAACCATGTCACTGGATTCATATACGACTAAAATTTCTTAACATATACTTTTCAACACACATGATACATATTTGGATAGTCAAATTGTTGACCGAAAAGCTTGCTCATGCCCTATGCACCAGTAAAGAGTGAGTACAAATTTTATTTGCTCCACAATGAATTCTGCAAAGCGCGGCCATTGCTGTACTGTGTTTCCCTACCGTGCAATCCATTGACCCGAGCCAATCGCCCTATTTCAGCGCAGGAGCCTAAGTTGATTATTAGGAACCTAATTAGTATGCCTATAATGTATCTCCAAGATTTTAATCATATAGAGTTCAGCTATAAATTAGAATGGATGCTGAGAAGCAACGAATGAAACCCACTAACGGAAAAACTACGTCCATGGCAGTGAACCAAAATCAGTCTTATTTTTTTCGGTAACAACACCTCAAATTGAGAAGTCTAGAGTCAAAATTAAACAGAGATACGTTGCTAGACTACTTTTGTTTGTTAACTGTTGTATAAGTATACTAACATAACTGAGCACATGAATAATAGTTAGGCGATTAGGCATTAAGCAATGCATCATCCTAGCATGCCTTTCTTTATATGTAGTCATCCTTCTCTTGACGGGAATACCTTGCCTTCATCCGTTCCCACAATTACCATAATGCTATTCTCTGAATAGTGCAAACCTTTGTTGCTTGGCATTCACGCTGAAAATTTTAGATTGAGCATGTGTGTTACTTATTAGACCAAATATTCATATTACGTTGGGAAGATAGAAAATAATCAATTATTATTTGTTTTAACTCTCAGATTGAAAATCTGCAGTAGATTTATGATACAAACACATTACAAATTAATTCGACAACCCCTCTAGCAGTGAGAATAGCACACAAAACAATAAGTAAACGCTAGGTATAAACCAAAAGAACAGCTGAAAGATCTGAAATCCTGAAGTGGCATCGTTGCTCACCCCATCACAAAACCAACTAAATTAGCTTACTGGGATGTGTACTGATCGGTGGTTCAGCTTTGATGAACATGTAAGATTTTGGCTTGGGGTATGTGTGTCCTGCTTGCAACATGGATGGCGGAGGTGAAGAGCACGGGAGGGATAATAGAGCAGTTCTGCATGATGAATTGATTTCTCTCAGTATCTTTGTATAGATACTGTGGAATGCGGATTTGAACTTATACTAAAACTGAATTATTGAACCATTAGTAATCAAAAATACTTATGCTACTGCAGGTTTGACTTGTACTATTAGAAAAACAAAATATCCAGTACAGACTGTAGTTTGTCCGAGTCATGACGCTATGAACAATGTCTGCAATTTCGTTTTAATAAATAATAGAAACTGAGGGCGATCCTGATATTTCCAACAATAAACTAAAACATGGTGGACTTAGCAAAAATTAGAAGTAGCATAGTCTATACATATATGGTACCTTCCTTTTGGTTTAATTCAAATTCCCTGATGCTCCAATTCCTAATTTTGAATGAGGGTCAAACTGAGGATTTTCTTTCTTCTATTCACACAAAAAACTGAAATAGACATTATTGTTGTCATCAAGTTTCCACCTTGAACACCTAAACTGAAAACAATTTAACAGATCAATTAGTCTTGTGGAACCTTAATCTCCAAGCACAGTAAGTATCAAGTCATATACCTTAATTGTATACATATCTTCTCTGCATGAAATACTAATTAAAGTATCACATCTTGCTTCCATCAAGAAAGACACTCTCACATCAGGATAATCATTCCTAGTACTACAGCATCGCAAACTTCCGCTAGAGAAACTAAATACCGACCATCATTAAGCACAGCAGAGATGAACACAAAATCCTTAATTTGGGTTGCTATAAACTATAAGCCAAACTGTATATGCCGAAAGCAACATGGACTATTAGCAGATGCTGAATATAACGGCAGAGTGCATCGAAATGAACAAACCACAACATGTGATATTCAGATTCTTCCATGCTTCTTAAATTTGAAGAGATAACACATTGCATCAAATACTGTAATTTCATACAAAATACATATCAAACGAAAACATAACTAGAGCAGTATGTCAGGTAGGAACCATCAACTTCATCCTTTCTTAGATCACAGGAATCAGATAATAGCTGTGTTCATATGCGCAGGGAGTCAGGGAAATGGAGAGGCAACCTAACCTTGGGGAACGCATGTTACTTCACCTCGCCCTTGTCACTTCAGAACTACTCCCTCCGTCCCAAAATTTTGTCTTAGATTCGTCTAGATATGGATGTATCTAATACTAAAACGTGACTTGATACATCCGTATTCCGACAAATCTAAGACAAAATTTTTGAGACAGAGGGAGTATAACATAATCTTAAGGGGCCAATGGGATAATATCAAAAGCCACCAGAACCATGCTCAGTTCCTCCGGGACTGCTGCTTAACTCGGAATCCTGCAGGCCGAGGAGGAGAAGACAACTTCGGCCTGCCGTGCGATAGACCGACGTCACATGGGGAGAGGTTAGTCGGATTGGGAGAGGCTAGACTGTACAGGGAGGCATGACGACAGTAGGAGGGGCGATCTACAGGAAATTAGGCTAGACTGTACAGGGAGGCATGACGACAGTAGGAGGGGCGATCTACAGGAAATTAGGCCAGAGAAGTTTTCTGTCAAAAGGGACCAACAATGGCGGCTAGCTGATCTGTGTCAAATACCTTTGATGCACCTCCTTCTCCGCTGCATCAACCAACGTGAATTACAACTCATCGGGGCCTAGAAGCTGAGTGATTGGAGGACCTCATCCCAAACCCACATAGATTGGATCGTGGTTGGGGACTTATATCATTGAGATTCAATGGTCATAGAGGAAAGATATTGGGAATAGCTGGTTGGCTCACTTTAGATGGGAGAGAGGAAGAGGACCAGATGAGGAGGAGGAGGAGGAGGAGGAGGAGGAGTGCTAGGGCTCTGTGATTGTGTGCCTCGTTGGAGGAAGAAATCTGCAAGGAAAGATTTTTACCTTTTCCTAAAGAAGTGCACGTGGGACAATAACCAAGGACTCTTGAGATACATCAGACGATTTTTTTACATTTTTCTAAAGAGGTGGACGTGGGACAATAACCAAGGACTCTTGGGACACATCAGACGGCTGTAGATAATTAATCAGCAGATCAGACGGTCAATTTTTTTACTTATTAAGTATTAACGTGTAGTCTCGTATGGTGCCTCCAATTAGTATAGATAAGATAAGATATACTGTTTTGGCGAGATTTGTCTTTTTCGCTGAGAGCTACTCATATGTCCAAATGACTTGAAATTTGGAGCGGGCCTCAGGCATCAAATTGTATACCATACAAATTTTATTTGAAATTTTTTGAATTTGTTTTGAATTTTTTACGAATTTTTTTCTAACCGAGTGCAGATGAGCCTGGGCACCAAAACACCCTACTCCCCACAAACTGAACTAACCTACATATTTATACTATGCGTGGTTTTAGAGGATTTACCTTTTGTAAAGTTAGTCATGAGAAAAACTTCATGGTAAAAACCAAATAAAAGATAAGAGTAGGACTAAAAAAAATAGATACATAGTAGATAATACTTCTAGTTCTAAGAATATATTACAGAGTTGAACAAATAGTAGACTAAATCGGGCTCATGTTCACAACCTACCATTGTTCTAAACTACATCATGTATCCCTATCTCTTTCAAATATTTGAACTCCAGCATATTGGTGACCGAGTAAAATTGCAAACTGAGGACAACCGGGATCCTACAAATGAAATGAACATAGACCCTCTGTAAGATGACTATTTGCAGGGGAAAAGCTATCAAACATAAAAGCTTCGGCAGTAACAAAGGAGAATTGGATCATCACAAAGCATGAGGGAAGCAAGGTTTTGATTAGCCATGTTATTGACCTAGCATCTGCGAACAGTTAACAAACTCTCAAGACATCAAGAGAGGGTCCGATCAGACTGAAATTCGAACAACATAAATAATCCCATGAGTAGCTACTGAATTTCTTAGGACCACTTTCTTTTAATAGGTATGGAAGCATGCATGTGAAATTGAAAACACGCAATTTGGATAAAATATTTCTAGGCAATAACTCAAAGATTGCTTGAGCTGAAAATAAGACCTTAAACTCGACTACAAAGCTTCATATTAGTATTGTATGTGGTTTTGGAAAATTTACCTTTCTCCTCTTTAGTCATGAGCCAAATTCCTCGGTGAATAAGAAAGCTGGGAGTAAGCCTACAAAAATAGATGAATAAGTAAATACTTCAGAGGTTAATTATATATCAAATAAGAAATTAAGAAGAATCAACAGAGAGCATGAGGGGGAAACCTTAGAAATGACATGACTGACTTCCAGGACGTCAAGAAAATGTGGAGTCTAAAATGTAAACTGGAAAACATGCAATTTGGATAGAGTAAACCTGACAGTTGTAGCTCGTTATATGGCGGAAAATAAGTAGGCATTCAGCTCCAGGAAGACACCTTCATGTAATTCTGATAACCATCCTTGACCCTGAACCCCACAACCACATGTCACCATTCCAACACACAACATCAGATCACTCAGGGTGCCATGTCATTCTTCATATCATTCAAACATCTACCTTATAGACAGACTGACATCCAAGCACCTGCGGATTAATCAACAGATTTTTAGTTCAAGTTCAGTCTGTAGTGAATGCCCAAAGTAAGCAACAAAGTTGATAGAGATTAATCAACAAAGGCCTTCAATTCAAGATTAGTGATTGAAAAGCTGCAACAGAGTTGGTAGAAACAATTTCTATTGGACTGCCATCAACACATATCAAAAATTCATAGATGGCAGTCAAGATCAAAGCTAAAAGATTGGATCGTAGGTAGACTGCAGCAAAATTCGTTAGTTAATAACTATCAAAATATAATCTTACTGTAATAACAAACTTATTATCCTATTCTGAGACAAAACAATTGCAATCAAATACCTTGGTTTACAACAAAAGCTACCTAGGAGCTGAGCCTTTGCTGAGATTGCAGCCTCGCATGAAAAGGAGACACGTACAAAAGAATGGAATGATGGCCAGAGCTAATGTGAGAGAAAGCTATTGGCAAGGTGATCAAACTTAAATTAGTGTACGGGGAAATCCTGTTAGACCAATCAACTGCTCGTGCTATGGTGATAGATGGAGGGGATAGATTGTGAGTACCTTGATCAGGAACCTTGCCAATGCTTTGTAGGAGACCTAGCCATCATGGTGAAACCATCACCCCTAGGAGATGCGGCGGAGCAGCACAAATAAGGATAGAGAAAGGAGGTGGTGTTTCCTGGAAGGAAACGTGAGAGTAGGGGCAACGTGGACTGCTAGGGGAACTAAGTACGATCAGATTGAAAAGACCTAGGACGTTTAAAGAAAAAAATATTGAATCGTGGAGGCTCATGTGGACCCACCATATCAGCAGCTCATATTTTGCATCTTATAACCGTGAAAGGTCTATGGACTTTTTTTTCTTGCGGAACTAAACAAATTTTAACGAAGAATTATAAGGGTTAATCTAAACCATTATAATTCGGCCCCACATATATGAACGGACGGTAATTTCTAATTAACGTGGTAATTTCTAGGGAGTCGCTAATTAGTATAGGTATAGATTATTCATAACATACATCTCATTCACAATGAAAGTATGGCCCTTATGTTTATTCATAATACTGAACATCAAAAGTTCTCTTATGAACAACCTTCTTGCAAGATACCTTATGCAAAGGGCTAGAGTGTGAGAAACTCTAAAATGAATTATGAAAGAAAATACATAGGTAATACACCGATGGAAGGAATAGTAACTTTTACTATGTTCCAAACACGTATTAAAACCTCATTCTTGGCTAGTCTTTTAGGCCACAGTAGCTCTTACATTGATTCGCAACAGAATGCAATCGAGTGGGTATCTTTGTGATTAACTCACAATACCCAAGAATTAGTGATTAACATGTTTAACCATAATTCCCAAGAACTATATCTTTGACCGGCCTACTATACATCAAAAACTTGTATGACATTCATACATGAGCTGGATATTCCAGTCATCTTTCTTTCTGCCTTTATAATTCTAACAGTTTAACTTTTAGTATTTCTCCTACTCGCAAAAGAAGCGCCCAACTTAAGAGTGGCGTTAGCCCCGGACTTCCTAGGCATGTAAGTCATACTAACACCCTTCGGACACTTCCTTTCTCTTTAAGTTGTTGTTTTATTCACCTTTCATTATATGACATGCATTCTTCTGGATCGCTTTCCCAACAGTCAAAAGCATAGTAAACACTTTTACTAATACTTGCAAACAAACATTGCTTTGTTTGTATCTGAAAATAATTTTCAGTTCCATGAATATCATATAACTATCCCAAACTGTTGAAGTTCGAGTTTCATGGAAGCAAACATATTGCACTTGACCGCAACGGAATTCTAGCTTTTGGATCGAAGGACGAGAGTCTCATCATCCATTGCATTTAGCAGGAGTATACGGAAGATAGGACAAAGTCCTTCTCGGCACTTTTGAGGACAATCCTCACATTACATTACCAATCATAAAGTTTTAACCAGATATTTAACAACTATTCAATTTTAACAGGAAAGGTCGAAACGCGAGCCATTATTCTACAACTATTTTGCAAGAAACACTTAGACAATGGTCATAATTAATTGCACTGAGAATTAAACATGTTAATTCAATAGTGCGGTCCCACTCAAATCAATATCTCTCATAATCGATTTAGAGTGCTTCAAGATCCATATTTCTATTCGATGCCATTGACGGGTTCATCACTGATGACACAAATTTCAATAGGTAGGCCAACTTGCCGATCACATCTCTATGTGATTCTTGTTCATCTTTCGATGGGCGTGTTCCGAGCTCAGGACTCTCCTGCCTGAACGTCAAAGACAACCAAGTGATCTTGCTGTGAGGTCTGACCTCACCCGCCTCATTCCTCTCGATTCGTTAGTGCTCATGTGTACATGGCGCACCCCGAAAAGATACGAATTTGAGACGGTGCTACACTTGGGTGAACACTAACTACTTTGATATTCTAAGTGAGAGATCACCCTAATAAAAAGCGACTACCACGCAATCAAGAAGGGTGCATCATAAGGGATAAACATCTCAGGCAATTCATAATAGCATGATATGGTATAGCCCTTTATGACGGAGAAGTCTTTCATTCCTTCATCTTCAGCATTCGCGTCGGTGTTCACCTTCGCGAAGATTGCCACCACCTTGTCAATGCACTAGATAATATTGCTATCTCAGTAGTGTATAAAATTAATGCATTCCTTAAGGTTGACACGCAGGTCATTAAAGTGCAATCATATGGCTCCAGCCATCATGCCGAATCATGACACGCAGGTCATGTTAATTACATTATATAGTCATCTCATACATAATCAAATTATTATGAGCATTGCTATACCACATCAGATGCACATGCAAACCCTCCTGCAAAACCAAGTTAGACGTTTCTAATCGGTTCATGCAAAAACTTGTTTTTCATGGCTTCTAAGGTTTCGAAACGAACCGAAGCTACATCGTCCATCATCAAGTATGATAATTCAAGTCGCTAGATTAACAATGCGGGGTGTATGAAGCACGAGATAATAAAATCTCTAACCCCATACTAAACTTCGTCATACGCATGACTCCCGTGTAGATCATATCTGCATTGCCTTTTGTCTGCAAAATTTCATCTTTCTTTCTAACTATGGTGGATTTCAACGAACTGTTAGCACTTCATTGATCAATCAGGATCGCAGATTGCCAGAACATTGAAAATCCACCATACCGTTATCAAGATCTGAAATATGCAAATTCCAGGGAAGCAACAAGAACATCGGGTAACAGATTTCATCTGCTACCCGCGCAAATAATTTTTAGTAATAAAACTCATATACTACAAATTATATTGTGCAACACCCATACATCTCTATGTATTCTAGATCACAACCTGCATCTACGCATAGCACGACTCATGATGCCACTGTAGGGGTAACGCAGCAGAAAACAAAAAAATTGGACCTACGCACCAGCCATGACCACTATGGAGACTACATACAAGGTTTGATCTTTTCGTTACCGACTCGTAGCGCAGCGGGAAGTAGAGTCCATGACGATCGGCGGTGCAGATCCCCGCAACTAGGATTTACAACCTCCCAACCGCGAGGATGTATACCCTTATCTGCCCCTCGGACAGCCCTCCGGGAAGTGATCGGACAGTCCCCCGGACGGTGTTGCGAACAGCCCTTCGGGAGGACCTTTGAAACTCGGACGGTCACACGGACAGCCCTTCAGGAGGCACTCTCGAACTAATACCAAAACTACGATCTCTCTACAGAGTTGCACACATACGGTGTCATCTATCCGGCAGGGCTTCACCGTCCAGAACTAGTTCCTGCCAGCACCCAGACAGCCTTTCGGCTCTACGAAACTATTTTGCGGGGAGGGAGAGAGAAGCCAGGTCATTGCATGGCACTTGTTTGTGAGAAGGCTTAAGGTTTGTGCTGCCCACTCCTCCTCTATTTATAGGAAAGCCAAGGGGTAGGGATGGCTCACAAAAACCCAAAATGCCCATGCAAATGTCACACATGAAGGGCATAATGGGGAGGGAAGTGGAGCTCCATGGAGCCCCACACATGTGGCCGGCCAACCCCCTTGGGGGGGCCCCCATGAGGAGCATGCTTGGCCCCCCAAGCCCTTCTAGAAGCCTTTTGGAAATATCCCAAAAGGTGACTCACCATAAAATATCCCAAAAAGCACTTTCACTATTCACGACGACATTTTTCAGCGTCTGTTCGAACTGAAAATATTTATGTGGGCTTAGAACATTTCCAGTACCCACCATAATGATTTTCAACGTGTTCTAGAACAATTCCAGTTTAGTGTTTTTCATCTGCGAAAAGCATCTGAACCGGTTCCAGCAGCTCTGAAACATTTCCGGTTTTTATTTATGAAAATTCCAAAAAGTTTCCAGAATGATTCTGGGACCCTCTGTCAGTGTCAAAACCGGCGGATCTCGGGTAGGGGGTCCCTAACTGTGCGTCTAGGCCGGATGGTAACAGGAGACAAGGGACACGAAGTTTTACCCAGGTTTGGGCCCTCTCGATGGAGGTAAAACCCTACGTCCTGCTTGATTAATATTGATGATATGGGTAGTACAAGAGTAGATCTACCACGAGATCGAGGAGTCTAAACCCTAGAAGCTAGCCTATGGTATGATTGTTGATGTGTACCTTGTCCTACGGACTAAAACCCTCCGGTTTATATAGACACCAGATAGGGTTAGGGTTACATAGAGTCGGTTACAATGGTAGGAGATCTACATATCCGTATCGCCAAGCTTGCCTTCCACACTAAGGAAAGTCCCTCCCGGACACGGGACGAAGTCTTCAATCTTGTATCTTCATAGTCCAGGAGTCCGGCTGAAGGTATAGTCCGGCTATCCGAACACCCCATAATCCAGGACTCCCTCAGTAGCCCCTGAACCAGGCTTCAATGACGACGAGTCTGGCGCGCGGATTGTCTTCGGCATTGCAAGGCAGGTTCCTCCTCCAAGTACTTCGTAGAAGATTTTGAACACAAAGATAGTGTCCGACTCTGCAAAATAAGTTTCCACATATTGCCGTAGAGAGAATAATATTTACACCAATCTAATCTGATGACGTATTCCGTAGTGTGACACACCATGGCCAAGCCTTTATCTGAGTCGTTTCATTATCCCACCTCAGTGCGTTATGCGAGGCGGTTTCCTTGGCACGTCTTGTTAAAGCAGAGATCGTGTCCCCTTATCCCGGGATTCTCATCAATATGGGCGTGAGTAACACAACCGCGCCATTGATTACGGCGCTTGGAGATAAGCGAGTTTTACCAGGCTGGTGGGGACATGTAGTTGCGTCCTCCCATATAAGGGGATAAGGATCCACCTTTTCACCTACGCCTTCTTCCTCCTTCGCCTATCCATTCTTGCGTACTCGAGCTCCAACGCCCAAGTCCGCACTCCCCACCTCAACCTTCTCCAGCCATGTCTGGAGCGGGAGGCAAGTGGATGGTCTCCTCCGTCACGGAGGGATATATCAAAAAGCTGAGGAAGGCCGGATACCTGTCTAACGACATCGCGTACCGGCTCCCCGAAAAGGGGCAGCTCATCCCCACCCCTAGGCCCCATGAGAGGGTGGTGTTCCTCCCCCATTTGCTCCGCGGACTGGGCTTCCCTCTCCACCCATTTGTCCGGGGACTCATGTTCTACTACGGCCTAGATTTCCACGATCTGGCCCCGAACTTCGTCCTCAACATCTCGGCGTTTATCGTCGTGTGCGAGGCCTTCCTCCGCATCCGCCCCCATTTCGGCCTATGGCTCAAGACTTTCAACGTCAAGCCAAAGGTGGTGCGCAGCAACCAGGCGGAATGTGGAGGCGCCATGGTGGGCAAGATGGCCAACGTCCTATGGCTCGAGGGCTCCTTTGTGGAGACCCTGAAGGGGTGGCAATCGGGGTGGTTTTACATCACCGAGCCGCGTGACACCGAATGGGTCGCTCCCCCCAGTTCCGATCCGGACCCCCTATGTGGCTCACCTCCTGGAAGGAGACGGGTCTGTCCTGGGGTAAAAAAGGAGAGCTGACCGGACTCCAAACATGCATCCAAACCCTGGCGGACAAGAAGCTCAAACTTGTCAACGTAGTCCAGGTTATGCTCATCCGCCTGATCCTCCCGTGTCAACAACGGGCTTTCAACCTGTGGGAGTTTGACCCGACGCGGCACCAAACTCTGAGCAGGCTCTTCGACACGACGTACGAAGATGCCTGGAAGGTGCTTTTCAAAGGCTCCGCGGCTCCCGCATCCGCTACCGAGGATCGCGGATTCAGTGTGCAGCGTCACGCTCTCGTGGTAAGCTATTTTCTTCCTTTTACAGGGTATCAGTTTTTCATAGTTTGACTCCATGCGGGATCTATGCTCCCTTGCCTTTGACAGGATTGGCAGGTGACGTCCGGACAGATCAACTATCCGGCTCCTTTGCCCGAAGGCCCAGCGGACGCTCGCTTGGCGAAGCTGCTGGTTCCGGCACCCTATGTGGTGCCGGAGAAGAAGGCCGCGAAAAAGGCCGCGGGGACTCGAAAGAGTGCCCGGCGCCAGGAAGTGTCGGATCCATCATCCTATGGTTCGGAGGTGCATTCCTCCCGTGAAGACGAGGAGGAAGAAGAGGAGAGCTCTCCCCCTCCGGTGAGAGGAGAGAAGAAAAGGAAGGCCGCCCTCTTTGGGGAGGCCAGAGGGTCCAAGAAGGGGAAAACCCCTTCCTCCGGACTACTCCACCGACACCGACGGCGGAGAGGAGTGGCAGCCCAGGGCCAAGCCCCTGGCAAAATCGTAAGTATCCGGATACCAGAGTAATTCATACTATTCATTTATTGCACAGCTTTCCCTTACGTCGAATATGTTTATGCAGCCCACCCAAAGACCAGCTCGACGCGTCGTCGAGCGGCTCACTGGACTCGTCGGATGTGAACTCGCTTCCGACGGCTTCCTCCCCCCGCCCTACGGATGACACCGAAGTGTTGTCCCAACAGGTTCCAAGCCGGGAGGAGGTGGTCCTGGAGGCGTCGCAAGGCGACCTCCCGGACTCCAGGAGTAAAGGGGATGAAACCCCTCAGGGCTCCAAGTCCGGCTCTAGGCCAGACACCGCTCCGGAACCTTCAAAGGTTCCAGAGTCCGACGGGGGACCTCCTTCCAAGAGGAGCAAGTCCACCGTGCTGGCGGCCCCCGTCCAACCGGAGGCGCCGGACAATATGTTGGAGGCGCTCCAAGCCGCCTCCATCGACGAGGAGCACCACGCTATTATGAGTGCGGTGGTCCAGAAGGTTTAGTCCGCCAAGAGCGGACTGGCTGAAGCTTGTACTAGCCTTTTGACAGGCTTTGAGGTAAGTAAAGAATGTGTAAATAATAGTACCGCATAGATAGTAGCCCCTGATGCTCTGTTTGGCGTTCGGGAAGAGAAGCCGAATAGAGGATCAAATAGAATTCGCAGGGGTCTAACAAAAATGAGTCAATATGCATATGCAGGCTACCCTGCTTGCGTCCGCCGCACTGACTGCGGAAGTGGACACGCTAAAGCAGAACCTCGAGCGGTCTGAGCAAGAGCTCGAGCATGCCAAGAGGCAGCTCGAGGACAACGAAGGTAAGAAATACCATGTTTTTAAATATATATAAAAAGGTGCAATTGCAAAGAATGACAGGATTATCGTGGCTATTTTAGGGGCCATGTCTGAAGTGGCGACCCTTAAGCAGGCGCTGGTCGAGGCCGAGAAGAGGGCGGCCTCGTAGCGCACCGAGCGGGAGAAGTATGAGGCCGAGGTTGGCAAGGTGCGGCAAGAGCTCCAGGCTCTCATGGAAAAACATGAGAGTTTGGAGCTTGACTCAAAGACGCGAGCGTCTGAGCTCGTGGTGGATATTGAAAATGCAAAGTCTACCAAGGCCGAATCCCAGAAGACCCTCCAGGAGTTGGATGAGGTGAAGAAGATAGCGGCGGGTAAGGCATTCTTTATGCAAAGCAAAAACATAAACGTGAGTTCCTTGTTACTTACCCGAATCCGGAGCTCTCCAGGAGCATTCACAGATCTTCCCCGGAGTGTATCCGATGCCGCCGCATTCTACCGAGCCTAGGAGGGCAGCTCGACGGAGAAGGTGTTCTGGTCTCAGTACGCTGAGGCCGGACACCCCGTGCCCCTGAGCGACCAGCTGAAGCAACTGGTCGAGCTCCACAAGGCGGCCGAACAGGCCATGAAGGGCCTCATTGTTCGGCTGTGGCCTGGAGGGGCTCTGCGTGGGAGCTATTTTGGGCTGGTGCGGCGGCTTGTGGAGGCCTGTCCAAGGCTCGAAGTCGTCAAGCGCTCCGTCTGCATTGAAGGTGCCCGTAGGGCCCTTGCCCGTGCTAAGGTGCACTGGGGCAAGCTGGATGCCGAGAAGCTGGTGAAGGACGGGCCACCACCGGGGAAAGAGCATCGCAAGCCCGAGAATTACTATAAGGATGTTCTGAAGGGTGCCCACCTTGTGGCGGATGAATGTTCTAGGGATGTAATGTTTGAGTGAAACTTGCTCGTTTTGTCCTGTGCGCTGAAAACTTGCTTATATGCGCTAAGCAATGCTGTTGGAATTTAAAATATTACCTTCTGTGCGGCTGTTTATCAATTCATAGAGATGGCGAGTCGTCGGCTTCCGCCCCCGTGCCGCTAGTGCTGGGGTGTTCGGGGATAAACCTGAGCGCTCTTTTTCCCATGTTTGGGTCCTTCGAGGGAGGCGCTCAGCCCAACGAACAAGGCAATCGGACTATAATGCATGAACACTCTCACTTAGCCGTAGAATTCTATAATTATAAATTTCGGCGAAGCCCCTGGTATTCGGAAGACCGAGTTCGGGGCGCTATCCACGCCTTGGCCGTACAGAGCCGGCTCCTCGCCCTAAGCGGCATAAGTCTTTAGGGACTCGAAAAACCTCTCGAACAGCGACCGGCTCTCGCTTCATCATGACAGTCAGTTTTAGCTTTCTCCACTGAGGTGCTCGACCCAGCTCGATATAGCGGAATGTAAGGCACCAAAACATAGGAGCCGGGCAAACCCAACTATTGACCCAAGACATGATTCGGAGCCGATGCATATAATGCTATAAGTTCGGGGTGCCGCACTTGTTAAAGTGTTCGGACTTCTTACACCATATTGAGGGGTACTAAAGCCCCTGGCGTATTTTCGCTACCAACGTGTACGGGTGCAACATGTCGTTAAGGAACATATATAAAGAAAAATGGTAATGCAAAAATAGACGAAAGCTATGCATTGTTTATTAAAAAGGGCTGCGATCAAAGCAGAACGATACAAATAATGCAATAAGTGGAAGGTTGGACTAGTTAACATGTCCGTTCCAGGGGCAAGCTGCGGAATAATGTGCGGAACAGGTATACTGCTCGTGATAGAGACCACCTGGGAGTTCCGTACTGCGGCGTGGCTTGTTTGCTTCCCTGGTTCTTGCATCGTTTGTGCGGCAATTGAACTGCCGAACAGGCCTTCTGAAGGATGGAGTCCTGAAAGTAAGAGAAAAATAAAAAGAAATCGGCAGCCCCTGGTACGGTTTAAGCCGTATTTTTGGGCGTGCCGTGATGGTGCCCCTCCCCTGTACCCATGGTATCTCTAGGGCGTAGTTATGGACGCGAAGTACTGGCGTCACCTTTTTGTGAGGGTTGGAGTTGGGGCCGCATTGCTACGCCTGCTCGGATCATGCCAGGTGGTCTTGTTGTAGGTTACGCCGGGCGCGCTTGACGGTGTCCGGTCGTTTAGTGGCCGGACTGGAGAACTGCCTGGAGAGGCTGCTTTGTACTTCCGCTGCAAGGGCCGCCGTGTGCTCCTCCGTTCGGAGGGAGCGTTCGGTGTTTCCATTGACCGTAATTACTCCTCGAGGGCCCGGCATCTTGAGCTTAAGGTATGCGTAGTGCGGTACCGCATTGAACTTAGCGAATGCAGTTCGCCCGAGCAGTGCGTGATAACCACTGCGAAACGGGACTATGTCGAAGATTAACTCCTCGCTTCGGAAATTATCCGGAGATCCGAAGAGCACTTCAAGTGTAACTTAGCCTGTACAGTTGGCCTCTACACCTGGTATTACGCCTTTAAAGGTCGTTTTGGTGGGTTTAATCCACGAGGGATCTATGCCCATTTTCTGCACTGTGTCCTGGTAAAGCAGGTTCAGGCTGCTGCCGCCGTCCATAAGGACTCTAGTGAGATGAAATCCGTCAATGATTGGGTCTAGGACCAATGTGGCGAATCCGCCATGACGGATGCTAGTGGGATGGTCCTTCGATCAAAGGTGATCGGGCAGGAGCACCATGGGTTGAACTTTGGGGCGACTGGCTCTACCGCGTATACGTCCCTTAACGCGCGCTTCCGCTCCCTTTTGGGGACGTGGGTTGCGTATATCTTGTTCACCGTCCGCACTTGTGGGGGAAAACCCTTCTGTCCACTGTTGTTCGGCAGCCGGGGCTCCTCGTCGTCATCGCTATGCAGCCCCTTGTCTTCATTTTCGGCGTTTAACTTGCCTGCCTGCTTTTCGGGGGTGCCATGTATCTGGCACAAGCGGTCGAGTATTCGGTCCAAACTGGACGGGCCCCTAGGATTCCTTTTGAATGGCTTTTTCCGCTGACCGGATTTAGAGCCTCTGAATCCGGCATTAACTGCCGTATCCTCAGCATTGTCGCCGTTAATGCGGCGCTTCTGCTTGTTGCAACGCGACCTGCCACTACTGTCCCTAGTGTCCGAATTACCAGGGTTTTTGGTCATATTGTTGCTACGAGCAAGCCAGCTGTCTTCTCCCGCGCAAAAGCGGGTCATGAGTGTCGTGAGTGCTGCAATAGATTTCTGCTTTTCCTTTCCAAGGTACCGGGCCAGCCACTCGTCACGGATATTGTGCTTGAAGGCTGCTAGGGCCTCAGCGTCCGGACAGTCGACTATTTGATTTTTCTTTGTTAGGAACCGGGTCCAGAATTGCCTGGCCGATTCCTCTGGCTGCCGAATTACGTGACTTAGGTCATCGGCGTCTAGGGGTCGAACATAAGTGCCCTGGAAATTGTTGAGGAATGCGGCTTCTAGGTCCTCCCAACAACTGATTGATCCTGTTGGCAAGCTGTTAAGCCAATGCCGAGCTGGTCCTTTAAGCTTGAGTGGTAGGTATTTGATGGCGTGGAAATCATTGCCGCGGGCCATGTGGATATGAAGGAGATAATCCTCGATCCATACCGCAGGATCTATTGTGCCATCATATGATTCAATGTTTACGGGTTTGAAACCCTTGGGGATTTGATGATCTATTATTTCGTCTATAAAGCAGAGTGGGTGTTCGGCGCCTCTGTACTGGGCTATATCATGACGTAGCTCCAATGAGCCTTGTCTACTGTGTTCTGCCCCGCCGAATTTGTGGCCGGCGTGACGGTTACCGTCTCGAGCCGTGGGGCGCCCATGCGATCCGTAGATTGATCTTGTTTGCCTTGCCTTGTCCTCCAACATGTCTCGTAAGTTCGGCGCATATTCCCGTGCCTTGGTACAGGGTGCGGCTTGAGTGGAGGGCCGAGAGGCCTCTCTGTCGCGACCACGAGGTGGCCGGTCGGTCGCATCAAGTGCTTCCTCCTCTAATCGGGGTAGCAACCTGCGCTTTGGGTAGCTCTTGGAGGGGCGTTCGAGTTTATGCTCTTCGGCCGCAAGGACTTCAGTCCATCTGTCGACTAGCAAATTTTGATCAGCTCTAAGTTGTTGCTGTTTTTTCTTGAGGCTTCTTGCTGTGGCCATAAGCCTACGTTGAAAACGCTTTTGCTCGACGGGATCCTCTGGCATGACGAATTCGTCGTCGTCGTGGCTTGCCTCGTCTTCGGAGGGAGGCATATAATTATCGTCCTCGACCTCTCTGTCTGCCGCTCTCTCATGAGGGCTGGTTTCTCCATCCTCCTGTGCTAAATCTTGCTGGAGGGGGTTTTCTTCGGCCCTTTCCGGAGTATTATTATCTCCCGTGCTGGAATCACCTTGTTTGTTTTGGCGGGATTTTGAGCGGCGCCGCTGACGCCAGCGCTTAGGCTGTTTCTTGCAGGGGTCATCCTCCGCTGTTCCATCGCCATCTCCCTCTTTTGGGGTGTCCACCATGTATATGTCATATGACGAGGTGGCTTTCCAGGGCCTAGTAGGCGCTGGTTCTTCATCATCTCCTTCATCGGCGTCCATACCGTTGATATCTTCGGAGTCGAAGTCGAGCATGTCGGTTAAGTCGTCGACAGTGGCTACAAAGTGGGTGGTGGGTGGGATTTGAATTTCTTCATCGTCCGTACCCCAACCTTGCTGACCCTAGTCCGGCCAGGGCTCTCCTGATAAAGAGAGAGACTTCAGTGACTTCAGGATATCGCCGAAAGGCGAGTGCTGAAAGATGTCCGCGGCAGTGAACTCCATGATCGGCGTCCAATCGGATTCGGTCGGCATGGGCACGGAGGGTTCGGAGTCCAGAGAGGAGTCCGGATCCTTGGAGTCACGAGTCTCGCAGAGTACGGGGCTAGTGCTTGGCTCAATCACCGTTGGGGTCACAACACCCGAGGTGGCGTCCAACCGCCCGTCCTCGATCGGCGCAGTCGGCTCCGAATTAAGGGTCGTAGCCGATGCGGGTGCGGCCTACAGGGCACTGTTCGGCGGCAGAGCTAGATCATGCTCGTCGTGACAGTGCGGCACGCTCGGCCATGGCTCGAATCCATCAAAGATCAAGTCCCCGCGGATGTCATCCATGTAGTTAAAACTTCCAAATCTGACCTGACGGCCAGGGGCGTAGCTTTCGATCTGCTCCAGAGGGTCAAGCGAATTGGCCCGCAGTGCGAAGCCGCCGAAGACGAAGATCTGTCCGAGGAGGAAGGTCTCACCCTGGACTGTATCGCTATCGATGATTGTAGGAGCCATCGAGCCTGACGGCGACGACACAGAGGAACTCTCAATGAAAGCACCAATGTCGGTGTCAAAACTGGCGGATCTCGGGTAGGGGGTCCCGAACTGTGCGTCTAGGCCGGATGGTAACAGGAGACAAGGGACAAGAAGGTTTACCCAGGTTCGGGCCCTCTCGATGGAGGTAAAACCCTACGTCCTGCTTGATTAATATTGATGATATGGGTAGTACAAGAGTAGACCTACCACGAGATCGAGGAGGCTAAACCCTAGAAGCTAGCCTATGGTATGATTGTTGATGTGTACGTTGTCCTACGGACTAAAACCCTCCGGTTTATATAGACACCGGATAGGGTTAGGGTTACATAGAGTCGGTTACAATGGTAGGAGATCTACATATCCGTATCGCCAAGCTTGCCTTCCACGCCAAGAAAAGTCCCTCCCGGACACGGGACGAAGTCTTCAATCCTGTATCTTCATAGTCCAGGAGTTCGGCTGAAGGTATAGTCTGGCTATCTGAACACCCCCTAATCCAGGATTCCCTCACCCTCCAAGAACTATCAGGCATGTGCCGAAAACATTTTTACTTAATGGCATACCCCAAAACAACTTTTTTGGTTTCACCGAAACTCATCCGGTGACCTCTCTTATCGAAACTTTTTCGCTGTCTCCGGAAACTTTTCCCAGAAACTTTCTCTCAGACTCCCTGTCTAGTATTCAGCAGATAGATGAACCTTAAGCCTGTGACTCTATAGGTTCTGTGAAGTATAGACATGACCCGGAACCCCTTCCGATCAATGATCAACACCGGAGCCGTGGACACCCATATTGACCCCTATACCCACACGAATGAATATTCGAGTGAACCTCTAGTTGCAGTGAGCTATTCCTGTTGCTTCGCGATATGTCACAAACACCCGAGGTGGGATTTATTGCATCCCCGTGGACGAACAATTTGTCCACCATGCAAGTTACCTCGTTACCGATTTTGTTCTCCTTTCTCATTTCCGTGTTCCGGCATCCCTGTGATCAAATCACACTATGTCTGGCCAGACGATGATGGATACCGTAACACCGAGAGGTCCCGAGAATATCTCTCCATCGTCGGAGGAGCAAATCCCAATCTTGAGCTATCAAGTTACTTGACACACTTTTCCATGAACCCATAAGCCGCCGTAATAGCCACCCATTTACGGATGACGTTTAACAAACCCCAAAGTTCATGAAGCAAGTATGAAGAAACTCGATACTCTCATGGTCTAAGGAATTATGCAAACATTTACCATCTCCGTGTTATCAACCATAAACTTGTGACGAATGAATCTCACGACATAACATCAATCCGGGTCGATTCAACACAAATGTTCTCTTAACATTGTGCCCTCAAAGTTGTTGGCATTGAAATGCCCATGATCTGGAAAACAGAACCATCATGCAACAATTGAGCTAATCTTAGAGGCCAGACTAAGAATACTTCTTACCGTTTATTATTCCACACGTGCATATGAGTCTTCCTCCAAACCTCGTGTTATTGCAGACTCGAGAACCATAGCAGTTATAGCATGGAACATAAACATAATTATGAACTTGGAGCTAAATAATATCATTTATTATTGCCTCTAGGGCATACCTCCTACACTTAGTACTCTTTGGGTGTTAATCACATAGTGATGTGACCTGGATTATTGAATCTAGTAAAACCTTTTGGGTATTAGTCACATGGCGATGTGAACTATTGGTATTAAATCACACGACGATGTGAACTAGAGTATTGACCCTAGTGCAAGTGGGAGACTGAAGGAAATATGCCTTGAAGGCAATAATAAAGTTGTTATTTATATTTCCTTATATCATGATAAATGCTTATTATTCATGCTAGAATTGTATTAACCGGAAACTTAGTACATGTGTGAATACATAGACAAACAGAGTGTCCCTAGTATGCCTCTACTAGACTAGCTCATTAATCAAAGATGGTTAAGTTTCCTGACCATAGACATGTGTTGTCATTTGATCAATGGGATCAAATCGTTAGAGAATGATGTGATGGACAAGACCCATCCGTTAGCTTAGCATAATGATCGTTTAGTTTTATTGCTATTGCTTTCATCATAACTTATACATGTTCCTCTGACTATGAGATTATGCAACTCCCGAATACTGGAGGAACACCTTGTGTGCTATCAAACATCACAACGTAACTGGGTTATTATAAAGATTCTCTATAGGTGTCTCCGATGGTGTTTGTTGAGTTGGCATAGATCGGGATTAGGATTTGTCACTCCGTGTGTATCGGAGAGGTATCTCTGAGACCTCTCGGTAATACTCATCATTATAAGCCTTGCCAGCAATGTGACTAATGAGTTAGTTGCAGGATAATGCATTACAGAACGAGTAAAGAGACTTTCTGGTGACAAGATTGAACTAGGTATGATGATATCGATGATCGAATCTCGGGAAAGTAACATACCGATGACAAAGGGAACAACGTATGTTGTTATGCGGTTTGACCGATAAAGATCTTCGTATAATATGTAGGAACCCATATGAGCATCCAGGTTCCGCTGTTGGTTATTGACCGGAGATGTGTCTCGGTCATGTCTACATAGTTCTCGAACCCGTAGGGTCCGCATGCTTAACGTTCGATGACGATTTGTATTATGAGTTTCATGTTTTGATGAACGAAGTTTGTTCGAAGTCCCAGATGAGATCACGGACATGAGAGGAGTTTTGAAATGGTCGAGAGGTAAAGATTCATATGTTGGAAGGTTGCATTCGGACATCCCGGGGAAAGATTGGGCCTACATGGCCATAGGGAAGAGGGGAGGCAGCCCACAAGGGGCAGCCGTGCCCCCTCCCTATAGGGAGTCCGAATTGGACTAGGGAGGGGGTGCGCCTGCCCTTTCCTTCTCCCTCTCTCTCCCTTCCCCTTTTCCCTCTCCGGTGCAAGGAAGGAGGGGGGCGAATCCTACTTGGACTAGGAGTCCAAGTAGGACTCCCCCCTTAGCGCGCCTGCTCTAGGGCCGGCCTTCTCCTCCTCCCCCCTTTATATACGTGGGAGGGGGGCGCCCCAAAGGCACACCAAGTCTTCTCTTAGCCAGGTGCGGTGCCCCTCTCCACAGTTACACACCTCAGTCATATCGTCGTAGTGCTTAGGCGAAGCCCTATGCTGGTAACTTCATCAACACCGTCGCCACGCCGTCGTGCTGACGGAACTCTCCCTCGGCCTCAAATGGATCAAGAGTTCAAGGCACGTCACCGAGCTGAACATGTGCTGATCGCGGAGGTGCTGTACATTCGGTACTTGAATCGGTTGGACCGCGAAGACATTCAACTACATCAACCGCGTTACTAAACACTTCCTCTTACGGTCTATGAGGGTACATGGACACACTCTCCCCGCTCATTGCTATGCATCTTCTAGATTGATCTTGCGTGATCGTAGGCAATTTTTTTGAAATACTGTGTTCCCCAACAGAGACCCCACACGAAATCTCAACCGATCTTTGGCCTTGGACAGTCCTGATCTAAGCAAGCATTCTACCAACGGCACCTTGTCAGAGCCGACACAAAAACAACTTCGATATAAAGCGTGTGATTCGCATCCTCCTATGGTGCTGTCAGTTCACTCCCGGCCTTGTCAGATAGCTCCACCACATTTCTACTTCGGCTCGCTGCTCCGGCACGTGCTTGTCGTGGCCGTCACCACGCTTGCATCGGACTTGGCGGCGGTAGGGGGAGGTTCCACGGCGCTCGGGGTGAACTACGGCCAGGTGGCCGACAACCTGCGGCGGTCGTGCTCCTCCGTGCGCTGAACGCCACCAAGGTCAAGCTATACGATGAGGATGCGCGCGTGCTCAGCGCGTTCGCCGGCTCCAACGTGGACTTCACCATGGGACTCCCGGACAACATGGTCCCCGCGCCTGGCGTCTAAAAAACCAGCTTACGGTTCCTCCTAAAAAGGATTTTCAGTAACACGAGGGCTGGCACTGAACAGATACCGCAATTTTCTATTGTAAAAACTAATATTCCATCTATCGATGCTTTTTCTCTCTTTTTTTTCATTGTCGTCTTCTTCCCCAACGATTCGATGGCCTTCAAGAGTGAGGTGAGGAAGGGCGGGGGACGTCGGTCGGCCAGTCGGCGACAGTGGGGAAGGCTAGAATCAAGAGCTGGCGGTGGCGGTTGACGTGAAACTTCCCTCTCGCCAACGGTATTCTGGTAAAGGGGGAGCTAAAAAGTTTGTCTCCAAAACTCCATATCTTCAGGACGAGGTTTTTCTTAAGGGGAGCTGTATAAATTTTTACAGGACCAGCTGTTTTGCGAGATCTGGAATGGCCTTTTCTTTCGCCCAAAACTTAGGAATCTATTAGAGATGCTCTTAGGTGCATTGCAAAGTAGATTTTCTAAATTATACTCCCTCTAAGACATTTTATATCACTTGCGGGGAGTACCTTTTGTCAAACAGTGATAATGACCTTCCTTGATTGTACAAAAACATGCTAGGTCCGTTTGCAATATTTTTGACTACTACTACCAGACTATCTTCTCTATACATGTGAATTTTGACGTGTACGCTTACTAGTAGTTCAAAAAACAGCAGTTGAGAAAAGTGTGCCAGACTATGCCAGACGGGTGCATCCATGAGCATGTAGTTTTACCTAATTTTAATGCTTCTGCTATTTGCAATTTCCATCATTATCAATTCACATGAACGTTTTCTTATGTTGTAAACATTTCTTAAAAAATTTCAACAATTTTGGAATAACAAATTGTGTGTGAAAATTTTACATAGTTAAAACACATTTTCCAAAAGTGGTAACAAATTCACAATTGATGAAAATTTTGAAGAAAAATTTCAGTTCATATGCTTTTTTAAAAATTTATCAAATTTATTGAAGCACAAATATTTTTAAACTGTGTGAATAAAAAAGTCAAGAAAGGGATTATTTTTAATCAAATTCTAGAATTTGAAAAAAAAATATAAACAATATTTGAAAATAAGAACATTTTCTGGTATTCCAAAGATTTTTCAAGTTTTTGAAAAGGTTTCAAGAATTGTAATAAAGTTCAAAAAGGAGGAAAATGAATTAACGAGAAAACCGAAGAAAAACGAAAAATAGAAAATAAAAAATGCTTATTCCCTAGAAAATAAAAATTGTTTTCAAAATATGTTTATAAAGTTTAAAAATATTCTTAAATTTTTAAAAATGTTTGTGTTTTCAAGTGATGCTCACAAATTTGAGAAGTGTTTGCATTTTCAAAAAATACTATGAAGTTTAAAAAAAATTCAAGTTTCAAAGAAAATGTTCGCAAATTTGAAAAATTGTTCGCACTTTAAGAAAAATGTTCACAATTCTGAAAAAGTGTTCATGAATTTGAAAAAATTTCACAAAATAAAAAATGTTTGCGTTTCAAAAAGAAGTTCAAAGTTTGAAAAAAAATTCGGATTTTTTAAAATGTTTGTGTTTCAGAAAACATTTTAAAATTTGAAAAACACATTAGCTACAATACCCCCTCGGTCGGTTCGCTACAGTTTCCTGCCCGGTAGTACAGTGCTGGTTTGGTCTGCTACAGTAAATCAATTCTTGTTGATAAGAAACTCTGCTAATATATCAGCAAATCTGGTTGGTTCTAGTGTTTTTTCTTCTGATTTTCAATCCCGGGCTACAGTACACACTTACTAGTTACTACTAGGCCTGCCCATAGTGGACTCGGAACAAGTCAGGTCTCTATTTTTAGAGTGCGGACAATGTATTTTTAAGAAAGACCATTATACTCATTATTATGAAGGGTATGAAGAGATCTCCTTTGTTGATGTGTTTAAAGGTTATAAAGCAGAAATGCCTTATATTTTGGGACAGAGGGATTACTTGTCGCTGCTTTAATACAATTCTGTACTAAAGTTGTACTAAACCAGCGACAGGTAATATGGATAGGAGGAGTAAAGGAAGTAAAACTGAAATTTGCTCTATTATTTGCTATGCCTAGATTTACTTGTGTTATTGCCACTTCGTTTGGAGTCTATCCCATCTCATGTCACATTGAACACTATATATAATCCAAACATCTCAAAGATACAAGTTTCCAATGTTTGAGTAATTTTGAGAAGACACTAAAATCAGCAACCGGGATGAATGGTACTGGCTACAAAATTTCCACGCTGTGGATGAACTCAACTTCAGCAACTGTAGATTCTTGAGATGGTTCGCTTTCTTCCTCCATTTCCCCGGTGATATCCTCGAGTGACATCCCTTTGGATTCCGGCAAGGCAAGAGTGAACATGACTCCAACCAGGTTGCACCCTGCGAGAAGTAGGAGAGAGCTCCGGATGCTCGTATGAGAATACTGGAACCAGAGAACACCGATGATGGCACCACACTTACCCCCGGCAGCCGATATGCCGTTGCACGTCGACCGCAGCCGCGTCGGGAATATCTCGGTAGGCAGGATGAAAGTGGTGGAGTTGGGGCCGAAGTTTGCGAAGAAGAGGATCAATGCATACATGATGGCGAAGCCTGCGTGCATGCTGGGTTTGGACCAGAACTTGTAGGGCGCGGCGAGCCCGATCATGAAGATGGTCATCATGGTGAACCCCATGAGCTGGATCTTGATGCGGCCGATGCGGTCAACGAAGAGGACAGTGAGGAAGTACCCTGGCAGGGAACCGCCGACCACGATGATGGCCTGCGTGCGGGCTATCTTGTAGGTCTGCTCGAGAGGGCTCATCTCGGCCGCGTCTCCAAACCAGCCGATGCCGCTGAAGATGTCCTTCATGAAGAGGTTGAGGGAGTAGAAGACGACGTCGAGGACGAACCAGCACACGGTGGTTCCGAGGAGCTGGCGGCCATGCTTGTGAAGGAACTCCATGGAGAAGAGGCCAAACTCGTCCTGCTTAACGACGGCCTCCGCGTCCATGTCCGACACGAAGTCGATGTCGAGGACCGCGGCCATGTCAGACGCCGCTAGCTTGAGGTTCTTGGCGATGAGCGCGGTGTAGCGCGCCGTCTCGGGCATCTTCATGCGCCAGTAGTAGGTGAGCAGGGCAGGAACGGCGCCGAGCATGAGTACTATGCGCCACACGTAGTCTGCTTGCCCGAGCTGGTCAGTATCGTACGCGGCCGTGTTCTTGAAGCTCGCAGAGAGCACCAGAACAACAGCCCCAGCAGCCAGGTTCCCAAGACCCTTTATGCAGGGCAAGCATAATACGATAAGGATTAAAATATTATCTTTGACTGAGTTAGACGAGAAAAAAGAAATGGAGGTTGTAGATTAAGAATGAGATGCAGCACAGGCTCCAAAAAATATTGTGATGGTTTTACTTACACACCTGCATAGCGAAGACCGCTGCTATGAAGGCTCCGCGAGTCCTCTTGTTGGCATACTCAGACATGATGGTCGCCGAGAGCGGGTAGTCGCCGCCGATGCCGAAGCCGAGCCAGAAGCGGAAGAAGCACAACGTGGCCACGACGCACTTGGGCTTGTTGTGGAAGGAGAGGCCGGACGCGAGCGAGCACACCACCATGAGCTTGAGCGTGACGCCGTAGATCAGCTTCCGCCCCATCCTGTCGCCGAGCCAGCCGAAGAAGAGCTGCCCCAGGACCGTGCCGCAGAGCGCCACGCCGCTGACGGCACCGGCAACGTTGCCGGGGAGCCTGCCATCCGCCGAGTGGTAGTAGATGCGGCCCAGGAGGTCGGCGATGAGGGAGACCGAGAACAGGTCGTAGGCGTCCGTGAAGAAGCCCATGCCAGCGATGACGATGGTGGTGAAGTGGTACAGCTGCGTCCCGGCGACGTCCAGGGCCTCGAGCACCTTGACCTGCTTGCGAGCCCGCCGCGTCTCGCATTTCACCGACGTCACCGCGTCCAGGACGTGGTACAGCATGGCGCTCCCGGCGCCATGGAGGTGGAAGAAGAGGGAGCTGCACGCGTGCCTCCTCGCAGGCTAGGTCGTGAACATTGTAGTAGTAGTCTCTGGGGAAACCAAGCGCTTCATGTTTGCCATATATAAAACCGCCCGGTTGTCTCCGTTCTTATTTTATACAACTGGACGAGTGTCCTCTGAAATATGACTACGAGGGTCCCTCCCAGCTGGACGAATTGACAACTTTGCTGACGAACTTGCTGCCGTTGCTATGCTTTGCTGACAGTGGAAGGCGACTGACAGAATGAAGACGACGACAAACAGTTGTTCCATAGAGACAAAAGGGCGGAAACAACAAGATCAGGATATCTGATTAGTCATTCTTGATAAAGGTTGTTTTTATTCTAAAGGATACAAATATAATGAGTATGAATCCAGTCTTTGCATAACTAGGATGCCCGCTAGACCTCATACTGCACGACGTCACGTCATGCCAACTAGCATAGCACGCACCTCACCTGAGCACCCTCCAAGTGTGCTGCACCATCGTCTACCATCCGTTGACCCATTAGACATCAAAGGTCACTCCATGTTGTGAGGAGAAACTACGGAGTGGTTTTCTGATTGTAGGTTATTATTTTTTTTGTCAGGGAAGAAAGTGGTTGAAAGGAGCCACGAGCTGTCCCCGGTGCGCCATCTGTGTCAACATCTCACAAGTAATCCATCTGATTGAACAATTGATCGATCTTCTCTCATCAATCCATCTGCATCCAGGTAATGCATCATGGAACATTAACTCGAATGATTCGTGAGTTCAATGTGACGCACAGTGTGAGATGAAGGTTGTATACCACCTCAACGTGAAGCCACGCATGTGGTGGATCTGCCATGGATGATGGATGGACGGAAGAGTGTAAAAGTTTGAGATGTGAAACTTTGTACTCGAACTTCTCACAAGAATTATTTTTTTGAAAAATCACCGGGGGGGGGGGGGGGGGGGGGGGGAGCTCCCCACCTAAATACATTTCTCAAGTTCATAACCCATCGTCAGACTGATTACAAAGGGGAATTACATAAGCACGTGAAGTCGTGATAACAGGTAGGAACGCCAGGAGGAGGCGGCCTGCTTGTGCACCGGTTTCTTCGTCCGGTGCGTCCAGAGCATGAGATCATCCATGATGCGCCTGAGGGTGAGAATACTGTGGTGATTTTGTTGCTTGAAGGTCATAGCGTTTCTGGAATCCCAAACCTTCCATAGGATGAGGAGGAGGACGGAGTGCCAGATTACCGCATCCACCTGTGTAGGGAGGCGGCAGTCCCAGAGTCCATCAATGGTACTTGAAGGAGAGAGGCCGATCCGTTGCCAAATACGTTGTGAAAGAGGACAGTCTAGGAATATGTGTGAACTGGTTTCACCATCATGTCCGCAGCGCGGGCATAGTGAGTCGGTGACGATATTCTTGCGCTAAAGGTTGCTTTTTGAGTTGAGTCGACCATGAAACAGGAGCCATGCAAAGATCTTCACGCGTTCCACCAGATGGCAACGGCATGCACGTCGTCATCGTCACAAGAATTCACTCTCTAGCTACCAACTAATGTAATAATGATTCGTCGATGTCCATGATGTAGGCAGTCGTGATGATGTATCATGTAGGCAGTGCTTGCCTATATGTTTTTCCCTCTCAAATTTATTGTTGTTGTGTTGACAAATCCCATAATATTTTCCTGATGTACAATATATAAGGACATATATGTAAATGATCATATATTATTATTTTTGTCTTTCTAGGGGTAGCAACTGGCGTTTGCTCTGTAGCGAAGCATGGGGGTTCACAATGCGGGGCAAGAGGAAAAGCGACAACATGTATGGGTTCCGTGCCAAAATAGAAGATGTCATGTGAGAGAGGGGTTCTTGAGTCATGCTTATTGAGTTATGGTGTGTGACTTTTTTTCTCTCCCGTTGTAACGCACGGGCATCTTTGCTAGTTGAGATAAAAGGATGGAAACAACAAGATCAGGGTATCTGATTAGTCATTCTTCATAAAGGTTGTTTTTATTCTAAAGGATACAAACATAATGAGTATGAATCCAGTCTTTGCATGAGGATGCACACAACCAACACTAACGTGTGCGCGCGTGCGCGCACACTCACACACACACACATAAAGAATTGCGCCAGCAAAGAGCAAAGTCATACAAGACCGAAACTCTACCTAGGTGGACGAACGTGAAAAGGAAAAATCTAAGAAGAGATCAAAACAGTGATCGACGAACTACAACAACGACCATCCACACTAACCATCTCCTCAGATCACAAAGACATTGAGAAATGTTCTCCAACAGAACGCCTCCAGCAAGGAAATGGCAGTCAAGCGCCGATGTCTTCGGATCTGAGCATGAAAGATCAAATCCTAGGTTTTCACCCTGAAGATAAGGTCGAGCAAATCCGAGCAGTGCTTTCAACAATGTAACAACGCAAAATCCCGCCATTGCTAGGTATAACCAATTAGGTTCAAACCTTGGGTTTTCACTCAAGCTCGAAGCCGAGTACTCGAGAAGCACCACCAAATCAAAGTCATCATGTTGCACCACCATTTTCCATGATCCCAACAGCTACGTGTATTGCACAGTCTTGATGTGAGATGCCACACCAGTGAAGACCATACCCGCACAAGCATACAGTCAAGCGCAACAAGTATTGATGTCCACCAATGGCTCGGAATGATGAAGATCTCACCGATGCACATACGAGGAAAATTTGTGAGTGAGGAAGGTCACTGGCACCGCCAAAATGCCAATTGGGGAAACTATACAGTGTAGCAGAGTCCTCATGCTTCGACTTCCTCTTCTGTCGAACGGAATAGGTCGGCAAACCATACTCACCGTTGCTATTGGATAGGAAGGTCCAAGACCCTTCGGCCTGGAGCGACAACACCGCCTCGAAGTGCAGGACCACTGTGCCATCCACACTTCTGAGTGGAGCCCACCTCGCTGGGATGCAAAAGGTTGCCGCTACCATCCGCATACCTGCAGATGGGATTGTGGCCACCAACACCTCACCACGAGAGATCGCCTGCCCGACCGGAAACATCATCACCACTGCTACACAACCATGCCCTCTAGCTCAAGTCATTGCTTGTAGATCGCTTGCCCCACCGGAAACATCACCACCACCGCTGCACAACCACACCCTCGAGGTCAAGTCGTTGCTTGTAGATCGCATCCGCCAGTAAAGGTTAAGGGGAAGAGACCTCATTTCCGCCTTCACCGGCTAGTGCCGGGACTTAGCCTAGCCACTGCTCTCTAGCAGTGGCGAGAGGAAGGGGGATAGAGTGGTAGGAGGAGGCGGCTCTCAAGCTAGTCAGAATCATGATTCTGAATCAGATTGGTGCTTTGATGGTAGGACCATTCTTGTTGTTCATTTATATTTCTTAAGTGTATTCTTACTGTTATGATAGTGTAGTTTCCTGTTACATTATACATTTCCCTCTATGCTAACTATGGATAAACTAATTAATACTCCTCCCATCTCAAAGTATGAGCATATATCGTTTCATAGGGATAAACCTTTATCCAACACCTATCCTACAATGGGGTGATGTCAGCTCCTTAGAGATAATAAATGAAATGTTTGATAAGTTGGATGAGAGATAGTGAAGAAGGAATTTTTTTTCTATTGTGCCAGCATGCCTTTATTTCACCACATATTTTCTATTAGATTTTCCCTTTCTATAGGCATACATGCACAAGTTATTGGAGATAACGCGAAGTGATAAGAGATAATCTATAGTATAACATGTTTTTACTACCATGTATAAACATGTGGAATGCGAAGGAAAGACTTTTTGATGTGAAGAGCAGGAGCTCTGCTTTTGCATTAAAGAAGAATAGAGGTTTTACATAGTTCGGACAAATCCAGACCAAGAGCCCGGCCTTTCATCAGAGAGTATTGACAGGAGAAAGACAAAGACAAATAATATGAAAAGACGCCATGGGTTTCTATGTGTCCCCAGCGCCCGCCTCTTTTGTGGCCTCGTAGAAAATCTTGACGTCTTCTCTTATCAGTCCAGCAAGTGCAGTCGGCGTCAGCTCCTTCTGCTCAAAGACCCTACGGTTTCTTTCTTTCCACAGGTTCCACACTATGTAAGCAGCTAGTGTGATTTCATCTCTCTTCTTGTCCTTGGTTCCATCGCATGTGCATAGCCGAGACCACCACTCTCCAATGGAGGTTGCCGAGGAGTCCATCATGCCCATCCTGTCGTCAGCTTGCTGGAACTGGAGCCAAACCTCTTTCACAAAGCAACAGGCCAGGGTGATGTGTTCGGCCATCTCCTTTTCTTGATCACAAAGGCAACATACGTCATTGTGTGGCAATCCCATCGCTTGCAGACGATCCGCCGTCCAATTTCTGTTTTGCAGCAACAACCATAAGTAGAATTTAACTTTTCCTTCCATCTTGCCCCTCCACACTTGGGCCAGCCCAGGCTTGTTGGTCCTTGCCATAAAGTGGGCGTCATAAGCAGAGACGGCAGAGTATTTTCAATTAGCAGTCAGGTTCCAAAGGATCTTGTCTTTGCTGTCCGTGAGCTGGATCAATTGAAGTTCCTCCCAAAGTCGGACGAACTGGTTGAGCTGCCCTTCTGTTGTCATTCTCTGTAACCCAAGGATCCATCTTCTGTGGAGCGCCTCTCTAACCGACATCTTCTTGAATTTGGCCAGTTGGTATAGTTCAGGATACATAAAACATGGGGCCTCCCCGTTTAGCCATCAGTCCCTCCAGAATGCCGCAATGCTGCCGTCTCCCAGCTGAATCAACGTGCAGCTCGTAAGCAACTGCTTATCCATCTCATCACAAGGCGTCGGCGATCCCATCCATGGCCTATCCTCATCTTCCCGTCGAAACCATTCCCACCTTAGACAGAGAGCACGGCTGAAGCAGTCAATGTTTTTGACCCCTAGTCCACCACATCTTATTGGGGAGAAAACTTGCTTCCACTTGACAAGGCTTTTCCCTCCAATGTTTGCATCTGCGGCCTCCCAAAGAAAGTTTCTTCTCAACTTATCCACATTCTTAATAAACCACTTATCCGGGGCAAAGGTTGTCAAGAAGTAAGCTTCCGTTGTTGTGACCACCGAGTTTATGTACACTAATCTTCCTCTCCTATTAAGCATTCTGCCTTTCCTCAAAGAAATTTTTCCGGCCATTTTATCAATCAGTGGTTGAATCTCAACTCTCTTTGGTTTTCGAATCCCAAGGGGAAATCCCAAGTATTGGCAAGGAAGAGAGCCTTGCACAATCCTAGCATCGATCAACAACTGTTGCAAATCCCTGTCCTGGAAAGCAACAGGGTACGCCATTGATTTTGCCATGTTTGTTTTGAGTCCAGAGGCATTCCCAAACATTTCCAGAATGGCCTGGACAACAGTGATCTCTTCTCGCGCCGGGTTGATGAAGAGTGCAGCATCATCGGCATAGAAACTCGCCCGGAATCTGGCCACGCGCGTTCGCAAAGGCTTCAAAATATTCTTCTCGGTGGCCATCTCAAGCAGTCTCTGCAGCGGTTCCATAGCAATGATAAACAACAGGGGGGACAGAGGGTCTCCCTGTCTCAAGCCACGCATGTGGGTAAAAGGTGTGCCGGGCGTTCCATTCAACAGAATTCTAGAGGAGGAGGATGCCAAGATCAGAGCAATCATGTCCCTCCATCTTTGCCCAAATCCCATGGCCTCCATGACTTCAAATAGATATCCCCATGACACGGAATCGAAAGCCTTGGCTATATCAAGCTTTAGGAAGACCAGGGGGATTTCGCCAAGTGAGCCGCTTTGATCACATTCTTGATATATAGAAAATTGTCTTGGATGGACTGTCCTCGAATGAAGGCACTCTGATTGTGCGTGATCAGGTTGTGGATTTCTGGAGCCAGCCGGGAAGCGAGCATCTTACTGACCAGCTTCGGAATGCTCTGCATTAGGCTTATTGGCCTGAAATCTCCTGGATCCTGCGCCTCCGCACGTTTAGGAATCAAAACAACATTCACAGTATTAAACAGATCCCAATTCCTTCCGCGCAGATTGTGAACACAGTTAACAGCAGCAAGGAGATCCGTTTTTATGATCATCCAACATCGCTTGAAGAAAGCCCCAGTGAATCCATCAGGCCCCGGTGCTTTCTCGCCATGCATTTCTTTGATCGCCGATAAAAGCTCAGTCTCTGTGAACGCCCCGTCCAGGTGCTCTAGCTGTCTTCGCGGCATCCCCAGCTCCTCCCAATTCAGTGTTGTAGATCACACGAAAGGCGTACCCATCAGGTTTTTGAACCGATCTCTGAGGATGTCAGCCTTCCCAACATGGTCGGAAACCGGCCCATCTCTTCCCAGAAGGACCGGGATGTGATTCTTCCGTCGGCGGCCACTCACTCTTAGGTGGAAAATCGGGTACTAGCGTCTCCCTCTTTTATCTCAGTAATTCTGGATTTTTGCCGCCACCTTGCCCTGTCGACAGCCGCAATACCCAGCAGCTTAGCTTTGAGCAAACCTCTCAGGTGTCTCTCCTCCTCGGAAAGAGCCCTCTCCTCTTGAGCCAGATCAAGTCGGAAGTTGACCTCGTTAGCTAACCCGGACATGAAGACGACTCATCTCCTCTTGTGCTTGCTCCAAATTCTGAGAGCCTTTGTGTTGGAAATATGCCCTAGAGGCAATAATAAAATGAATATTATTATATTTCTTTGTTCATGATAATTGTCTATTGTTCATGCTATAATTGTGTTATCCGGAAATCGTAATACATGTGTGAATACATAGACCACAACACGTCCCTTGTGAGCCTCTAGTTGACTAGCTCGTTGATCAAAGGATATTCATGGTTTCCTGACTATGGACATTAGATGTCAATGATAACGGGATCACATCATTAGGAGAATGATGTGATGGACAAGACCCAATCCTAAGCTTAGCTCAAAGATCGTGTAGTTCGTTTGCTGTAGCTTTTCTGAATGTCAAGTATCATTTCCTTAGACCATGAGATTGTGCAACTCCCAGATACCGTAGGAGTGCCTTGGGTGTGCCAAACGTCACAACATAACTGGATGACTATAAAGGTACATTACAGGTATCTCCGAAAGTGTCTATTGGGTTGGCACGAATCGAGACTGGGATTTGTCACTCCGTATGACGGAGAGGTATCTCTGGGCCCACTCGGTAATGCATCATTATAATGAGCTCAAAGTGATCAAGTGATTGATCACGGGATCATGCATTACGGTACGAGTAAAGTGACTTGCCGGTAACGAGACTGAACAAGGTATTGGGATACCAACGATCGAGTCTCGGGCAAGTAACGTACCGATAGACAAAGGGAATTGTATACGGATTGATTGAATCCTCGACATCGTGGTTCATCCGATGAGATCATCGTGGAGCTTGTGGGAGCCAACATGGGTATCCAGATCCCGCTGTTGGTTATTGACCGGAGAGGCTTCTCGGTCATGTCTGCATGTCTCCCGAACCCGTAGGGTCTACACACTTAAGGTTCGATGACACTAGGGTTGTAGAGATATTAGCACACGGTAACCCGAAAGTTGTTCGGAGTCCCGTATGAGATCCCGGACGTCACGAGGAGTTCCGCAATGGTCCGGAGGTAAAGATTTATATATAGGAAGTCCAGTTTCGGCCATCGGGAAGGTTTCGGGGTCACCGGTATTGTACTGGGACCACCGGAAGGGTCCCGGGGGTCCACCGTGTGGGGCCACCTATCCCGGAGGGCCCCATGGCCTGAAGTGGGAGGGGAACCAGCCCCTAGTGGGCTGGTGCGCCCCCCTTGGGCCTCCCCCTGCGCCTAGGGTTAGAAACCCTAGGGGTGGGGGCGCCACCCTTGCCTTGGGGGGCAAGGCACCCCCTTGACCGCCGCCCCCCCTAGGAGATTGGATCTCCTAGGGCCGGTGCCCCCCCCCCTAGGCACACTATATATAGTGGGGGGAGAGCTGCACACCCAAGCCCCTGGCCTCTCCCTCTCCCTCCCGTGACACTCCTCCATCTCCCAGCGCTTGGCGAAGCCCTGCCGAGATCACCGTTGCTTCCACCACCACGCCGTCGTGCTGCTGGATCTTCATCTCAACCTCTCCTTCCCCCTTGCTGGATCAAGAAGGAGGAGACGTCTCCCAACCGTACGTGTGTTGAACGCGGAGGTGCCGTCCGTTCGGCACTAGGTCATCGGTGATTTGAATCACGTCGAGTACGACTCCATCAACCCCGTTCTCTTGAACGCTTCCGCTCGTGATCTACAAGGGTATGTAGATGCACTCCTCTCTCCCTCGTTGCTAGATGACTCCATAGATTGATCTTGGTGATGCGTAGAAATTTTAAAATTCTGCTACGTTCCCCAACATGGCATCATGAGCTAGGTGTATGCGTAGTTACTATGCACGAGTAGAACACAAAGTAGTTGTGGGCGTCGATATTGTCAATTTGCTTGCCGTTACTAGTCTTATCTTGATTCGGCGGCATCGTGAGATGAAGCTGTTGGAAATATGCCCTAGAGGCAATAATAAAAGCATTATTATTATATTTCTTTGTTCATGATAATTGTCTTTATTCATGCTATAATTGTATTATCCGGAAATCGTAATACATGTGTGAATAATAGACACCAACAGTCCCCAGTAAGCCTCTATTTGACTAGCTCGTTGATCAACAGATAGTCATGGTTTCCTGACTATGGACATTGGATGTCATTGATAACGGGATCACATCATTAGGAGAATGATGTGATGGACAAGACCCAATCCTAAACATAGCATAAGATCGTATAGTTTGTTTGCTGGAGTTTTCCAATGTCAAGTATCTTTTCCTTAGATCATGAGATCGTGTAACTCCCGGATACCGTAGGAGTGCTTTGGGTGTGCCAAACGTCACAACGTAACTGGGTGACTATAAAGGTATACTACGGGTATCTCCGAAAGTGTTTGTTGGGTTGACACGGATCAAGACTGGGATTTGTCACTCCGTATGACGGAGAGGTATCACTGGGCCCACTCGGTGATGCATCATCATAATGAGCTCAAAGTGACCAAGTGTCTGGTCACGGGATCATGCATTACGGTACGAGTAAAGTGAATTGCCGGTAACGATATTGAACGAGGTATTGGGATACCGACGATCGAATCTCGGGCAAGTAACATACCGATTGACAAAGGGAATCGTATACGGGGTTGCTTGAATCCTCGACATCGTGGCTCATCCGATGAGATCATCGAGGAGCATGTGGGAGCCAACATGGGTATCTAGATCCCACTGTTGGTTATTGACCGGAGAGCGATCTCGGTCATGTCTACATGTCTCCCGAACCCGTAGGGTCTACACACTTAAGGTTCGGTGACGCTAGGGTTGTAGGGATATGTATATGCAGTAACCCGAATGTTTTTCGGAGTCCCGGATGAGATCCCGGACGTCACGAGGAGTTTCGGAATGGTCCGGAGGTAAAGATTTATATATGGGAAGTCCTGTTTCGGCCATCGGGACAAGTTTCGGGGTCATCGGTATTGTACCGGGACCACCGGAAGGGTCCCGGGGGTCCACCGGGTGGGTCCACCTACCCCGGGGGGGCACATGGGCTGTAGGGGGTGCTCCTTGGCCTACATGGGCCAAGGGCACCAGCCCCAAGAGGCCCATGCGCCTAGGGTTCACAAAAGGGAAGAGTCCCACTAGTGGAAGGCACCTCCTAGGTGCCTTGGGGGGGAGGGAAACCTCCCTTGGCCACCGCCCCCCCTAGGAGATTGGATCTCCTAGGGCCGGCGCCCCCCCCCCTTGGCCCTCCTATATATAGTGGGGAAGGAGGGCTTTTCATCGATGCCTTTGGTGCCTCCCTCTCCCTCTCCAACACCTCCTCCTCCTCCATAGCGCTTGGCGAAGCCCTGACGGAGTACTGCAGCTCCATCACCACCACGCCGTCATGCTGCTGCTGGAGCCATCTTCCTCAACCTCTCCTTCCCTCTTGCTGGATCAAGAAGAAGGAGACGTTACGCTGACCGTACGTGTGTTGAACGCGGAGGTGCCGTCCGTTTGGTGCTAGGATCTCCGGTGATTTGGATCACGTCGTGTTCGACTACCTCATCCCCGTTCTTTGAATCCTTCCGCTCGCGATCTACAAAGGTATGTAGATGCATCCGATCACTCGTTGCTAGATGAACTCATAGATGGATCTTGGTGAAACTGTAGGAAAATTTTTGTTTTCTGCAACGTTCCCCATCAGTGGTATCAGAGCCAGGTTTATGCGTAGTTCTTCTTGCGCGAGTAGAACACAATTTGTTGTGGGCGTAGATGTTGTCAACTTTCTTGCCGTTACTAGTCTTATCTTGCTTCAACGGTATTGTGGGATGAAGCGGCCCGGACCAACCTTACACGTACGCTTACGTGAGACCGGTTCCACCGACTAACATGCACTAGTTGCATAAGGTGGCTGGCGGGTGTCTGTCTCTCCTACTTTAGTTGGAGCGGATTCGATGAAAAGGGTCCTTATGAAGGGTAAATAGAAGTTGACAAATCACGTTGTGGCTTTCACGTAGGTAAGAAAACGTTCTTTCTAGAACCCTATTGCAGCCACGTAAAACTTGCAACAACAATTAGAGGACGTCTAACTTGTTTTTGCAGCAAGTGCTTTGTCATATGATATGGCCAAAGTTGTGATGAATGATGAATGATCTATATGTGATGTATGAGATGTTCATGCTATTGTAATAGGAATCACGACTTGCATGTCGATGAGTATGACAACCGGCAGGAGCCATAGGAGTTGTCTTTATTTTTTATATGACCTGCATGTCATTGAGGAACGCCATGTAAATTACTTTACTTTATTGCTAAACGCGTTAGCCATAGTAGTAGAAGTAATAGTTGGCGAGCAACTTCATGGAGACACAATGATGGAGATCATGATGATGGAGATCATGGTGTCATGCCGGTGACAAGATGATCATGGAGCCCCAAGATGGAGATCAAAGGAGCTATGTGATATTGGCCATATCATGTCACTATTATTATTTGATTGCATTTGATGTTTATCATGTTTTACATCTTGTTTGCTTAGAACGACGGTAGTAAATAAGATGATCCCTCATAATAATTTCAAGAAAGTGTTCCCCCTAACTGTGCACCGTTGCGACAGTTCGTTGTTTCAATGCACCACGTGATGATCGGGTGTTTGATTCAAACGTTCACATACAACGGGTGTAAGACAGATTTACACATGCAAATACTTAGGTTGACTTGACGAGCCTAGCATGTGTATAGACATGGCCTCGGAACACAAAAGACCGAAAGGTCGAGCATGAGTCGTATAGAAGATACGATCAACATGAAGATGTTCACCGACGTTGACTAGTCCGTCTCACGTGATGATCGGACACGGCCTAGTTCACTCGGATCATGTTATACTTAGATGACTAGAAGAGGGACGTCTATCTAAGTGGGAGTTCATTGAATAATTTGATTAGATGAACTTAATTATCATGAACTTAGTCTAAAATCTTTACAATATGTCTTGTAGATCAAATGGCCAACGTAGTCCTCAACTTCAACGCGTTCCTAGAGAAAACCAAGCTGAAAGATGATGGCAGCAACTATACGGACTGGGTCCGGAACCTGAGGATCATCCTCATAGCTGCCAAGAAAGATTATGTCCTACAAGCACCGCTAGGTGATCCACCCGTCCCACAGAACCAAGACGTTATGAACGCTTGGCAGACACGTGCCGATGACTACTCCCTCGTTCAGTGCGGCATGCTTTACAGCCTAGAGCCGGGGCTCCAAAAGCGTTTTGAGAGACATGGAGCATATGAGATTTCGAAGAGCTGAAAATGGTTTTCCAAGATCATGCCCGGGTCGAGAGATATGAAGTCTCCGACAAATTCTTCAGCTGTAAGATGGAGGAAAATAGTTCTGTCAGTTAGCACATACTCACTATGTCTGGGTTACATAACCGCTTGACTCAGCTGGGAGTTAATCTCCCGGATGATGCGGTCATTGACAGAATCCTCCAGTCGCTTCCACCAAGCTACAAGAGCTTTGTGATGAACTTCAATATGCAGGGGATGGAAAAGACCATTCCTGAGGTATTTTCAATGCTGAAATCAGCAGAAGTAGAAGTCAAGAAGGAACATCAAGTGTTGATGGTGAATAAAACCACTAAGTTCAAGAAGGGCAAGGGTAAAAAGAGCTTCAAGAAGGATGGCAAAGGAGTTGCCGCGCCCGGCAAGCAAGCTGCTGGGAAGAAGCCAAAGAATGGACCCAAGCCCGAGACTGAGTGCTTTTATTGCAAGGGAAGTGGTCACTGGAAGCGGAACTGCCCCAAATACTTAGCAGACAAGAAGGCCGGCAAAACAAAAGGTATATATGATATACATGTAATTGATGTGTACCTTACTAGTACCCGTAGTAGCTCCTGGGTATTTGATACCGGTGCAGTTGCTCACATTTGTAACTCAAAGCAGGGGCTGCGGAATAAGCGGAGACTGGCAAAGGACGAGGTGACGATGCGCGTCGGGAATGGTTCCAAGGTCAATGTGATCGCCGTCGGCACGCTACCTCTACATTTACCTTCGGGATTAGTATTAAACCTTAATAATTTTTATTTAGTGCCAGCTTTGAGCATGAACATTGTATCGGGATCTCGTTTAATTCGAGATGGCTACTCATTTAAATCCGAGAATAATGGTTGTTCTATTTATAAGAGAGATATGTTTTATGGTCATGCTCCTATGGTGAATGGTTTATTCTTTATGAATCTCGAGCGTAATGCTACACATATTCATAATGTGAGTACCAAAAGATGTAAAGTTGATAATGACAGTCCCACATACTTGTGGCACTGCCGCCTTGGTCACATAGGTGTCAAACGCATGAAGAAGGTCCATGCTGATGGACTTTTAGAGTCTCTTGATTACGAATCATTTGACACGTGCGAACCATGCCTCATGGGTAAGATGACCAAGACTCCGTTCTCAGGAATAATGGAGCGAGCAACCAACTTATTGGAAATCATACATACTGATGTGTGCGGTCCAATGAGTGTTGAGGCTCGCGGTGGCTATCGTTATGTTCTCACCCTCACTGATGATTTGAGTAGATATGGGTACATCTACTTAATGAAACACAAGTATGAAACCTTTGAAAAGTTCAAGGAATTTCAGAGTGAGGTTGAGAATCAACGTGACAGGAAAATCAAGTTTCTACGATCAGATCATGGAGGAGAATACTTGAGTCACGAATTTGGCACACACTTAAGAAAATATGGAATAGTTTCACAACTCACGCCGCCTGGAACACCTCAGCGTAATGGTGTGTCCGAACGTCGTAATCGCACTCTATTAGATGTGGTACGATCTATGATGTCTCTTACCGATTTACCGTTATCTTTTTGGGGCTATGCTTTAGAGACTGCCGCATTCACTTTAAATAGGGCTTCGTCGAAATCCATTGAGACGACACCGTTTGAATTATGGTTTGGTAAGAAACCTAATTTGTCATTTCCAAAAGTTTGGGGATGCGATGCTTATGTCAAGAAGCTTCAACCTGAAAAGCTCGAACCCAAGTCGGAAAAATGCGTCTTCATAGGATACCCTAAAGAAACTGTTGGGTGTACCTTCTACCTCAGATCCGAAGGCAAGATCTTTTTTGCCAAGAATGGATTCTTTCTAGAGAAAGAGTTTCTCTCGAAAGAAGTAAGTCGGAGGAAAGTAGAACTTGATGAAGTGTTACCTCTTGAACCGGAAAATGGCACAACTCAAGAAAATGTTCCTGAGGTGCCTGCACCAACTAGAGAGGAAGTTATTGATGATGATCAAGATACTTCTGATCAAGCTCCTACTGAAATTCGAAGGTCCACAAGGACACGTTCCGCACCAGAGTGGTACGGCAACCCTGTCTTGGAAATCATGTTGTTAGACAACGGTGAACCTTCGAACTATGAAGATGCGATGGCGGGCCCGGATTCCGACAAATGGCTAGAAGCCATCAAATCCGAGATAGGATCCATGTATGAAAACGAAGTATGGACTTTGACTGACTTGCCCGTTGAACGGCGAGCCATAGAAAATAAATGGATCTTTAAGAAGAAGACAGACGCGGATGATAATGTGACCATCTATAAAGCTCGGCTTGTCGCTAAGGGTTATCGACAAGTTCAAGGGGTTGACTACGATGAGACTTTCTCACTGGTAGCGAAGCTAAAGTCCGTCCGAATCATGTTAGCAATTGCCGCATTCTACGATTATGAGATATGGCAAATGGACGTCAAAACGGCATTCCTTAATGGTTTCCTTAAGGAAGAATTGTATATGATGCAGCCGGAAGGTTTTGTCGATCCTAAGAATGCTGACAAGGTGTGCAAGCTCCAACGCTCGATTTATGGGCTGGTGCAAGCATCTCGGAGTTGGAACATTCGCTTTGATGAGATGATCAAAGCGTTTGGGTTTACGCAGACTTATGGAGAAGCCTGCGTTTACAAGAAAGTGAGTGGGAGCTCTGTAGCATTTATCATATTATATGTAGATGACATACTTTTGATGGGAAATGATATAGAACTCTTGGACAGCATCAAGGCCTACTTGAATAAGAGTTTTTCAATGAAGGACCTTGGTGAAGCTGCTTATATATTAGGCATCAAGATCTATAGAGATAGATCAAGACGCCTCATAGGTCTTTCACAAAGCACATACCTTGATAAGATATTGAAGAAGTTCAATATGGATCAATCTAAGAAGGGGTTCTTGCCTGTGTTACAAGGTATGAAATTGAGCTCAGCTCAATGTCCGACCACGGCAGAAGATATAGAAGAGATGAGTGTCATCCCCTATGCCTCAGCCATAGGTTCTATTATGTATGCCATGATGTGTACCAGACCTGATGTAAACCTTGCCGTAAGTTTGGTAGGAAGGTACCAAAGTAATCCCGGCAAGGAATACTGGACAGCGGTCAAGAATATCCTGAAGTACCTGAAAAGGACTAAGGAAATGTTTCTCGTTTATGGAGGTGACGAAGAGCTCGTCATAAGGGGTTACGTCGACGCTAGCTTCGACACAGATCTGGATGACTCTAAGTCTCAAACCGGATACGTGTATATTTTGAATGGTGGGGCAGTAAGCTGGTGCAGTTGCAAGCAGAGCGTCGTGGCGGGATCTACATGTGAAGCGGAGTACATGGCAGCCTTGGAGGCAGCACATGAAGCAATATGGGTGAAGGAGTTCATCACCGACCTAGTAGTCATACCCAATGCGTCGGGGCCAATCAAGCTCTTTTGTGACAACAATGGAGCTATTGCACTTGCCAAGGAGCCCAGGTTTCACAAGAAGACAAGGCACATCAAGCGTCGCTTCAACTCCATTCATGAAAATGTTCAAGATGGAGACATAGATATTTGTAAAGTGCATACGGACCTGAATGTAGCAGATCCGTTGACTAAACCTCTCCCTAGGGCAAAACATGATCAACACCAGAATTCCATGGGTGTTCAATTCATCACAATGTAACTAGATTATTGACTCTAGTGCAAGTGGGAGACTGTTGGAAATATGCCCTAGAGGCAATAATAAAAGCATTATTATTATATTTCATTGTTCATGATAATTGTCTTTATTCATGATATAATTGTATTATCCAGAAATCGTAATACATGTGTGAATAATAGACACCAACATGTCCCCAGTAAGCCTCTACTTGACTAGCTCGTTGATCAACAGATAGTCATGGTTTCCTGACTATGGACATTGGATGTCATTGATAACGGGATCACGTCATTAGGAGAATGATGTGATGGACAAGACCCAATCCTAAACATAGCATAAGATCGTATAGTTCGTTTGCTAGAGTTTTCCAATGTCAAGTATCTTTTCCTTAGACCATGAGATCGTGTAAATCCCGGATACCGTAGGAGTGCTTTGGGTGTGCCAAACGTCACAACGTAACTGGGTGACTATAAAGGTATACTACGGGTATCTCCGAAAGTGTCTGTTGGGTTGACACGGATCAAGACTGGGATTTGTCACTCCGTATGACGGAGAGGTATCACTGGGCCCACTCGGTAATACATCATCATAATGAGCTCAAAGTGACCAAGTGTCTGGTCACGGGATCATGCATTACGGTACGAGTAAAGTGACTTGCCGGTAACGAGATTGAACGAGGTATTGGGATACCGACGATCGAATCTCGGGCAAGTAACATACCGATTGACAAAGGGAATTGTATACGGGGTTGCTTGAATCCTCGACATCGTGGTTCATCCGATGAGATCATCGAGGAGCATGTGGGAGCCAACATGGGTATCCAGATACCGCTGTTGGTTATTGACCGGAGAGCGATCTCGGTCATGTCTACATGTCTCCCGAACCCGTAGGGTCTACACACTTAAGGTTCGGTGACGCTAGGGTTGTAGGGATATGTATATGCAGTAACCCGAATGTTGTTCGGAGTCCCGGATGAGATCCCGGACGTCACGAGGAGTTCCAGAATGGTCCGGAGGTAAAGATTTATATATGGGAAGTCCTGTTTCGGCCATCGGGACAAGTTTCGGGGTCATCGGTATTGTACCGGGACCACCGGAAGGGTCCCGGGGGTCCACCGGGTGGGTCCACCTGCCCTGAGGGGCCACACTGGCTGTAGGGGGTGCGCCTTGGCCTACATGGGCCAAGGGCACCAGCCCCAAGAGGCCCATGCGCCTAGGGTTCACAAAAGGGAAGAGTCCCACTAGTGGAAGGCACCTCCTAGGTGCCTTGGGGGGAGGGAAACCTCCCTTGGCCGCCGGCCCCCCTAGGAGATTGGATCTCCTAGGGCCGGCGCCCCCCCCTTGGCCCTCCTATATATAGTGGGGAAGGAGGGCTTTTCATCGATGCCTTTGGTGCCTCCCTCTCCCTCTCCAACACCTCCTCCTCCTCCATAGCGCTTGGCGAAGCCCTGACGGAGTACTGCAGCTCCATCACCACCACGCCGTCGTGCTGCTGCTGGAGCCATCTTCCTCAACCTCTCCTTCCCTCTTGCTGGATCAAGAAGAAGGAGACGTTACGCTGACCGTACGTGTGTTGAACGCGGAGGTGCCGTCCGTTCGGTGCTAGGATCTCCGGTGATTTGGATCACGTCGTGTTCGACTACCTCATCCCTGTTCTTTGAACGCTTCCGCTCGCGATCTACAAAGGTATGTAGATGCATCCGATCACTCGTTGCTAGATGAACTCATAGATGGATCTTGGTGAAACCGTAGGAAAATTTTTGTTTTCTGCAACGTTCCCCATCAGAAGCGGCCCGGACCAACCTTACACGTACGCTTACGTGAGACCGGTTCCACCGACTGACATGCACTAGTTGCATAAGGTGGCTGGCGGGTGTCTGTCTCTCCCACTTTAGTCGGATCGGATTCGATGAACAGGGTCCTTATGAAGGGTAAATAGAAATTGGCAATTCACGTTGTGGTTTTGGCGTAGGTAAGAAACGTTCTTGCTAGAAACCTATAGCAGCCACGTAAAAACTTGCAACAACAATTAGAGGGCGTCTAACTTGTTTTTGCAGCAAGTGTTTTGTGATGTGATATGGCCAAAGGTTGTGTTCAATGATGAATGATATATGTGATGTATGAGATTGATCATGTTCTTGTAATAGGAATCACGACTTGCATGTCGATGAGTATGACAACCGGCAGGAGCCATAGGAGTTGTCTTTATTTATTTATGACCTGCGTGTCAACATAAACGTCATGTAATTACTTTACTTTATTGCTAAAGCGTTAGCCATAGTAGTAGAAGTAATAGATGACAAGACAACTTCAAGAAGACACGATGATGGAGATCATGATGATGGAGATCATGGTGTCATGCCGGTGACAACGATGATCATGGAGCCCCGAAGATGGAGATCAAAGGAGCAAATGATATTGGCCATATCATGTCACTATTTTATTGCATGTGATGTTTATCATGTTTTACATCTTATTTGCTTAGAACGACGGTAGCTTAAATAAGATGATCCCTCGTAATAATTTCAAGAAAGTGTTCCCCCTAACTGTGCACCGTTGCGACAGTTCGTTGTTTCAATGCACCACGTGATGATCGGGTGTTTGATTCAAACGTTCACATACAACGGGTGTAAGACAGATTTACACATGCAAACACTTAGGTTGACTTGACGAGCCTAGCATGTGTATAGACATGGCCTCAGAACACAGAAGACCGAAAGGTCGAGCATGAGTCGTATAGAAGATACGATCAACATGAAGATGTTCACCGACGTTGACTAGTCCGTCTCACGTGATGATCGGACACGGCCTAGTTCACTCGGATCATGTTATACTTAGATGACTAGAAGAGGGACGTCTATCTAAGTGGGAGTTCATTGAATAATTTGATTAGATGAACTTAATTATCATGAACTTAGTCTAAAATCTTTACAATATGTCTTGTATATCAAATGGCCCACGTTGTCCTCAACTTCAACGCGTTCCTAGAGAAAACCAAGCTGAAAGACGATCGCAGCAACTATAAGGACTGGGTCCGGAACCTGAGGATCATCCTCATAGCTGCCAAAAAAGATTATGTCCTAGAAGCACCGCTAGGTGACGCACCCGTCCCATAGAACCAAGACGTTATGAACGCTTGGCAGACACGTGCTGATGATTACACCCTCGTTTAGTGCGGTATGCTTTACAGCTTAGAACCGGGGCTCCAAAAGCGTTTTGAGAGACACGGAGCATATGAGATGTTTGAAGAGCTGAAAATGGTTTTTCAATCTCATGCCCGCGTCGAGAGATATGAAGTCTCCGACAAGTTCTTCAGCTGTAAGATGGAGGAAATTAGTTCTGTCGGCGAGCACATACTCAAAATGTCTGGGTTGCATAACCGCTTGACTCAGCTGGGAGTTAATCTCTCGGATGACACGGTCATTGATAGAATCCTTCAGTCGCTTCCACCGAGCTACAAGAGCTCTGTGATGAACTTCAATATGCAGGGGATGGAAAAGACCATTCCTGAAGTATTTGCAATGCTGAAATCAGCGGAGGTAGAAGTCAAAAAGGAACATCAAGTGTTGATGGTGAATAAAACCACTAAGTTCAAGAAAGGCAAGGGTAAGAAGAACTTCAAGAAAGACGGCAAGGGAGTTGCCGCGCCCGGTAAGCAAGATGCCGGGAAGAAGCCAAAGAATGGACCCAAGCCCAAGACTGAGTGTTTTTATTGCAAGGGAAGTGGTCACTGGAAGCGGAACTGCCCCAAATACTTAGCGGACAAGAAGGCCGGCATCACGAAAGGTATATGTGATATACATGTAATTGATGTGTACCTTACCAGTACTCGTAGTAGCTCCTGGGTATTTGATACCGGTGTCGTTGCTCACATTTGTAACTCAAAGCGGGAGCTGCGGAATAAGCGGAGACTGGCGAAGGACGAGGTGACGATGCACGTCGGGAATGGTTCCAAGGTCGATGTGATCACCGTCGGCACGCTACCTCTACATTTACCTACGGGATTAGTTTTAAACCTCAATAATTGTTATTTAGTGCCAGCTTTGAGCATGAACATTGTATTAGGATCTCGTATAATTCGAGATGGCTACTCATTTAAATCCGAGAATAATGGTTGTTCTATTTATATGAGAGATATGTTTATGCTCATGCTCCGATGGTGAATGGTTTATTCTTAATGAATCTCGAGCGTAATGCTACCCATATTCATAGTGTGAATACCAAAAGATGTAAGGTTGATAATGATAGTCCCACATACTTGTGGCACTGCCGCCTTGGTCACATAGGTGTCAAACGCATGAAGAAGCTCCATGCAGATGGACTTTTAGAGTCTCTTGATTACGAATCATTTGACACATGCGAACCATGCCTCATGGGTAAAATGACCAAGACTCCGTTCTCAGGAACAATGGAGCGACCAACCAACTTATTGGAAATCATACATACTGATGTGTGCGGTCCAATGAGTGTTGAGGCTCGCGGTGGCTATCGTTATGTTCTCACCCTCACTGATGACTTGAGTAGATATGGGTATGTCTACTTAATGAAACACAAGTCTGAGACCTTTGAAAAGTTCAAGGAATTTCAGAGTGAGGTTGAGAATCAACGTGACAGGAAAATCAAGTTCTTGCGATCAGATCGTGGGGGAGAATACTTGAGTCACGAATTTGGCACACACTTAAGAAAATGTGGAATAGTTTCACAACTAACGCCGCCTGGAACACCTCAGCATAATGGTGTGTCCGAACGTCATAATCGCACTCTATTAGATATGGTGCGATCTATGATGTCTCTTACCGATTTACCGCTATCATTTTGGGGCTATGCTTTAGAGACTGCCGCATTCACTTTAAATAGGGCTCCGTCAAAATCCGTTGAGACGACACCGTATGAATTATGGTTTGGGAAGAAACCTAAGTTGTCGTTTCTAAAAGTTTGGGGATGCGATGCTTATGTCAAGAAACTTCAATCTGAAAAGCTCAAACCCAAGTCGGAAAAATGCGTCTTCATAGGATACCCTAAAGAAACTGTTGGGTATACCTTCTACCTCAGATCCGAAGGCAAGATCTTTGTTGCCAAGAATGGGTCCTTTCTAGAGAAAGAGTTTCTCTCGAAAGAAATAAGTGGGAGGAAGGTAGAACTTGATGAAGTATTACCTCTTGAACCGGTAAGTGGCGCAACTCAAGAAAATGTTCCTGAGGTGCCTGCACCGACTAGAGAGGAAGTTTATGATGATGATCATGAAACTTCAGATCAAGTTGCTACTGAACTTCGTAGGTCCACAAGGACACGTTCCGCACCAGAGTGGTACGGCAACCCTGTCTTGGAAATCATGTTGTTAGACAACGGTGAACCTTCGAACTATGAAGAAGCGATGGCGGGCCCAGATTCCGACAAATGGCTGGAAGCCATGAAATCCGAGATAGGATCCATGTATGAAAACGAAGTATGGACTTTGACTGACTTGCCTGTTGATTGGCGAGCCATAGAAAATAAATGGATCTTTAAGAAGAAGACAGACGCGGATGGTAATGTGACCATCTATAAAGCTCGGCTTGTCGCTAAGGGTAATCGACAAGTTCAAGGGGTTGACTACGATGAGACTTTCTCACCCGTAGCGAAGCTGAAGTCCGTCTGAATCATGTTAGCAATTGCCGCATTCTATGATTATGAGATATGGCAAATGGACATCAAAACGGCCTTCCTTAATGGTTTCCTTAAGGAAAAATTGTATATGATGCAGCCGGAAGGTTTTGTCGATCCTAAGAATGCTGACAAGGTGTGCAAGCTCCAACGCTCGATTTATGGGCTGGTGCAAGCATCTCGGAGTTGGAACATTCGCTTTGATGAGATGATCAAAGCGTTTGGGTTTATGCAGACTTATGGAGAAGCCTGCATTTACAAAAAAGTGAGTGGGAGCTCTGTAGCATTTCTCATATTGTATGTGGATGACATACTGTTGATGGGAAATGATATAGAATTCTTGGAAAGCATAAAGGCCTACTTGAACAAGTGTTTTTCAATGAAGGACCTTGGAGAAGCTGCTTATATATTAGGCATCAAGATCTATAGAGATAGATTGAGATGCCTCATTGGTCTTTCACAGAGTACGTACCTTGACAAGATATTGAAGAAGTTCAAAATGGATCAGTCAAAGAACGGGTTCTTGCCTGTATTGCAAGGTACGAGATTGAGCACGGCTCAATGCCCGACCACGGCAGAAGATAGAGAAAAGATGAGTGTCGTCCCCTATGCCTCGGCCATAGGGTCTATCATGTATGCTATGCTGTGTACCAGACCTGATGTAAACCTTGCTGTAAGTTTGGTAGGAAGGTACCAAAGTAATCCCGGCATGGAACACTGGACAGCGGTCAAGAATATCCTGAAGTACCTGAAAAGGACTAAGGAAATGTTTCTCGTTTATGGAGGTGACGAAGAGCTCGTCGTCAAGGGTTACGTCGATGCTAGCTTCGACACAGATCTGGATGACTCTAAGTCACAAACCGGATACGTGTATATTTTGAATGGTGGGGCAGTAAGCTGGTGCAGTTGCAAGCAAAGCGTTGTGGCGGGATCTACATGTGAAGCGGAGTACATGGCAGCCTCGAAGGCAGCACAAGAAGCAGTCTGGGTGAAGGAGTTCATTACCGACCTAGGAGTCATACCCAATGCGTCGGGTCCAATGACTCTCTTCTGTGACAACACTGGAGCTATTGCCCTTGCCAAGGAGCTCAGGTTTCACAGGAAGACCAGGCATATCAAGCGTCGCTTCAACTCCATTCGTGAAAGTGTTCAAAATGGAGACATAGAGATTTGTAAAGTACATACGGACCTGAATGTAGCAGATCCGTTGACTAAACCTCTCCCTAGAGAAAAACATGATCAACACCAGAACTGCATGGGTGTTCGATTCATCACAATGTAACTAGAATATTGACTCTAGTGCAAGTGGGAGACTGTTGGAAATATGCCCTAGAGGCAATAATAAAATGGTTATTATTATATTTCTTTGTCCTGATAATTGTCTATTGTTCATGCTATAATTGTGTTATCCGGAAATCGTAATACATGTGTGAATACATAGACCACAACACGTCCCTAGTGAGCCTCTAGTTGACTAGCTCGTTGATCAAAGGATAGTCATGGTTTCCTGACTATGGACATTAGATGTCATTGATAATGGGATCACATCATTAGGAGAATGATGTGATGGACAAGACCCAATCCTAAGCTTAGCTCAAAGATCGTGTAGTTCGTTTGCTGTAGCTTTTCTGAATGTCAAGTATCATTTCCTTAGACCATGAGATTGTGCAAGTCTCGGATACCGTAGGAGTGCCTTGGGTGTGCCAAACGTCACAATGTAACTGGGTGACTATAAAGGTACATCACAGGTATCTCCGAAAGTGTCTGTTGGGTTGGCACGAATCGAGACTGGGATTTGTCACTCCGTATGACGGAGAGGTATCTCTAGGCCCACTCAGTAATGCATCATCATAATGATCTCAAAGTGATCAAGTGATTGATCACGGGATCATGCATTACGGTATGAGTAAAGTGACTTGCCGGTAACGAGACTGAACAAGGTATTGGGATACCGACGATCGAGTCTTGGGCAAGTAACGTACCGATTGACAAAGGGAATTGTATACGGATTGATTGAATCCTCGACATTATGGTTCATCCGATGAGATCATCATGGGGCTTGTGGGAGGCAACATGGGTATCCAGATCCCGCTGTTGGTTATTGACCGGAGAGGCTTCTCGGTCATGTCTGCATGTCTCCCGAACCCGTAGGGTCTACACACTTAAGGTTCGATGACGCTAGGGTTGTAGAGATATTAGCACACGGTAACCCGAAAGTTGTTCGGAGTCCCGGATGAGATCCCGGACGCCACGAGGAGTTCCGGAATGGTCCGGAGGTAAAGATTTATATATATGAAGTCCAGTTTCGGCCATCAGGAAGGTTTCGGGGTCACCGGTATTGTACCGGGACCACCGGAAGGGTCCCGGGGGTCCACCGGGTGGGGCCACCTATCCCGGAGGGACCCATGGGCTGAAGTGGGTGGGGAACCAGCCCCTAGTGGGCTGGTGTGGCCCCCCTTGGGCCTCCCCCTGCGCCTAGGGTTAGGAACCCTAGGGGTGGGGGCGCCACCCTTCCCTTGGGGGGCAAGGCACCCCCTTGGCCGCCGCCCCCCCTAGGAGATTGGATCTCCTAGGGACGGCGCCCCCCCCCTAGGCAACCTATATATAGTGGGGGAGGGAGGGCTGCGCACCCAAGCCCCTGGCCTCTCCCTCTCCCTCCTGTGACACTCCTCCATCTCCCAGCGCTTGGCGAAGCCCTGCCGAGATCACCGTTGCTTCCACCACCACGCCGTCGTGCTGCTGGATCTTCATCAACCTCTCCTTCCCCCTTGCTGGATCAAGAAGGAGGAGACGTCTCCCAACCGTACGTGTGTTGAAAACGCGGAGGTGCCGTCCGTTCGGCACTAGGTCATCGGTGATTTGAATCACGTCGAGTACGACTCCATCAACCCCGTTCTCTTGAACGCTTCCGCTCGTGATCTACAAGGGTATGTAGATGCACTCCTCTCTCCCTCGTTGCTAGATGACTCCATAGATTGATCTTGGTGATGTGTAGAAAATTTTAAAATTCTGCTACGTTCCCCAACACTTTGTTGTCCTTGACATTTTGGTGTGTAGTGCCGTGATTGGGTCTCTGGACTTGACCTCTTTTGCCCATGCATGAGCCACAATGTCTTCAAAGTCTGGGCAATTTAGCTAGTGGTTCTCAAAACGGAATGCTTTGTGAGGGGCTGCATCCATTCGTTTGAGCACAAGCGGGTAATGGTCTCATATATTTGTTGAGGCAGGAGACAGTTGATAGTGGGGATACGCCGCTTCCCACTCGCCGGACACTATGACCCGGTCGATCTTGGTGAGGGTTACATTCTCGCGCTCGCTGGACCAAGTAAATCTTCTCCCAAACAGCGGAAACTCAATCAATTCCAAGTCATCAATGGCTGCTCTAAACCTGCCCATCATCCACCTGTTGATGTTGTTGTTGCTTTTGTCACTTGCTCGGGTGATCATATTGAAGTCTCCCATCATCATTCATTGCGGCAGCATATGATGCTTGATTCTCTTCAGCTCATCAATGAAGCAGACCTTGTCCGCCTCCAATTGTGGCCCATAAACGCCGGTAATCGACCAGCAAACTCCATCAGCCCTTCTCCTAATTGTCCTAGAGATCGAGAATTCACCGGCCGCTAGGGGCTCTGCCGCAATCTCGTAGTCGTCGGAGCATGCAATGAGAATACCCCCCCCCCCTTGAGCCAACAGCCGGTAGTGAGATGAAGTTATCGGCGAAGCGCAGCCCCAGTGTGTCCACCACAATGCTTCGAGCCATGACACTGATCTTCGTCTCTTGAAGACAGACAACACTACACTTAAGCTCAGCATCAAAAATCTAAATCGCCCTTCTCTTCGCTGGGTTGCTTAGGCCCCTCACATTCCAATCAAGAAAGAACAATCCATAAAACAAACTGGGCCAACTCGGGTACAGAACAAGCAATCCAACGCACAGAGTACAATCGATGACTAGTCATCCCAAAGGAAACAGATCCTTGACTCCAACACCCCTCCCAACACCTAACAGCCAAGCACATTAGCAGCTCTAACATAGGAAACTAACCAGGGCACGCAATGAGCAGAACTCTGATAGACAACATTCAGGTACAGACAACCGGCCCTGACTTCCACGCCGCTCTCTGGCCGCTAGAAGCATCGAGCAGGGCTTCAACCGCGGCGATAAATTTCCCAGGCAGTGGCTTCTTGTACATCTCCATGTACCTCTGGAGCTCAGCCTTCAACGCTGCCACCTGTGGCGCGTCCCCCGCCCAGATGTCACTCTTCTTCAGCAGCACCATTTGGACCTTGTCCATAGTAGACCACCCCGCAGTTGGTTTAGCCGCCAGCCGGCCGCTACTTCTCTTGGAGGGCTTCACTGCCGGCCGTCCTTCCAGCTCGCAGGCGGCCACCGGGTTTGCCAGCAGGGCCGCCGCCGGGGGGGAGGAGCAGCTTATGAGGAACGAGAGAAGTGGATCCGTCGGTCCGTCCACTGGCTCGCCCCGCACCACAAGATCACGACCCTCATCCTGGGCCGCATCTGGTTGACCGGCCATGGCCAAGGCCCCGGGCTGTGGTGGGCTTCGCTCCTCGCACCGCCACGGTCTAGCGCCCCCTCGATAAGGGCCAGGCCCTCACAAGCCGGGCTCGTGCGCGGCGAGTGCGGCCCAAACGCCACCACCTCCGCAGTCGCCGCATCTCCATCTTGCCGAGTGGGTGCCGCCACATGGGTGGAGGCCCCCACGCGCTCCGCCCTCTGGTCCATCGGTGGCAGATCGGCAGCGCCAATGGGCACACTTGCGTGCAAATGGCCATGCACGTCGCCCGCTTCCCCGATGCTGGAAACAGCTTCTTCGCCGAGTGCAATGAGAACTCGGCGAAGGCCAATATCATCTCGACAAATGGTTTGCTGAGTATTCCTTATGTCGGCTAGTCGGAAGCATTTCTCTACCGTTGCACATGCCCTTGTATTTCCAGGACCGAAGGTGGGTGTAGTTTTTTTTCTCAAATAAGATTTATCGATTTTTACTGAGGCAGCAAAACCAAAACCTATGCAAATATAAACGAGATATGCACCCAGCCACAAATCGAGATCATCAACAAAATTGGATTCCATTGAAATCCAATCGCTAAGACGCCCTCCATGGCTACTAGGTAAGTCATTGTTGTGAGCTCTGACGTGTTAAAAAAAATACAAAAATTGCGCGCTCTGACTTTTGTGGCGACCCACTTAGTTTTGAAGATTTCAGATTTTCAAGCATGAGCACGTGAGGAGGCATATCATCTCAAGATTTGACTTGTAAGGCCTTGACTTAGTCTCCTGCATTCCGTAGTTTCTAATATGAAGCATGCACGCGTAGGTCTGCCGTCAGCCCGATCACGCGCACAGCCTACTGTCTATCTCCCCAGCTGCAGTTGCATTATACCTATTGAAGTATATAATCCTGACCCCGAGGCACCGGCCCCGACTGCACCGGAGAATCTTATGAGTTGCCGACTTGATCTGTTCTATACTTGTATTCCAAGAGCATCTTGACTAAATCTTGCTTGATACTTGTCGCCCTTCATATGACAGTTCGGCTACTTACGTTGCTAGTATGGCAATCAGGGTCAACGCTCGCCATTAACCCAACTTGCTGTGGTGACTAACCATACCATATAAGGATATCCTTGAGGCCCTCGATCACAACGGCCAGCAACAACAACTTACGTAGTCTTTCCATCGATTAGCTTGAACCAGTTGGCAGCAGCAATGACGGTGCGTGTCAGTGTGCTCGTGGTGGGCATCCTCTGCCTGCTGGCGATGTCGACGTCGGCGCAATACCCGTCGTCCCCAAGCTCCCCGGATTCGTATCCATCCCCGGGCTCATATACCCGTCTCCGGGCTCCCCGGACGGCAACGAGGGGGATGGGGAGGCCGTCCCCCCTAGGAACGTGACCAGCAAGGATACCGATGGGAAGCGGCCGGGGTGCACGAGCACCTGTCCCGGCCGCTGCCCCCAGCAGTGCATCGTCCTCTGCCCTGACTGCAAGACATTCTGCCGTACGTATTGTTTAATTTGATCTTTTTGAAGTTCTCTTTAATTTTGGATTTGTTTGTTGGGTATCGGGTTTGCGATGAAATAGTATAATATAATGCATGTGCTGGTGAAAACAGACGATGAGGTAAAGCCGGCGAAGCCTGTGCCTCCACCGGCCATGTTCGTGTTCGGAGACGGGGTGTTGGACGTCGGCAACAACGCATACTTGCCCAATGTCGAAACGAATGAGGGGCACCCCCCTCAAGTCTCCCAATCTAGCAGCGGCAGGTTCAGCTGACACCGTCGGTACGTGCGTGACAAACCCATGATACACCCTTTTTCTAGAAAAAGGAGGATATCACAGGCCTCTGCATTAACATATCATACGGCTACTCGTCGATCATCCATGATTGATGGGCTGTTTCGTTTCATGGTGTCCAGCAACATCTATCGGCTTCCAGCAGAGCCCTCCAGCTTACATGTCGTTGAACGGTGGGCTCAACATGTGGGGAGCCAACTACGCCTCAGCGGGTTCCGGTTTCAAAATATCCACTGTAAGTCAACTCATTGCACACTAAATCTGCACTTGTGCGAAATTACCAACATTTGAAATGAGAGATGCATGCAGAATGGAGAGCGGTCCATCTCGTTGCCGAAGCAGCTTGAGCACTTCAAGGCGACAAGGTCCCAGATGGAGGCCAAGCTGGGTGGCGACGCCAAAGTCCGCGAGCTCCTCTCCAAGTCCTTCTTCCTAATTGGCACCGGTGGCCAGGACCTCGATCCAAGATGGAACGTTGAGTCCGGATATCCACGGTCACAGACCGAGCTCCAGGAGCTCATCACTCTCTACGGGGAAGCCATCTCGTCCCTTTCTATCTATGATACTAATAAGGATTACTCCTATTAATCTTCTCTGTACCATTTTCTACAACCAAAATTAGTTTTGTGCCCGGTGCCTCCCGCAACGGACCAAGAAAATTATCTTGATGACCGCAAACACACGGTTCGAACCATGGGGGCCATGGTTAAGCATGACTTAGCACCATTTGCACCCGAGTGATCACATCAAAATAGCTTACTACTATCGCCCTTCAATAAGGTTACCAGAAATAGCTGCAGAAACAAACTGAAGCCACAAATCTAGAAACAGGAAATAAATACACGATGCAAATACTAAGTGAGACGATGAGTAATAAAATGTTTTAGGTCAATAACTATTTTAACATGCAAATATATACTATGTAAAGCAAGTTAGAGGGTGAAGCTCAAACTAGACTGAACCGGCCGGGTTGGTTCTTCGATTTTTAAAGAAACTCGATCATTCCAAGTTTCTTAACAATCAACTTATGACACATCAAGGACCAAATTTCGTAGAACCAACATTTTGGTTCATTTCTTTGCATAAGTGAACATAACTAACGTTGGTTCACATCACGATTGGCAATTATATTTTGAAATTTTGTCTGCCAGCAATTCCTTTTTTCCATCTGTTTTTCACAAGCAATAGAAGCAAAAGAATAGTAGTACCATCATATGAACTCCTCTCAAGAAATTAATAATAATTATAACAGTAGTAAGAATATCATTATCATGCCATCACATTGATTAGAGACCCTTCAACGACTTGTTTGGATTGCAGGAATTTGAAAAACATAGGAATATGGAAAAAGTAAATTGAGATGTGATGCACTATAAATTTTAATGTGATTTCAAAACACATTAATTTGTGGCCTTTGGACGGTGCATAAGAAATAAACACATGAATATTGGAGGACCGGGGAGAGAGAGTACAGGGAGAAAATGTAAGTATATTGCACTTCTCTACATCAAAATAAAATGAGCTTTTGAGCTCATGTCGAGTCTCACATAGAATCGGGGGCATACCAATGGATTTTGTAGGAATTTAGTAGTCACATCCCATAATTCAAAGGCATTTCAAGAAAAAAAATCCTCCAATATTCTTATAAAAGTCCTACAACCAAAGAGGCCCTAAGTTATTTTGGTTTCATTCGTTAATACAAGCCCCGAGGGCACGAACGGAATTTCAAAATTATTTTATGTTCTCAAAAAATAATGACCATCAGGTAACAAATTTTTGTTTTGTTTAATATCCGTTATTTCAGTTCATGTCCCCGACTCTTGATTAATATGCCCATCAACATTTGTGGGGTGAGAAGCTCAAATTGGCTCAAAAACCAATCGCCTACTATCTTCTAGTTTTATAATGTAGTTTATCCTTGGTGTGGTGGAATGTGATGTTGATGTTTGTTCTGTCTGTCATATACCAATGATCCCAATTTTACTTTTCTTGCAATTGTATAACACTCGTTGTCTTTCTCAAAACCGGGTAATGAAAATTGGAAGTGCATCTAATCCTCTTGGTGGATTTTGATAATTAATATCAGCATATCTCAATGAACTAATGCATTAACTAGCTTATCTCAAGAGAAGTTCCAGCAGGTTGCAACAAAGGGATTGAAAGGTGAACCCCAAAAAATTGCATGAAGACAAGTGTTTGACCAAGCCAAGGAATTAGATTTTACATTTATGAATTTAAGATCACATTGCAAGTGTATCGTGCTAGCATCTTGAAGCACTACGGGGGCGCTTCAGATTATCTAGCCGAGGAGTGAATACTTTGGCACTAACAAATGGTGTGGGAGGAAAAATATTGATATATTTTGGATAGACAATTGGACAGCCATCTTTTGGGATCGGTCGGATGTAGAAACTTATTGAACATCCGATGCTTTTTTGGTTGTGATTGCATCTATTTATATATATGCTAGATTGCTATTGATCTACATACGCATGTCAAATGAAGTAAATCCGACCTAGGGCGAACATTTGGAGCACCGATTTGGACGGGCGGCATCTCTACTGTCGTCCACGAACAGGTTCGTTCAAGCATCTCCGTTGACATTTGGTGTGTCTGATTTAATGCAAGCCATTTTGTTATCTCCTTCCCCTGACAATAAAAAAAGATTCAATCTCTCACAAAGAGCGCTTATTTTTTGGTTAGTCCTGGAGTGAGAGAGCTAGTTGTTTGGCTTCCTTGACTCCGCGCGTCTGCCGCAAACCGGATGCAAAGCTAGTGGAGGTTTGTGGTAGTTCGGACCTCTGCCACGTAGAACTAGATGCAAAACCCCACCCGCAGCCCGCGTCTTTCTCACTCTGTCCCGTCCCCTTGCTTTATATCGGCTCCATCCCAGGCCGACACAGCCGCTGTACTCCCTTCGTCCAACTGTAATTTCAAACTACTCTGCTATCACAACTTTGCCAAATACTCCCTCCGCCCCGAATTACTTGTCATGAAAATGGATGTATCTAGACGTATTAATTCCGGACGGAGGGAGTAGCATAGAGCAGCTCACAAATCTCCAAGAATTAAAAATTCCGGCCTGCCTTTACCTGAAGCCGTGGTTATAAGCAGAAGAGGACAAGACGAAGCTTGCTCACATAGTACAAAAGGCATGTGCCCTGCCATATATATAATTATATATGTTATATAATTATTCCTATTAATTTTGCGTTTGCAACATATTCTGCCATTGGTAGTACCACATATTTTTCTGCTCTTCACTTTGTTGATGAGTTTTCTTTTTTGAGAAACGTCCTTTTCATGTCCTTTCCTCATAATTCTTCTTTTTTGCCCAAATGATAATATATTTTTAGACAAACAGGGAGTCACCCCCGGCTCCATTAATCATAATGAAACCGAACAACCAGCAATATGTGAGCATGTCTCAAAAGCTTAAACAGCTAAGACCAAAGAAGCAAAACAGGGAGACTAACTTTATTTTCTATTTTGGCAGCCTGCCTGTTGTTCTGCCTCAAGCAGGGCTGCCATTTCCTCTCACTGCCGATCTAGCACACTGCGGTGGCCCTTGCTGCCAACGAAGATAAGAACTGATGCTGGCGTAAAGAAAGCGGAGGCGTGAATGAAGATTTAGGCCGCTCGATCGAGTCGGTTGAGCCCACATCCATCTGAATAAAAACTCCATAGTAATTACTAGCACGCAGTTCCGACATACTCCGGTATGTGCCCTGAATTATAAAATGTCGAGCCTATTCCAAGCACACATTTAAGAGTTCAAGGTGCTGGGATATTTGTATGTTCGATTCGGCAGTAGATATCGTGCTACTTTGTTATGTGCTTCCCTTGACGACGAAACTGTGATTCAATCTCTTATAAAGAGCACTTGTCGTTTGGTTATTAGTTTTGGAGTCAGAGAACTAGCAGTTTGGCATCCTTGACTCAGCAAGTAAGTAATAGTTTGAACCTTACACTGACAATTCCATCTCCCATGTAATATATCTTTCTTGTTTTATTGACAGGGAAAATTACTAAACCTAGTTAAACCAACATGGCCTGATAGGGTTTTAAACATAGCTGTAAAGCAGAGCTGAAATAGGTGCAAAATGAGAGACTAATTCCATGCCTTGCTCCAGTAACTAACAAGACTGCTCTTAATTTACCAAGATGTCATCTAGAATGTATCCATCTGCTAATGACTTGATGGAGTCATAGAAATGAGCTATTGCCACTTTTTTAGAACAGATGCAACTGCTTGTAATTCTGAATAATTAGCTTTAGTTACTGTTAAAAACAACCTGTGAAAAATTAAGGATGATAATAATTTGAGTGGATACGAAAGTGTACCGCATTTACCTAATATTCCAAATATAAGTTTCGATGGACAAGAGCGAACAACTTTTACCTTCAATGTTTATGATCTCGTTTTTTCATACTCTAGATCAGAATGCAACATTTAGATTATAGTGTACTGAGTTTTTTTTTGCAAAAAATAGTAATATGAATACTCAATGCAACATAGATTATAGTGTACTGAGTTTTTTTTTTGCAAAAAACAGTAATATGAATACTCATATGTTTATGTGGTGTCAGGGCCCCTCTGTGTTACCTTGCCCCGGGCCCCCGAAATTTCTTGACCGGCCCTGCTCATGAGAGCCGAAATCCCTCGAGGCGACGGGCAAATAGCTCCCATGCGACGTCGTTGGTGTGAACTGTCTCTTATGCGACGTCGTTGGCTGTAATAGCTCTCATGCGACATCTGCGTTGGAAAAAATAGCTCCCATGCGACACACCATTTACGCGGCTAGTTGGCTGTTAGTTAGGCTGAGGTTTGGTTAGGACACTGGGGGTTATGTGCTTTGACTGGTAGGGTCCACCTATGGCCACGTAGACAAGAGTCAACCGTCCACGACTCGACCTGGGACTGTGTGACCGTGCTCGACTCGCCCGTGCTGGACTGGGCGAGCAGCGCCGCCATAAGCATCTTCTCCGGCAGCGGTTTCTTCTCCGCGGTGGTGGAGCGCATTTTTCGGCAGCGGCAGAGCTATTGCGAGGTGAGCCCGAAACCCTAGTCCCACTCCCCAGAATTTTGGGGGATTTGTGGCCTCATGCTGCCCTCTGTTTCTTGGCGATTTAGAATCGGGCTCCATTGGATCCGGGGGTTGTTTCTTCTCCGCGGCCCGGTGGTGGAGCGCCTATCTCTGCAGCGGCTATTGCGAGTGAGTATTTTCCAAACACTACTCCCATTCCACTGAATTTTGGATAAATCTGTGGCCTCATGCTGCCCCTGTTTCTTGGCGTTTTAGAATCTCGATTGGATAGGAGATGGAGCGAGGGCTGGATGAGATGGAGCGAGGAGACAGTGCTTCAAATCGGTAATGCCACCCTCTTTTCTTGGCAATTTAGAATCGAACTCGATTTGGTAGTGACTGTCGCCGCTGCCTGCCATTGACAAAACAGGGGAGGTTCAGGTTCTGCCACCACATTCGCAATTATAGTGGAATTTTTTCCCTGTAAAGCCAAGCTCAGTGATGGCAGTGTCCAAGACATTGATAGAGATACCACCGTGAGGTTGGATGTCGAATTTGCAGATGTTGATCCCCCGGAATTGGAGAGCATGAAGGAGAAGGCCGTGGGCAATTTGGTGAAGAGAATTGGGGAGACTATTGTTTGGGGTCCAGAACAAGAGGTATCTCTGCAACGTTTCGATAACTATAATGGTGAATATGTGAGAATTGAAGATGGAGAATCCATGGTTGCTGAAATTGATCAGCAAGAAGGGTAGGCAAGCAAACAAGTAACATTTTATGCAGAGCTAATTGATCTGCAAACTCATTCCAGAGTTGGTTATGTGCAATCAAAGAGGGCTGCACAGATGGAAGATGATGAGTGGGTTTCACAAAAGAAGATGTTGGCATTGTTGACTGAACCGACTGTAGTAGCTGAAGATACAGGGATTGATGCAGATGGAGAGGAGGGAACCCATGGTGCTAGGAAGATTGTTGTTGACTGGAATGTAGTAGAGTTGAATGAAAAAATAGATTTGGTCATTACACCAATATCTGACATTGATATGGCCGAAATGTTTGGCATTCAAGTTGATGACAAAGATAAGGAGAAGGATGACAGTTCTTTGCCTGCTGAAGGTAACACAGGCCCTAGAAATGCAAATGAGAATTAAGAACAGCTGATGAGAGAGGCTGCAGATGATGTGGATGATGCAGATGATAATGAGCTGGTTTGTTTGTATGACAAAGAGAACCCAGTTATTCAGGTGGGAAAGTTGTGGCCAAGCATGAAGGAGTTTAGGATGTCTTTCAGGACCTATGTAGTGAAAAAAGAGTTTGATGCCAAGACTATGTGGACTGATCGAAAGAAATTTTATGCTCGGTGTAAAGGTTATGATGGTGGTGGCAATCCTTCCAAATGGTACTTGTCTGCCAGACTACAACCTGATGGAAGTACAGTAAGGGTAAATCAAATACCACACCAGCATACATGTATGACCACTTCACAGAGAGTTTCAAAGATGACATCACAGCTTTGGGTTACAGAGAAGATTACTCCTATTTTAGCCAAGACTCCAAACACTACTGCAAAGAGGCTTAAAGTTGACTTGGAGAAGATGTACCCCATCCAGCTGCAATATACCATAGTGTGGAAAGCAAAACACAGGGCCATGAAATCATTGTATGGTGACTGGGAAAATACATTTAGGATGTTGTATAGTTTTAAAGCAGAGGTGGAGAAGAGGTCACCTGGGAGTGTGGTGGAGATAGATACAGAGGTAACAGAGGATGGCAAGGTTTTATTCAGCAAGTTTTTTATGTGTTTGAAGCCTTGCATAGATGGATTCAAAGCAGGTTGTCGTCCATATTTGAGCATAGACTCATCTTTTTTGACTGGAAAGTGGAATGGTCAGTTGGCTGCATGCAATGCTCTAGATGGACACAACTGGATGTTCCCAATTGCAATAGGAATGTTTCAATCAGAGACAGAGGCATCATGGATATGGTTCATGATGCAATTGAAAAGATGCATAGGGCCAGTTTCTCCTTTAGCCATCCACACAGATGCATGTAAAGGGTTGGAAAATGCAGTAAAAAATGTTTTCCCCCATGCTGAGCAGAGAGAGTGCTTTGGACATATGTGGATGAATCTGATAAAAAAATTCAGAGGAGATGAATTTGGGCGCATGTGGCCAGCAGCAAGATCCTACACCAGACAGACACATTCCTATCACCTTGGTAAGATATTGGCATCATGTAGTGATAATGAATTTGCTTCATGGTTGAACACCCACCATTCTCTGTTGTGGTATAGATCAGGTTTTAATACTGCCATAAAATGTGATCATATCAATAACAACTTGGCAGAAAGTTTTAACAACAAAGTGAAGGATTTGAAAGACTTGCATGTGCATGACATGGTGGACCAAATAAGGATCATGATCATGCGTTTGTGGGAGTTGAGAGGAAAAATTGCTAATATTTTGGAAGGGGACAAGCTTCCAGCAGTGGTACAACAAGTGGTCAACAGGAGTAGAAATCTTTCACATCTATCTGTTGAGAAATCTTCCTTGTGGGGTGCTGAAGTTAGAGATACAAAGAGTGGCAAGAGGCATGTGGTAAATACTGAGTTGCATGAGTGCACTTGCCAAGAGTGGCAACACACTGGAAAACCATGTGAGCATTCCATACTTTTTTTGGCATCTAAACCCAGGTTAAATATGCACCCATATTTTCATGAGTATTATTCAGTACAAAAATTCAAAGCTGCACATGCAAGTCCAATTCCTGCACTGACTGGCCAATCTCAGTGGCCTGAGGTGGAAATAGAATTTACCTTGTGTCCCCCTGTCACTAGAAGAAAGGTTGGTTGCCTAAACAGAGCAGATTCAAAGCTTGGTTTGAGAAAGGTGGTTGTAGTAAGAAGGGGAAAAAGGAAAAGGAAAAGAATGATAAGCCCAAAATGGCTCAAAAAGGTAACAAAAATAGGTGCAAGTTGTGTGAGGTACTTGGGCACAGAATTGGTTCATCCAAGTGCATCTACACTCCTCAGAGGCCAAAGTATGTTTATGTTACTGTTTTTGCAAGTTTTTGATTTTGCTACTTGTTCTAGTATCTAACCAAGTCAAATGCTTTATTTTTTTAGGAGGAAGCGTGCAGAAAAAGCCCCACCTCTTGTTGTTGAACAATGCTGGCCAGTGAAAAAAGCAAGACTCAATGGCTATAGACGGAAGAGCACTAAGCAGATAATGTTTGGTGACAAAGATATGGAGCTAACTGAAACTGTTACTACTGAACATGAGCTAAGTGTTTCTGTTTTTGACGATGTTATGCATACTGAATCTGTTTTGCAGATGCTAGGGCAATCTGAAACTGTTGCAGATGAAGCAACTGTTGTGCTGCCATGCGAATCTGCTTTGACAACTGTGTTGCCATGTTTGGAGGTTATGCTGCCAAGTGTTGAGTTGCAAACTGAAGTAGTTGAACAATGTGTGCCATCTACTCAATCTGCAGAAGTGCAAACTGAAGAAGTGGGACATGGTCAGGTGCAAAAGTTGAGGGGGCCTAGTGGAGTTTGCAAGGGGCCAAAAAGCAAGAGCATCAGCATCAACAAACTATGCGCCGTGGAACCAAACGGTGGAAAAAAGCAGAAGAAATCGAGTGGTAGAAAGAAGCAAAAGAAATAGAGTCGAAATCATTCAAATTTGATGTGAAAACTTAAGTTTGTTGTCATTTGATGTGAAAACTTATGTTCTTTCATGTGAAAACTTATGTGCTATGATGTTGATTTGACTTGAAATAAAATTCAAATTTGAACCGACATTCAAATTTGAACCTATCTCCAATATTTTTTGAGTTCATTTGTTTGTTCTGTGATGTTGCATCGTTTTATGTACTACTATGCACTTTAGTTCATAAATCCAACCCTTTTTGTGAAGTCCAACTCATAGTCACTGAAAATGTTGTCCAAACAGGCTCCAAAGTAAGGGAAAACTGCCCCATTTCTAAGCAAGTTTTTTTCGACCTTCTCAAAATCACCCAAAAAAGATTTTCTTAGCTTATATTATACCTATATAGGATCAATACGAAGTCTCACCTTTTTTTGAATAAGTATTCATATTATTTAATTTATTTTTGAAAAAACACCCTTTAATACAAAGTCAGCAATAAAACAAGTTTAAAAATTTTAAATGCAAAAATAACTTCAGATCCTCCTTAGTCACTCTAACATGAAGGTAAGGTGATGTTTTTGATTTTTTTGCATTTTCAAAACCTCAAACCCTCTTCTCACTCCTTTGAACTCTATGCAACCTCAGTCGAGATAGTCCAATTTGTGAAGGTTTTTTCATGCAAAGATCATTAGATCAAGTTTATCATTTTATATCATAACTATGTAACATAAAAAGGCTATATGCGCAGGTTTTTCATTTTTTAGATTTTTTTGAATTAGTTATACACATTTGAATGTTCGGTCAAACCTTTCAAAACCCCGTTGACTGCCTCAAAACCTTGTAACCCTAGCGCCAAACGGCCACCGTCGATCTAACCCTAACGCCAAACTGCGGCCGTCGGATAGGCCTTCTAGAAGGATTCCGCAGGGGCGATCCGTGGGCTCCAATCTGATTGGCCACCGTTTTTTCTCTGACGAACAGATAACGTTGAGCGGGGGAGCATCTAAGTGACCGTTGGGCCGAGCGGATCGGGCCCGGCAGAGCCTGGCGTGCGTGTGCACGGCCGTCGAGAGGGGGGATGGGCTGCATGCGAGAGGGTCAATGACATGTGGGCCATCCCTATCCCATGCATGCCATGCATGCAACGTCGCAGCCTAGCTATTCTTTGCTCGTGAACGCCTAGCCATTTGCATGCGGGCTTGCATGCACGCATCGACGCAGTAAAGCACGGCAGGGGCGCAGCGTATAGGTACGTCGCATCTAAGCTATTTTAACAAATGCATGTTTGAACGAGACGGACGCGTCGGTGGTGCAGCTCCTTTTTCAGTGTCACGCGCGGATGAACGGGCCTGTTTCCCACGCCTGTGCCGCCCGTGCCTCTTTGGATGCTCTGCCCGCCGTTTTTTGAATTAATGCCCGCAATTACTTATGCCAGTGCGAACGGAGAAGAGAAAACGATCGAGAAGGCACCGTGTACACATTGACCACGGCTGCAACGCGGCTATAAAAGGGCACTATTTCCTCATCCCCTCACACTCATCTCTCAAGCCTCCTCCCCTTCTTCTTTTCGAGCCAAATCCACCACTCAAGCCACCATGCAGTTCAACGGCTCTACCTACCGTCGCCCTCGCACCGTGCCGGAGAGGCAGTACCCGGCCGGAGTCGTCGTCGAGAATAGCCTGAGGGTGTGGGCCATCTCTAGGTAGAGGGGCCCTAGAGAGTTGGCTCGCTTCTTCCTCCAAGCCGGGTACCGCCACCTCCCTCCGGGCACTCCGCCCATGTTCCACCTCCACGAGCAGTACGATGGCAACGCCAATGGCTTCGTCATCGGCCTCTACGTCACCTTCACCAACCCCTACGACGCTCACCACCTCCTCGGGGAGGTGTTCTAGTGTGGATGCGAGTTTATCGCGTTCACGACCTACAACATCTTCACCAACTTCCACCACATCTTCCCTCACCCCAACGGCATGCACACCCTCCCCTACCAGATGCCGGAGAACGACGAGTGAGGGGCCCAAGGAGGAGGGGCCAAGGAGTGGCAAGGAGGAGGGGCCAAGGAGTTGTTCAAGGGGTTGTTCAAGTGCGAGTCTTCTATCTATCTAGTTTGTGTTTGTGTTGGTTTGGGCGTGTGTGCCCGTGTCTTCTATATATCTAGTTTTAATTATTTTACTTTCATGTTTTATAAACTATATGTAGTAGGGGGATGCCCCTCTATATGTTCTATCTATCTATGCTACTAGGGTACCCGATGCCCCTCTATCTATCTATATGTTTTTTCGGTCCTAAAGTTTCTCCATTGCATTTTATTTATGTGGCCATGTGTACTAAAAAATGCACTAAAACATGATCCAATCATATAAGTTGTTGTTAGCACGTGTCTAGTTAATTATCTTCCTTTTATGTTTTATGCACTATATGTTGTAAGGGGATGCCCCTCTATGTTGTAAGGAGATGCTACTAGGGGCACACTAGATGTCTTCTTTTTTTGAGAGGGGCACAACCTTTTTCGGTTGAAACACACGAGTAAAAACTTTAAAAACACCATAGCACAAGTCAGAAAAAATATTAAAAAATGGTGCTTGGTTGAAATAAACTAGAACCAAACAATTGCAACTTTTTTGGTTCACAAAGACTGCAAGTTGGACTGCTAACTAGAACCAACATTTTGTTTTAGCCGAAACAACACGGGACCCTACCATCGGACACGATAGCTTACGCATAAAAATAGCTCAAATAATTATCAGATGAGTTATCTCAAAAAAGGTGACTGCAGGAAACTTAAAATTTGTGAAATAACCTAAAGCCGAAAAGATATATCGATGTCAATGACCGTGTGCACTTTTTTTGCACTGGCTACACTTCTTTTATCAATGGGCCTAGATATGTTCTATTCGGCCCTGCCTAACTTCGATATGGGCCTGGCCTTTTTGGGCAACGGGCTGTGGACGAATCTTTTTTTTTCCTTTTCTCCCTCTATCACTGAAACTGAAACTGATGACGAACTGAAGAACTAAAAATACGGGGCCGAAACAGAGTGGAGAGGACATGCTGAATTCGTACAGCCAACACTTTTTATTCAAATATACATATCATTACGATTACAAATGACGCCCAATCTATTCACTTATGACTAATTATCATCACATAAACAAATGCGAGAGCAATTACACAAACATAAAAAAGTCCGGCCATCAGCCCCATCAAATTGCCCTGCTTCTGCAATTCGATGAGTTTCTTCATCTGCTTGTTCAGCTTCTTCAGCTCTGCCGTCACTACTGCATCCCCCACAGTAGCCCCAATGGAATGGGCAGATCCAGGGGCCCCAGATCCAGACGCGCCCGATCCAAACTTGCCCAACTTCTCCGCCTCCAACGGTAAATCGAGCTCCCCTGATGCACCCTCCAGTTGAATCCGCTCTATGTACTCATCTAGCCACTCAAAATGGGTGCATTGCTTCAATTTCTGAAATTGGAAAGATGAACCCTAAATCCCAAATCCGATGAAAAATGGGGAAAAATTGGGCAAATATGAAATTGGGAGACAAAAACCAAAATTGGCATATTGAGAAGTAAAATCTCACATTTCCCTGCTCTGGTTTGCTCTCGCATTTCACGAATTCCCGCCCAAGGTTGCCATTCTTGTCGGTCGTTGTGACTAGCCGCTTCAGGGGTGCGATACATGGGCATGCAGGGCACCTTGTCATGGGCACTGCGCCATAGCGCGGCCATGAGCGGCGGGAGGCTGAAGCGGAGCTCGACATTGCTAGGCCGCGGCCCGGAACGGCGTTGCTGCGCGTCGTCGCCGGAGAAGAAGAACAACAACGGTCGGGGAGGGGGGGGAGGGGGGGAGGATGGGCTCGGGTGCTGCACGGCTCGGGCCACGGCTCGGTGTCCTCTTGTACCAATGCTGACCTGGATAAGTTAGTGGGTCCCACGCAGTGGGTCCTGCTCACCTGACCAATGCTGAGTTGGATAAGTTAGTGGGTCCCATGCTGTGGGTCCCGCTCACCTGATTCGAGTTTTAAACATGTGTCTTTGGATTAGGCAGCAGTGTCGCATGGGAGCTATTTTTCCCAACGCAGATGTCGCATGAAAGTTATTACAGCCAACAACGTCACATGATAGACAATTCACACCAACAACGTCGCATGGGAGCTATTTGCCCCGAGGCGACAGTGGGTTGAAAGTGAGGTAGACGCTCGTGCCGCCGGTTTCGAACGTGTGCTGCCCGTCGGCTCCTTGTGTCCTCCAATGGCTTCCATTGAGGTAGGCTTTGTGGAGGCATGTGTATGGGTTGTAGTCTGTAGAGTTAGTCGTGCGTCGGTGCTCACCAGGTTCATCCTGTGGCAGGTCTTGGAGCATATGCGGTTGACATGTACGCTGGGAGCACGCTAATGGGGGCACATAAAGTGTACGACGGAATGGCTATCACATTGGTGCTTTCCCATCTCACCTTGCCACCACGTGAGCAAAACCACCTACCAGAGCATCAGGGTTGATTTGTTTGGTATTAGAAAGTAGAGGGGATTAAGATCCCGGTTTTAGAGGTCAGGGCCTCAGGGGGCTATGTGGCCAAAATGTAATACTTATAGGGTCATATACACTTTTTTTCTTAAATCTAATAGGTTTCTTCCTCAGTGATATCCCAAATTATCGCACCAAGAAAGATGGCCGCGTCGTCCTGGCCTGCGCTCCCGGCCACCCTGCAGGATGTCCGGGCTGTCGTTGCCAAGGACGTGGAGCTGCACTGGCCTCCATTGGTGCACCGTGCCCAATGTCAGTGCTGGTGTGTACGCACATATATTTCATCCCCAATATTGCTTATTTGATCAACTTCGGGTCTGCAATAGTTTAATCAGCTCTTTTTAGAGATATAGACTAATCAAGTAGCTTAATAACTTGTAATCACTACGGCCAATTAGCTGATGGGAGACAGGGAGAACGATGGTTGAAGAGGCTTAGGCAGTCTGCTGACAAGGAAATGCAATAGTGATTTCGCAAGAGAAATGGAGGTGATGGCTAGGTTCTGGCACGACAATGTTTTCCGCCTCCTTGCTTACTTCAGTGAATGCAATGAGCGGATACTCGTCTATAGCTATATGTCGAACACAGCATGGATCTCTGCTTATACTTCTATATTTTTTCTAGCCTATGCTCAGAATTTGGATCACAGTAGTAAATAGATCATTAGGTTCTCTTCTATAATTGTTGGTTGTTGTTGTTCTGTGCTCCAACACATACGAGCAGCTCATTGTTGCACGGAGATAAGTTTCATGCACATAATTAAAGTTCCGGATAATCAAAGTACAAATTTATAAATACCTTTAGAGGAAGCTTGTATGCTTGACATGCTTGACCATGTAAAAGCTCATGCATGAGTAATTATATCGTCAGGTTATTCTTTTTATCTGCAAGGTGAGCTTCAAAATTCTGTAAACTAGCGTTTCCAATAGTTCAGAGATGCCACTTTACTTTCAGTATTTAGGTGGATGATCTCTGTTTAAATTACTAATACAAGTAATGCACTCCGGCAAGTTCTATTTATTTGTGTCCTTGCTGCCAATAGATGTAATTTCATCGCAAGCACCCAAGTACAGCAGCACTATTGTAGTTCATTATTGTTGGCTTATGCCCTAGAGAGAAAATAATTAGCATTTACCTCTGTGTGCCGGACTGTAGTTGTACCATATGCCTATTGTATCATTTTCATCCTTGATAGATGCAGCGAGTAAATTGTCACTGAAAAATGTTGTGGTTGCAGCGTTTGTTTTGTTAATTCTGCATTCCTTCCTTTATGAGAAAAGTGTTACTTCTGCGTTAGTTATATGTTATGGTTCTCTATGTCCGTTGCTTGTATGGACTTCAGATTGTGCATATGTGGAGAAGCATGTTTGCTCCCAGTGGAGAGGACTTTCAGAAAGACAACTTAGACACTTGCTTTAGCATTCATGATTACTATTTTTGTAAAAATATTCATACGTGTGTTTGAATTGTTTTTAGTAGCTGTCTTTATTACTCTCTCTGATTGAAAAAAAATCGGAGGCTGCCTACAGCAAGTCTCTTTGTCATCAGCGCCTTTCTTTGCTTGGTAGCTCCACATCCAATCTTTCAAGCTACATCCAGATGTAAGAAAGTTACAATTAATCCAGTACTAATAGTTTTGTACGTACGTATATGCGCACTCACCCCTTCTATATACATATGATTCAGGAGCATCTTTCACTAGCATTTTGTTTCATTGCTCCATACAAAATGTATGCAAGTGATGTCTATTTTTTTTCCTTCGTCTAATAAATATACTACAGAAGCATGTGTTAAATAAAAGCTGGTTGGCGTCGTCGCAATTGCCAAATGTGTGTGGACATATTTTTCATGTTCCGCATGTTCTCTGTCGAGAGCAATGTAAAGCTAGGTAGGGAGAACAACAAGTCTTCTGCAAGGTGAAAATTGAGAAGAAAATATTTGGCTTGGACGACAGGGTTCATCGGTCGGTTTCCATATGTTTGATTTTGCTCGATATGTACTTAGCAACAATATGGCATCACTTTTTGAGGGAAATGCCATCATGGCGGTTTATATTTCATGTGAAAATAGGGCTACATCATTTGTTATTACATCGAGCAGAAAGTCTGGAGCCTCGTTCTGCCACACAATAGTTCGCGAGGGCTCCGACTTAGTAGCCAAAAGATCAGCCGCCATATTAGCTTCCCTAGGGCAATGACAGAAACTAACAGAGATAAAATTACGACACAAGAAAGTACACTCCTCATAGATGGCTGCAGCTGGTCCTAAGGAATTGCCTCCGTCTTGCATTATCTGGATGACCTCCATACAATCCGCCCTGATCTCCACCTTGTTGCAGCCGATGGTGTTTGCCAGAACCAGCCCATCCTTGAGGCCCCGTGCCTCGGCTGTCGCTGCGTCTTGGACAAACGGGATGTTGCTCGTGGATGCTGCAACGAAAGAACCTGTAGAGTCCCGTATGATGGCCCCGGTCCCGTCGGTGCCACTGTCAGCATCAAAAGAGGCGTCGATATTGAGGCTAACAAATCCCTCTGTTGGTCTCGTCCATCCATGTCTTCGTATCCTGCCCGCACCATGCTTCCTTGCCCTCAAGAAATTTTTGGTCAAAGTAACAATGGCTTGGGCCGATCTTCCAGGTTCTTGGATGGGCTCACCATGGGTGAATCTTCGTCGTTCCCACCATATATACCAAACCGCCACAGCCACCAGCTCCTTCATGGGCACACCCGGGAGCGACGGAACATCAACGCTTGGCATTAACAACAGGTCACCAAGGACCAAAGATCCCTCCATCTCAGTTTCGCACAGCTCACTTACGGTGGGAAGCAAGCCCAATTTTGCCCAAATCTCTTGCACTCTGTTGCATCTAAAGAAAGAATGACGAATACTCTCACAATCCGTGGCACATATCGGGCAGTCGGAGATTGTTATCATATGTCGATTGGCCAGGACTCCCCGACAAGGGATTGCACCATACAAAGCTCTCCAAACATGCACCTTGATCTTTGCCGGTATTTGAAGTTTCCAAAGAGTGCGCCAAACTGGACTAGTACTTGAAGACAATATGGTATTTGTTTGTCTCAACTTTCGTCCATGTTGGTGATCCCACTCCATGTGGTATGCCGTCTTAACCGAGAAAAACCCCGTTTTGTTGTAGTGCCATGAAACAAAATCCTCCATCATTCCTATAGCAAGAGGAATATTAAAGATCCTATTGGCATCAATAGGCCATAACACCTGTCGGATCAGTTCTTCACATCCCAACATCTATTCTCCATATCAATAAGTTCAGAAACTTTTGTGAGAACAATATTACCTCTTCGGGTCATCACTTTCCTGCTTGGGCTGCTAGGGACCCAAGGATCATCCCAAATATTTATTTGCGTACCATCTAAAACTCTCCAAATGTGACCCTTCTTGAAATTCTGAATACCACTCCATAGACTCTGCCAAGTGAAAGAACTACCTTTTTTAAGAGTGCAGTTAAGTAGATCACCATCTGGGAAATATTTTGCTCTCAAGACTCTCGCACATAGTGATTCTGGTTCTGCGAGCAGTCGCCAGCATTGTTTCGCTAGGAGGGCCAGGTTAAAACAATGCACATCTCTGAAACCCATTCCACCCATGCTCTTAGGTACACACATCTTCCACCATGCAAACCAGTGCATGTGCTTCTTCACATCCTCATCTCCCCACCAAAACTGAGACATAGCAGAAGTTATTGCGTTGCAAATCTGTTTTGGGAGTTTGAACACAAGCATGGCATACGATGGGATGGCTTGAATAACAGCCTTCAACAACACTTCTTTCCCCCCAAAAGAAAGCATCCTCTCCTTCCAGCCTCTCATCCTGGCCAAAATCCGATCCACAATATGTTGAAAACAATCAGTTCGGTCCAAACCAACGATTGGTGGCAGTCCCAAGTACTTATCTGATATGGCCTCCACCATTATATTCAGAATAGAGCACACCTCTGCTCGGACCTCCGCAGGGGTACAGGGGCTGAAGAAAATACTCGATTTTGCCTCGCTCACAAGTTGGCCAGAGGCAGTACAGTAATCGTCAAGAGCCCGGCGAAGGCTTGTAGCATTAGTGGCATCTGCACGCATCAGAATAAGGGGGTCATCTGCGAAAAAGAGATGCGAGACTGCCGGGGCGTCTTTACAGACTCGCACCCCCATTAAGTTCCCAACCTCCTCCTCATGAATGAGCAAACTTGAGAGGCCTTCCGCACAGAGTAAAAATAAGTAAGACGATAACGGGTCTCCTTGTCGAAGGCCTCTAGAAGGAACGAAAAATTCTGTCAGAGAGTTATTGAGTCGGACTTGGTACTTCACTGACCGAACGCACTCCATGATGAGTGCAACCCAGTCTGATGCAAAGCCCATCTTCAGCATAATCCTCTCAAGGAACACCCACTCGACCCTATCATAGGCCTTGTGCATGTCTAGCTTCACCGCACATGTTCCAAACTTCCCCGTCCTCTTCCTCTTAATAGCATGGTAAGACTCAAAAGCAACTAAGAAGTTGTCAGTAATCAAGCGCCCGGGGACAAAGGCGCTTTGATTTAGTGAAATAATCTCTGGTAGCATATATTTGAGTCTATTAGAAAGCAGTTTTGAGATCACCTTATAGACCACATTACACAGACTAATTGGACGGAATTGTGTAATGACTTCCGGATTTTCCACCTTTGGAATAAGAACGATTGTGGTATTATTCCATCCCTCTGGTATCTTTCTATTGTTCACTGCCATCAACACCTCATCGATTAAGTCCTCACCAATGATATGCCAGAATCTCTTATAAAAAACCGCATGAAGACCATCAGGTCCCGGTGCCTTCAAGTCCCTTATATTATTCATAGCCCTTTTCACTTCCTCTCTAGTGTAGGGTTTCATCAACTCAACATTCATCTCTGGCGAGACTCTCGCCTTGACCTTGTCCAATACAGCTTGGTCTGGGTCATGTACTTCCGAAGAAAAAAGTCCCTCAAAATAACTTGCCACATGACTCTTTAATTAGGAGGTCCTCCTCCTCGATCCAATCTCCTGACTCTCCCTTCAGCTTCTTAATAAAGTTTTTCTTACGTCTTCCAGTAGCAGCTCTATGGAAGAAATCCGTGTTTTGATCACCACGGCATAGCCAATCAGCGTGGCCTCTCTGCATCCAATATATCTCCTCCTGCTCGAGTAGGTTTTCAATCTGCAAGTGTAACTCATGCTGTCGCGCAACTGCATCATCCGTTAACGGTCCCGTCAGAACATCATTTAGCTCTTTCTGTAGTTTCCTCAACCTAGTCATGGGACCCTTGAGTGTTTCTTTATCCCATGTATGCAACGCAGCATGTATGTCATCTGTAACCTGCGAGTATGGCCCAGCTCCACTCGCTTTGGCTCGGTCCCAAGCAGTTTGAACAATAACCTCAACGTCCTCCTCGGCAAGCCATCTTGCTTCGAATTTTCTTGGCCCTGTCGGACCCCTTGGTTGCAGGCCTTGCTGGAACTCAGTGTCAATCAAAATTGGTCGGTGATCCGACTTGTTAAAAAGCTCGTTGGACACACCATAAGATGGAAACAAGTCTGCCCATGTACCACTTGAGACAGCCCTGTCCAAGCGTTCTCTTATGCGTCCTCTTCGCCAAGTGAAAATATCCCCAGAGTAACCAAGATCATCAAGCCCGCAATCACTTAATGCACTGCTAAAGGCCTGCATACAGCGTTGGGGGCGTGCAGCCCCTCCTTCTTTCTCATGAGCATGTAGTATTTCATTGAAGTCACCTGCTACTAGCCATGGCAGATCTGCCATTGTGCGAAGAGCACGCATGTACTCCCAGGACATGTGTTTCCGGTCGCTGCTTGGTTCACCGTAGAACCCTGTGAACCGCCAGCCCTCCGGTGTTGTCTCCTTTATTCGAATATCAATGGAATTTGCATGAGTTTCCCAGGAAGAGACTCCCAGGTTGGTGTGCCAAAACATGATCAGACCTCCACTTCTACCATCGCTTTCCGAAACTTCCATCCCATCGAACCCTAATCTCCTCTTCAGTTTTCCTGCCTTAGCCTTATCTAGATGTGTTTCAGACAGGAACAACACATCCGGTTTTATTCGCTCTTGGACCCCCAAGAGCGCTCGAACTGCCGCAGGTTTACGCATCCCGCGGCAGTTCCACACGAGGAGTTTCATTGTGACCGGTCGAGCCCCTTCTCGGAGCTTGCCGATAAGTTGTGGCTGGTATCCATCACAGCCGAGTTCTCCTTCTTCGACCTCTTCGAATCGTGCGAGGACGTGTCCCCCTCCTCCTCATCTACTTTCCCTGTGATCAACCCCGCCTGCGAGTGAACTACCATAGCAGTTAACATATCAACCGGGGGCTGCTGTGCTGAAAGCCCCTCCTTTGCTGCAGCCGGATCTGTGCTCTTGTCATCGAAAGCAAGCCTTTTCCTGCCAGGAGGTTTGACCTCAGCACCCCTCCCCCCGCTAATAGGTTTTATAGGGCTGGTACCGGTGTCGTGCAGATCATCATCATCCGAGACATTGGTTCTCCCCCTACCACCCATAGATCCCCTGTCCTTCTTCCATCCCTGCGACCCTTGGCATGTTTGCCTTCTCTCTCCTGGTCGTGGTGCAAGTATGAACTCGCCCCACTCCATAGTCCTCGGATCATGCTTCCCATTACCATGCTCAAGATAGGTGTGGCCCATATGACCGCACGCATAGCAGAATACCGGCATCTTCTCATAGAGGACTGAGTAGTAAACCTTCTTCTTATCTTTTGTGATAGAGACATAACGCATCAGAGGCTCATGGATGTCAAGCTTCACTTTTATCCTCACAATCCTTCCCTCGCCCCATCTAGGGTTTAACATTACCTTCTCCACAATCCCTACTTTCTTTGCCAGTGATCACACAACGTTTTCCCTCCTGTAGAGTGGAGGAAGATCCATGATCTGTATCCATACTGCAAGTTTATCCAACACCACTCATCATATCGAGAATATCCGTCGTACTTCTCAATGAGCACACCATGGTCACGAAACAACCAAGGCCCCTCCTCTGTGACCCTCTTCCAATCTCCCATGCAATTAGCTGTTAAGGAGAATAGGTTTTCGCCCAGAGGTTTAAAGTTAACTCCCTGTGCTAAGCTCCATGCAAGTCTCATCGTCTCATAGAAAGAACTCCTACTGAAGGGCTTATCTGTATGCACCGTTGCCAGCGCCATGAACTCCGCCTCCTCAATCTCATCCGCAAACTCCTCGTCGAAATCCAGATCATCCTCCTCTCTCTCCTGCAGATTCAGTTTCCCGATCATCTCCTTGACTCCGATCGGTTTTCCTCCCGGCGTCGCACTCCCCGCTGATGATTGCGATCCACTTGCCGCCATGGCCAAACCCTAACAAGCTTCGTGCTTCCGCCGCCACGTCCTAACAACCCGAAGCAGGAACCAAGGCCGGGTAGATAGCGAGGCTATCCCCTTAGTCAGCCCGAGAACCACGACGGGAAGGATTGGGCTTGGTGGTAGAGTCCCGATCGGCCTCACGGTGTCGCCACCGGAGGAAAACTAAAAACCTAGACGTACGCCGCCAGGGGACTTTGGTGACGGGGTGGTTAGTACAATATGGCATCACTTTGATTGATATCTTGGTGCATCTTTTATTGTTCAGTAGGCTCCACTTATTGAGTAAACATTGTCCACCCGATCTTTTGTGACTCCCTCCGTAGCGTAGCACAGGCATCTTGCTAGTATATATATATCCTCACCCCGAGGCACTGGCCTCGACTGCACCGGAGAATCTTATGAGTTGCCGACTTGATCTGTTCTATACTTGTATTCGAAGAGTATCTTGATTAAATCTTGCTCCATACTTGTCGTCGTTCGTAAGACAGATCGACTACTCACATTGCTACTCCGGCAATCTGGGTCAACGCTCGCCATTCACCCAGCTTGCTGGCTAACCATAGTATATATAGATATCCTTGAGGCCGTCAATCTCAACGGCCAGCAGCAGCAGCTTACGTTGTCTTTCCATCGATTAGCTTGGATCAGTTGGCAGCAGCAATGGCGGCGCGCGTCAGTGTGCTCAGGGTGGGCCTCTTCTGCTTGCTGGCGATGTATCCGTCCCCTGCGTCGGCGTCGATGCAATACCGGCCGTCCCCAAGCTCCCCGGACTCGTATCCGTCCCCGGGCTCATACCCATCTCCGGGCTCCCCGGGCGGCTACGAGGGGGAGGGGGAGGTCGTCCCTCCCAGGAACGTCACCTGCAAGGACACCGATGGGAAGCGGCCGGGGTGCACGAGCACCTGCCCCGGCCGCTGCCCCCAGCAATGCATCGTCCTTTGCCCCGACTGCAAGACATTCTGCCGTACGTACTCTTTAATTTTTCGAGAGTACACGTAATCTTTAATTTTGAATTTGTTGGTTGGGTGTTGGGTTTGCTTTTGCTCTGAAATAGTATGATATACGGAGTATAATGCATGTTCTGGTGAGAATAGATGACGAGGTAAAGCCGGCGAAGCCGGTGCCTCCACCGGCCATGTTCGTGTTTGGAGACGGGGTGTTGGACGTCGGCAACAATGCATATTTGCCCAAGACCGAAACGGAGGAGGGGTACCCCCCTCAAGTCTCCCAATCTAGCAGCGGCAGGTTCAGCAACGGAGCCAACTTGGCTGACACCGTCGGTATGTGCACGCCAAACCCATGATACATCCTTTTTTTTCAGAAAAAAGAGGATATCCCCGGCCTCTGCATTAACACATCATACGCCTACTCATGGATCATTGATTGGCTGGTTGGTTTTATGGTGTCCAGCAACATCCATCGGCTTCCAACAGAGCCCTCCAGCTTACATGTCGTTGAACGGTGGGCTCAACATGTGGGGCGCCAACTACGCCTCAGCGGGTTCCGGTATCAAAATCTCCACTGTAAGTAAACCCATTGCACTAAATTTGCACTTGTGGGAAATTACCAACATTTGAAATGAGAGATACATGCAGAATGGAGAACGGTCCATCTCGTTGCCGAAGCAGCTTGAGCACTTCAAGGCGACGCGGTCCCAGATGGAGGCCAAGCTGGGTGGCGACGCCAAAGTGCGCGAGCTCCTCTTCAAGTCCTTCTTCCTCCTTGGCACCGGTGGCCAGGACCTTGATCCAAGATGGAACGTTGAGTCTGGATATCCAAGGTCACAGACCGAGCTCCAGGAGCTCATCACCCTTTACGGGGGAGCCATATCGTCCCTCTATGACATGGGCGCCAGGAAGATGGCCATGGTCAATGTTGGACTCATCGGCTGCAAGCCGCAGCCCTACAACTACAACTATGTCTGCGACAAGAGCTTGAACGAAAACGCCACCGCGTTTGACTCTGCCCTCAAGCCCCTCATGGCCAGCCTCTCGTCCAAGAAACCGGGGCTCTCCTACTCTATCGGCGACTTCTATGGCTTCACCACGGCCGTCTTCGCCCACCCAGCAAATTATGGTACATAGCACATAAAAAAAAACTCTTTTTTGTTGAAAATTAACCAAGCACCGATGCTCTATTTACCATAAAGCACATGTGTGTCCAATGCTCATTTAATTGTGGTTTGTTTCATTGTACTTCCTCCGTCACAGTTTAGAAGGCACAGTTAAATTTGCGTGCGTTTCCACAATAGACAAGGTTTAAGGCGCATTGCATTTATTTCTAGTAGCTAATTAGTACTTCGATATACTATTTCTATATTCATGCATAGTGTGAATGCTATTTTTTAGTCCATCCCACAACCAATAGATAACCGCCTAGGTCGCAGAGAATTTTCAAGCGCGTCTTCTAAACCGTGACGAAGGGAGTATAATTGTTTTGTTGTATGGCATGCAGGGCTAGTGAATACCAAGGACTCGTGCAGCCAGCGGGGCTACCCAGACTGGACGTACTGCTACAACCCAGACGGTTACTGGTTCTGGGATCCGGAGTTCATGACGGATAGGGCCGCCAAGCTGACAGCCGCTGCGTTCTACTATGGTCCACCCCAGTTTACATTTCCAGTTACCTTTAAGGCTCTGTTGGGGAAAAAATAATCTCTTCTTGTGGTATTTTAGTAGTACGTATTTGTTTCCACTCCGATTGTGCAATTGGAGCAACTGGAATACGCAATAAGTATGCCATGGAGAATAAAATAGGTCATTCTGACCTTTCTAGTACCTATGATACTAATAAAGGTTACTCCTATTGATCTTCTTTGTACCATTGTCTACGTCCAAAATTAGCTTTGTGCCCTGTGCTTCTTCCAACGGACCAAGAAAGTTATCTTGATGATTACCGAAAAAGGCTTTCGCCCCGCTTCATAAATAAAGCAAACCGCCAAGAGCACGCATACAAAGACTAGTTTAGAACACACACACCCAGTTCACACAACACGAAGTACAAAGGTTCTGCTGAGGGCACAGCTCAACAAGCCCCAAAACAACAAAACAAAGGCGGCCGCAGCCGGCGACGACGGACACGACGGCGTCTAATCAGGCTCTGGGGGTGGCGGAGGAAGCGGCGGCGATAGGCGGACGGCCATCGAGTGGAGGTCGGCGATGAAGGTGGAGATGGCGTCCCGATCCTAAGGGGCGGCTAAGCGGCCGCCAGAGCTCCAAGAAATCAGACAATTTGAATAGAGCATCAGTAGCCCACCAAAGAGGAACATGTCGAATCACAAGCTTATTGCGGATCGTCCAGAGGGTCCACGCGAGTGCCCCAATCTTGAGCCACCTAATGTGGCGAGAGGGCAGGGGGAGTCCTGGAGTTCAGCAAAGAGGTCGGGGAAGTTGGTGTGGCACCAACCACCTCCCACCACCTCTCTAAAGCAGCTCCACATGAATTGGACGGACACACAGGAGAAGAAGATGTGATTGGAATCTTCGGGGGTACCACAAAGCGGGCAGAGGCCAGATCCAGGACCATTGCGCTTGCGAACCTCCACCCCAGACGGGAGTCGTCCACGGATCCATTGCCACATGAATATCCGGATTTTCAGTGGCAAGCGGATGGACCACACCGCCGAAAGGGGGAGCGGAGCGGACGAGGGAGCGATGGCCAGATAGAGGGACTTGGTGGAGAATTGGCCCGAAGGCTCGAGACGCCACCGAACCTCATCCGTGTGCCAGAATCCACAACCGGCTCGTGGAGGGCAATGCAGTCAAGCAGCTCCTGCCAGGCGGCGGCCTCCGGAAGACCAAATGGCCTCCGGAAGGCGAGGCGCCCCAAGTCAATAAGGGCCCTTCTACAGAGATCGTGGGGGCGACAGCGATGGAGAAGAGGTCGGGGAAGCGGCCCGCGAAGGGGGAGTCACCCGCCCAATAGTCGAACCAGAACAAAGTAGCCGCCCCCGATCCAACTGAGATGGACGTTCCTATTGCGGAGGACGGGAAGCAGTTGGATGACCGACTGCCAAAACTGGGAACCACCGGACCTTTGACAGAAGACCAGCAGTTGCCCATGTAGGTACTTATTCCGGATGATGTCCAAGCATAGGCCTCCATGCCCTTGCGAAATGCGCCAAAGCCAGCGGGAAAGGAGGGCAATATTCATGCGCTTAGAGCACATGATACCGAGGCCTCCTTGATCACGGGGCTTGCAGATGTCCGGCCAGCTAACCATATGGTACTTCTACTTATTATTATCGCCAGCCCAATAGAATCGAGATTGGATTTTGGCGATCTCATGGTGAAGGGTCTCGTGAAGGCTATAGAAGCTCATGAGGAACAAGAGGAGGCTGGAGAGGGAGGAGTTGATGAGAATCGTCCAAGCCGCCTTCGACAACCATTTACCCTGCCAAGGCTCAATGCGAGTCTGCAACTTGGCCACAAACAGACGCAAGTCCGCGACTGTGAGCCGAGAGTCACTAATGGGCGTGCCCAAGTAGGTCGTGGGGAAAGCGCCCAGGCGGCAGTTAAGGCGGTTCGCAATGTCAAGGGCCTGAGTCGGGGGGTAGCCTAAGACCATCACATCGCTCTTGTCGAAGTTGATCTTCAGGCCAGACATTTGTTGAAAACAGAGGAGGAGAAACTTCAGGTTCGTGATGTCCGCGTCCGAGCCTTCTACCATGATGATGGTGTCGTCAGCGTACTGGAGCAGGGAGATCCCGACGCCACCGGCCAAATTGGGGGTGATCCCCTGAATATGGCCCGCGGCCTTCGCCTTATCCAGGATGGCAGCAAGCGCGTCCACCACCATATTGAACAAGAATGGGGAGAATGGGTCGCCTTGTCTGACCCCACACAGGGTGGGGAAGTACGGGCCAATCTCCCCATTGATGTTCACGGCGGTGCGACCGCAAGAGACTATCTGCATCACTTTGGTAATCCAACGTTCGTCGAAGCCTTTCCGGAGCAGGACTTCTCGAAGAAGGGCCAACTCACAGTGTCGTAGGCTTTATGGAAATCAATCTTCAGGAAGACCGCCTTGAGGTGTTTGGATCGGACCTCGTGTAGGACTTCGTAAAGAACTAGCACCCCATCCAAGATATATCGGTCTTGGATGAAGGCGGATTGGTTGGGATGGGTAATGAGGCCGGCAAGAAGGGTCACCCTATTATCTTGATGATCACAAACGCATGGTTCGCCGTAGTATAGATGTTTCAAACCACGGGAGCAAAGATTGAGCATGAATAGCAGCATTTTCACGTGAGTCATCACATGGAAATAGCATGCTAATATCCGAAAAGTGCTCTCAGAGTCCGAGCTCCATTGAGCTATATATATTTTTTCCAGCCAAAATACCTTTTCCATATGTCGAAAAATCTGAGAAAATGTTTTCATGTAGACATATACTTTTAGTATACATGTATAAATTTTCATGAACATATATATTCATATGTGATGTACACAAAAAAGACAAATACACGGATTGAAATAGGCTTTTTCTTTGTTGTATTTGTGTCAGATACTTGTGTTTTGTTGTGTAGCATGCAAATAATCAAATTGGTGGATGAAAATTTATACATACTTGAAGAATATGCATATGTATTTCTAGAAAAAAATTGGCATTTTTTGAAACTTTTAAACTTTTTTTTTTTGCAAAACGAGCTCCATGGAGCTTGTCCTTTGCAACGCCACACTCGCTAATATCGCCCTTCTATGAGATAATAACGAGAATAACGGTAAGGTAAACTAAACTAGGAACACAAAAACAAACTGAAGCCATAAATCTAGAAACAGGAAATTGGCACAAATACTAAGTGAGACGATGAGTAATAAAAGGTTTTAGGCCAACAACTATTTTAATAACATTATATACTATGTAAAGCAAGTTAGAGGGCAAAGCTAAAACTAGACCGAACCAGTCGGGTAGGTTCTTCGATTTTTAAAGGAAGTCGATCTTTCCAAGTTGCTTAACAGTCGGTTTATGACACATCAAGGACCAAATTTCGTAGAACCAAAAGTTTGACACGGTTCTTGGCTTAAATTAACATAACGCCAGTAGACTAACATCACAATTGGCAATAAAATTTTGAAATTTGTTTGCCAACAATTCCTTTTTTTCATCTATTTTTCACAAGCAATAGATGCAAAAGAATAGTAGTGCAATCACATATGAACTTTTCTCAAGAAACAAAAATAATAATAACAATATTAGTAATGATACTCCTTTGGATTGCAGGAATTTGAAAACATAGGAATATGAAAAATGTACATTGAGATGCCATGCACTATAAATTTGAACCCGATTTCAAAACATAGGAATTTTGTGACAAGTGCCTATGGATGGTGCATAAGAAATAAACACATGAATATTAGAGGACCGAGGAGAGATAGTATAGAGAGAAAATGTAAGTATATTGGAATTCTAAAAGTACAAATAAAATGAGCTTTAATGTCGAGTTTCACATAGAATCGGGGCATATGAATGGATTTCGTAGGAATTTAGTAGTCACATCCCATAATCCAAAGGGATTTCATGAAAAAAAATCGTTAGGATTCAAATCCTCCAGTATGTTATAAACTTCCCACAACCAAAGAGGCCCTATAAGTTCTTTTGGTTAATACGAGCCCCTAGGGTAAGAATTGAATTTCAAAACTAAATTCTGTTCTCCAAAAAATAATGACCAGCAGTTAACAAGATTTTTTTATTTTAATCTCCGTTATTTCAGTTCACGGCCCGGTCTACTCTCGATTAATATATAGGCACATCAATGGTTGTGGGGTGAGTGTTGGGGAACGTAGTAATTTCAAAAAAAATCCTACGCACACGCAAGATCATGGTGATGCATAGCAACGAGAGGGGAGAGTGTTGTCTACGTACCCTCGTAGACCGGCAACGGAAGTGTTGACACAACGTAGAGGAAGTAGTCGTACGTCTTCCCGATCCGACCGATCCAAGTACCGAACGTACGGCACCTCCGAGTTCTGCACACATTCAACTCGGTGACGTCCCTCGAGCTCCGATCCAGCAAAGTGTTGAGGGAGAGTTTCGTCAGCACGACGGCGTGATGACGGTGATGATGTTCTACCAATGCAGGGCTTCGCCTAAGCACCGCTACGATATGACCGAGGTGGAATATGGTGGAAGGGGGCACCGCACACGGCTAAGGAACGATCACGAAGATCAACTTGTGTGTCCTGGGGTGCCCCCTTGCCCCCGTATTTAAAGGAGGGAGAGGGGGAGGTGCGGCCGGCCCAAGAGGTGCGCCTGGAGGAGTCCTACTCCCACCGGGAGTAGGACTCCCCCCTCTTGCCTTGTTGGAAAAGGAAGGGGGAAGGGAGAAAGAGGAAAGGGGGCGCCCCCCCCCCCTTCCTTGTCCTATTCGGACTAGGGGGAGGGGGCGCGCGGCCTGCCCTGGCCGGCCCTCCTCTTCTCCCTTAGGGCCCATGTAGGCCCAATAACCCCCGGGGGGGTTCCGGTAACGCCCGGTACTCTGGTAAAATTCCGATTTCACCTGGAACGTTTTCGATATCCAAATATAGGCTTCCAATATATCAATCTCTATGTCTCGACCATTTCGAGACTCCTCGTCATGTCTGTGATCACATCCGGGACACCGAATAACCTTCGGTACATCAAAACACAAAAACCCTAATTACGATCGTCATCGAACTTTAAGCGTGCGGACCCTACGGGTTCGAGAACTATGTAGACATGACCGAGACATGTCTCCGGTCAATAACCAATAGCGGAACCTGGATGCTCATATTGGCTCCTACATATTCTACGAAGATCTTTATCGGTCAGACCGCATAACAATATGCGTTGTTCCCTTTGCCATCGGTATGTTACTTGCCCGAGATTCGATCGTCGCTATCTCAATACCTAGTTCAATCTCGTTACCGGCAAGTCTCTTTACTCGTTCCGTAATACATCATCCTGCAACTAACTTATTAGTTGCAATGCTTGCAAGGCTTGAGTGATGTGCATTACTGAGAGGGCCCAGAGATACCTCTCCGACAATCGGAGTGACAAATCCTAATCTCGAAATACGCCAACCCAACAAATACCTTCGGAGACACCTGTAGAGCACCTTTATAACCACCCAGTTACGTTGTGACGTTTGGTAGCACACAAAGTGTTCCTCCGGTAAACGGTAGTTGCATAATCTCATAGTCATAGGAACATATATAAGTTATGAAGAAAGAAATAGCAACAAACTAAACAATCAAGTGCTAAGCTAATGGAATGGGTCAAGTCAATAATATCATTCTCCTAATGATGTGATCCCATTAACCAAATAACAACTCATGTCTATGGTTAGGAATCATAACCATCTTTGATCAACGAGCTAGTCAAGTAGAGGCATACTAGTGACACTCTGTTTGTCTATGTATTCACACATGTATTATGTTTCTGGTTAATACAATTCTAGCATGAATAATAAACATTTATCATGATACAAGGAAATAAATAATAACTTTATTATTGCCTCTAGGGCATATTTCCTTCAGTCTTCCACTTGCACTGGAGTCAATAATCTAGATTACACAGTAATGATTCTAACACCCATGGAGCCTTGCTGCTGATCATGTTTTGCTCGTGGAAGAGGCTTAGTCAGCGGGTCTGCAACATTCAGATCCGTATGTATCTTGCAAATTTCTATGTCTCCCACTTGGACTAAATCCCGAATGGAATTGAAGCGTCTCTTGATCTGCTTGGTTCTCTTGTGAAATATGGATTCCTTTGCCAAGGCAATTGCACCAGTATTGTCACAAAATATTTTCATTGGACCCGATGCACTAGGTATGACACCTAGATCGGATATAAACTCCTTCATCCAGACTCCTTCATTTGCTGCTTCCGAAGCAGCTATGTACTCCGCTTCACATGTAGATCCCACCACGACGCTTTGTTCAGAACTGCACCAACTGATAGCTCCACCGTTTAATGTAAACACGTATACGGTTTGCGATTTAGAATCGTCCGGATCAGTGTCAAAGCTTGCATCAATGTAACCATTTATGATGAGCTCTTTGTCACCTCCATATACGAGAAACATATCCTTAGTTCTTTTCAGGTACTTCGGGATGTTCTTGACCGTTGTCCAGTGATCCACTCTTGGATTACTTTGGTACCTCCCTGCTAGACTTATAGCAAGGCACACATCAGGTCTGGTACACAACATTGCATACATGATAGAGCCTATGGCTGAAGTATAGGGAACATCTTTCATTTTCTCTCTATCTTCTGCAGTGGTCGGACATTGAGTCTTACTCAACTTCACACCTTGTAACACAGGAAAGAACTCTTTCTTTGCTTGATCCATTTTGAACTTCTTCAAAACTTTGTCAAGGTATGTGCTTTGTGAAAGTCCAATTAAGCGTCTTGATCTATCTCTATAGATCTTAATGCCCAATATGTAAGCAGCTTCACCGAGATCTTTCATTGAAAAACTCTTATTCAAGTATCCCTTTATGCTATCCAGAAATTCTATATTATTTCCAATTAATAATATGTCATCCACATATAATATCAGAAATGCTACAGAGCTCCCACTCACTTTCTTGTAAATACAGACTTCTCCAAAAGTCTGTATAAAACCAAATGCTTTGATCACACTATCAAAGCGTTTATTCCAACTCCGAGAGGCTTGCACCAGTCCATAAATGGATCACTGGAGCTTGCACACTTTGTTAGCTCCCTTTGGATCGACAAAACCTTCTGGTTGCATCCTATACAACTCTTCTTCCAAAAATCCATTCAGGAATGCAGTTTTGACATCCATTTGCCAAATTTCATAATCATAAAATGCGGCAATTGCTAACATGATTCGGACAGACTTAAGCATCGCTACGGGTGAGAAGGTCTCATCGTAGTCAATCCCTTGAACTTGTCAAAAACCTTTCGCAACAAGTCGAGCTTTGTAGACAGTAACATTACCGTTAGTGTCAGTCTTCTTCTTGAAGATCCATTTATTCTCAATTGCTTGCCGATCAACGGCAAGTCAACCAAAGTCCACATTTTGTTCTCATACATGGATCCCATCTCAGATTTCATGGCTTCTAGCCATTTTACGGAATCTGGGCTCACCATCGCTTCTTCATAGTTCGTAGGTTCATCATGATCTAGTAGCATGACTTCCAGAACAGGATTACCATACCACCCTGGTGCGGATCTTACTCTGGTTGATCTACGAGGTTCGGTAGTAACTTGATCTGAAGTTTCAAGATCATTTTCATTAGCTTCGTCACTAATTGGTGTAGGTGTCACAGAAACCGGTTTCTGTGATGTACTACTTTCCAATAAGGGAGCAGGTACAGTTACCTCATCAAGTTCTACTTTTCTCACACTCACTTCTTTCGAGAGAAACTCCTTCTCTAGAACGGATCCATTCTCAGCAACGAATATCTTGCCTTCGGATTTGTGATAGAAGGTGTACCCAACATTTTCTTTTGGGTATCCTATGAAGACGCACTTCTCTGATTTGGGTTTGAGCTTATCAGGTTGAAACTTTTTCACATAAGCATTGCAACCTCAAACTTTAAGAAATGACAGCTTAGGTTTCTTGCCAAACCATAGTTCATACGGTGTCGTCTCAATGGATTTAGATGGTGCCCTATTTAACATGAATGCAGTTGTCTCTAATGCATAACCCCAAAACGATAGTGGTAGATCGGTAAGAGACATCATAGATCGCACCATATCTAATAAAGTACGGTTATGACGGTCGGACACACCATTACACTGTGGTGTTCCAGGTGGCGTGAGTAGTGAAACTATTTCACATTGTTTTAACTAAAGGCCAAACTCTTAACTCAAATATTTTACCTCTGCGATCATATCGTAGAAACTTTTATTTTCTTGTTACGATGATTCTCCACTTCACTCTGAAATTCTTTGAACTTTTTAAATGTTTCAGACTTGTGTTTCATTAAGTAGATATACTCATATCTGCTCAAATCATCTGTGAAGGTCAGAAAATAACGATACTTGCCGTGAGCCTTAACACTCATCGAACCGCATACATCAGTATGTATTATTTCCAATAAGTCAGTTGCTCACTCCATTGTTCCGGAGAACAGAGTCTTAGTCATCTTGCCCATGAGACATGGTTCGCAAGCATCAAGTGATTCATAATCAAGTGATTCCAAAAGTCCATCAGCATGGAGTTTCTTCATGCGCTTTACACCAATATGACCTAAACGGCAGTGCCACAAATAAGTTGCACTATCATTATTAACTTTGCATCTTTTGGTTTCAATATTATGAATATGTGTATCACTATGATCGAGATCCAACGAACCATTTTCATTGGGTGTGTAACCATATAAGGTTTTATTCATGTAAACAGAACAACAATTTATTCTCTTACTTAAATGAATAACTGTATTGCAATAAACATGATCAAATCATATTCATGCTCAACGCAAACACCAAATAACACTTATTTAGGTTCAACACTAATCCCGAAAGTATAGGGAGTGTGCGATGATGATCATATCAATCTTGGAACCACTTCCAACACACATCGTCACTTCACCCTTAACTAGTCTATGTTCATTCTGCAACTCCCGTTTCGAGTTACTACTCTTAGCAACTGAACCAGTATCAAATACTGAGGGGTTGCTACGAACACTAGTAAAATACACAGCAATAATCTGTATATCAAATATACCTTTATTCACTTTGCCATCCTTCTTATCTGCCAAATACTTGGGGCAGTTCCGCTTCCAATGACCAGTCCCTTTGCAGTAGAAGCACTTAGTCTCAGGCTTAGGACCAGACTTGGGTTTCTTCACTTGAGCAGCAACTTGCTTGCCGTTCTTCTTGAAGTTTCCCTTCTTCCCTTTGCCCTTTTCTTGAAACTAGTTGTCTTGTCTACCATCAACACTTGATATTATTCTTGATTTCTACCTTCGTTGATTTCAGCATTACGAAGAGCTTGGGAATTGTTTCCGTTATCCCTTGCATATCATAGTTCATCACGAAGTTCTACTAACTTGGTGATGGTGACTAGAGAATTCTATCAATCACTATCTTATCTGGAAGATTAATTCTCACTTGATTCAAGCGATTGCAGTACCCAGACAATCTGAGCACATGCTCACTGCTTGAGCTATTCTCCTCCATCTTTTTAGCTATAGAACTTGTTGGAGACTTCATATCTCTCAACTCGGGTATTTGCTTGAAATATTAACTTCAACTCCTGGAACATCTCATATGGTCCATGACATTCAAAATGTCTTTGAAGTCCCGATTCTAAGCCGTTAAGCATGGTGCACTAAACTATCAAGTAGTCATCATATTGAGCTAGCCAAACATTCATAACGTCTGCATCTACTCCTGCAATAGGTCTATCACCTAGCGGTGCGTCAAAGACATAATTCTTCTTTGCAGCAATGAGGATAATCCACAGATCACGGATCCAATCTGCATCATTGCTACTAACATTTTTCAACATAATTTTTCTCTAGGAACACAATAAACTGGGAGCAACATCACGAGCTATTGATCTACAACATAGATATGCTAATACTATCAGGACTAAGTTCATGATAAATTAAAGTTCAATTAATCATATTACTTAAGAACTCCCACTTAGACAGACATCCCTCTAATCTTCTAAGTGATCACGTGATCCATATCAACTAAACCATGTCCGATCATCACGTGAGATGGAGTAGTTTCAATGGTGAACATCACTATGTTGATCATATCTACTATATGATTCACGCTTGACCTTTCGGTCTCCGTGTTCCGAGGCCATATCTGTTATATGCTAGGCTCATCAAGTTTAATCTGAGTATTCCGCGTGTGCAACTGTTTTGCACCCGTTGTATTTGAACGTAGAGCCTATCACACCCGATCATCACGTGGTGTCTCAGCACGAAGAACTTTCGTAACGGTGCATACTTAGGGAGAACACTTATACTTTGATAACTTAGTGAGGGATCATCTTATAATGCTACCATCAATCAAAGCAAGATAAGATGCATAAAAGATAAACATCACATGCAATCAATATAAGTGATATGATATGGCCATCATCATCTTGTACTTGTGATCTCCATCTCCGAAGTACCGTCATGATCACCATCGTCACCGGCGCGACACCTTGATCTTATGCTTCCATGACTATCGCTACCGCTTAGTGATAAAGTAAAGCATTACAGCGCGATTGTATTTCATACAATAAAGCGACAACCATATGGCTCCTGCCAGTTGCCGATAACTCGGTTACAAAACATGATCATCTCATACAATAAAATTTAGCATCATGTCTTGACCATATCACATCACAACATGCCCTGCAAAAACAAGTTAGACGTCCTCTACTTTGTTGTTGCAAGTTTTACATGGCTGCTACGGGCTTAGTAAGAACCGTTCTTACCTACGCATCAAAACCACAACAATAGTTTGTCAAGTTGGTGCTGTTTTAACCTTCGTAAGGACCGGGCGTAGCCACACTTGGTTCAACTAAAATTGGAGAAACTGACACCCGCCAGCCACCTGTGTGCAAAGCACGTCGGTAGAACCAGTCTCGCATAAGAGTACGCGTAATGTCGGTCCGGGCCGCTTCATCCAACAATACCGCTGAACCAAAGTATGACATGTTGGTAAGCAGTATCACTTATATCGCCCACAACTCACTTGTGTTCTACTCGTGCACAACATCAACGCATAAAACCTAGGCTCGGATGCCACTGTTGGGGAACGTAGTAATTTCAAAAAAATTCCTACGCACACGCAAGATCATGGTGATGCATAGCAACGAGAGGGGAGAGTGTTGTCTACGTACCCTCATAGACCGGCAACGGAAGTGTTGACACAACGTAGAGGAAGTAGTCGTACGTCTTCCTGATCCGACCGATCCAAGTACCGAACGTACGGCACCTCCGAGTTCTGCACATGTTCAACTCGGTGACGTCCCTCGAGCTCCGACCCAGCAAAGTGTTGAGGGAGAGTTTCGTCAGCACGACGGCGTGATGACGGTGATGATGTTCTACCGATGCAGGACTTCGCCTAAGCACCGCTACGATATGACCGAGGTGGAATATGGTGGAAGGGGGCACCGCACACAGCTAAGGAACGATCACAAAGATCAACTTGTGTGTCCTAGGGTGCCCCCTTGCCCCCGTATATAAAGGAGGGAGAGGGGGAGGTGCGGCCGGCCCAAGGGGTGCGCCTGGAGGAGTCCTACTCCCCCTCTTGCCTTGTTGTAAAAGGAAGGGGGGAGGGAGAAAGAGGAAAGGGGGTGTAACGCCCTCGATGCGGCTATATCTCCCACGTGTCGAAGCACGACTTAGAGGCATAACCACATTGAAAGCAATTTCGCAAGTGAGGTAATCTTCACACAACCCATGTAATACATAAGGGAAAGAGATACATAGTTGGCTTACAATCGCGACTTCACACAATTACATGAATAAAGCATTACATCATCCAGATACAAACAAGGTCCGACTACGGAACCAAAATAAAAGAAGAACCCCAAATGCGACAAAGTCCCCGATCGACCCCAACTGGGCTCCACTACTGATCAACTGGAAATGGGACAACACAAAGGACAAGATCTTCATCGAGCTCCTCCTTGAGCTTGGTTGCGTCACCTGCTCTGTAACATCGGCACCTGCAAACTGGTTTTGGAAGTATCTGTGAGTCACGGGGACTCAGCAATCTCACACCCTCGCGATCAAGACTATTTAAGCTTATAGGAAGGGTAAAAGGTATGAGGTGGAGCTGTAGCAAGCGACTAGCATATATGGTGTCTAACATACGTAAAAGAGAGCGAGAAGAGAAGGCAAAGCACGATCGATAAACTATGATCAAGAAGTGATCCTAGAACAACCTACGTCAAACCTAACTCCAACACCGTGTTCACTTCTCAGACACCGCCGGAAAGAGACCATCACGGTTACACACGCGGTTGATTCATTTTAGTTAAGTTAAGGTTCAAGTTATCGACAACCGGACATTAACAAATTCCCATCTGCCCATAACCGCGGGCACGGCTTTCGAAAGTTCAAATCCCTGCAGGGGTGTCCCAACTTAGCACATGACAAGCTCTCACGGTCAACGAAGGAATAGACCTCCTCCCGAGACATTCCGATCAGACTCGGTATCCCGGTTCTTCAAGACACTTCGACAAGTTGAACAAATCCAGCAACACCGCCCGAATGTGCCGACAAATCCCGATAGGAGCTGCACATATCTCGTTCTCAGGGCACACTCAGATGAGCCAGACGTCGGGTAGGCCAGCCCAGAGTTGCCCCTGGTAGCCCCGGACATCGCTCGGTTGGACCAACACTCAGAGGAGCACTGGCTCGGGGGGTTAAAATAATGATGACCCTTGGGCGCGCGACCCCCAAGGGAAAAAAGGCTAGGCGGCGAATGGTAAAACCAATGTTGGGCATTGCTGGAAAAGCTTTAATCAAGGCGAACTATCAAGGGGTTCCCATTATTACCCAACCGCGTAAGGAACGCAAAATCCGGAACATAACACCGATATGACGGAAACTAGGGCGGCAAAAGTGGAACAAAACACCAGGCATAAGGCCGAGCCTTCCACCCTTTACCTAGTATATATATGCATTAAATAAATAAGATATATTGTGATATCCCAACAAGTAAACATGTTCCAATAAGGAACAACATCTCCATGTTCCAAACAGGAACAAACTTCAATCTTCACCTGCAACTAACAACGCTATAAGAGGGGCTGAGCAAAGCGGTAACATAGCCAAACAACGGTTTGCTAGGACAAGGTGGGTTAGAGGCTTGGTTCAACAATATGGGAGGCATAATAAGCAAGTGGTAGGTATCGCAGCATAGGCATAGCAAAAGAGCGAGCATCTAGCAAGCAAAGATAGAAGTGATTTCAAGGGTATGGTCATCTTGCCTGAAATCCCGCAAGGAAGAAGAACGAGTCCATGAAGAAGACAAACAGACGTAGTCGAACGGGTCCTCACAAACACGACGTTACCGAAACCAACCCGAAGAAGCAAACACCGGAAACAAGCACACAACATAGTAAACAACCAACACATGAACATGGTATGATATGCGGGATGCGGTATGCGATGCATATGCATGATTTACAAAGGAATGAATGAAACTGGCCTCAACTTGGAAATCCAAGGGTGCCAACTGGAAAGGTGAGATGAAATCGCTTGAAAACGATATAAAGATCACCGGAATCGGAGTTACGGTTTGGAAATGGCAAGCAATGCAAATGTGACACCGGTCTGCGATTTACAGCAAGTAGCCATCTAAATGCAACAAGATGAAGATGCTACATCACCCAAACATGGAAACAAAATACATGGCAGGAATCCATTCATGATGCTTAACAAAAGTCTAGCACTGAGCTACGGCCAATTCATACATTAACAGGTTCAAACAAGCATGGCAAAAATGCATATGGCAAACAGATTTCAGACTTAGTGAAATTAACACTTGTCTGGAATTTCAGATCAGATAGCACTCTTTGGAGCATGAAAACTATATGCTACAGGACCTGAACATGGCAAAGTAAAGCATGGCATGGAGCTACTCAAAGAGCTTAACAAAAGCCCCTTAGTGACCTTGAGCCAAAAGGGATCAGAAAATACAATTGCAAGCATGTGAAACATGGCAAAAACATAATCAGTTCTCAGACTTAGTGAAAACTGGAGCATGCTGAAAACAGATAAAGTAGGCATGTTTACGAGCTCGATGCACTCACTACAGAGCAAGTCATGACAACCTAAGCATACACCAATCAAGAATACACAAAACGCAAGCTAGACATGGCAAGAACAATCACATAGCATGCACGGATCAACTACAACATCCCCGGCAAAATTGCTAACAAGTAGATAATCTGCCCAGATTCACGAAATAGCAAAAGTAGAGCTCGATTGACTCAAGCTATGGTGCTCCATAATTGCAAACAAAGACATGTATGGATAGAGCACTACAAGATTAACAAAACATCCTTACTGATCATCCTCAAAAGAGGCACGGATCACTAGGAAACAACGTGAACATATGGCCATATGAGATAAGCAGATCAAGGACTTAGTGGAAATGCTAAGTCCCTGAAATCAGCATTACCAAGTGCCTCACTTTGCAAGCTTGTGCTAGTCACCACACACATCACAAAAATACATGGGTTGCACCTATGGAAAGATGGCAAAACCCTTAACAAAACACATGTAGAGCTCATGGGCATATCATGCACACAATAATCATGGCAAAAATGACAATTATCTAAATGGAGCAGCAGATCTGACAATTATCTCAAGTAGCACTCTTCTAATAGCATTTCGGGCATCAAGATGAACTCAAATGAAAATGATGCAATGAGATGAAATGATGTGCTCTCTGAGACGAACAATTTGATATGCTATATGCCCAAAACGGGGCTACGAATGCAAAGTTACGGCATGATGAACATGTGCATATGAATCTGGGAATTTTGGGGACTTGGTGAAATTATACCTCCGCAAAAATCAACGCGGGATGAGGATATCCGGGACGGAGAGATCCGGGGACGGGCGCGGGCGTTTGAATCGGCGAGGTGGTGGATCTGATCCCGATCTATGGAGGAGAGGGTCGGCTAGGGTTCCGGCGACGCACGGATTTCGAGGATCGCCGGAGGGAGCTCGGGAACGTCGCCGAACTTGGGGACTCCAGCCGGAGAAGGTTGACGGCGGGAGCGGCGACCGCGGCGAGCTTGGAGGCGGTGGGTCGGAGCGGCGCGAGCTCGGCGGACGGCGGCGAGCTTCGCCGGAGATGAGCGGCGGCGGGCCGGACTTGAGGCGTGGGGAGGAGGACGAAGGGCGGCGCGTGGACGGCGGAAAACTCCGGCGGCGGCGCTTCGTGGAGGCGGCGGGGCTCAGGCGCCTCGGGCGTGGCGGCGGACGGCTCGGGCCCGGGTGGGTCCGCGATGGGCCACGGCGGGCCTGGCGCGGGGAGGAGAGAGAGGAGGGTAGGCGCGGATGAGGTGGCGGCGCCTGGTTGGTGGAAGTCGATGGCGGAGTGACGTGGCGGAAGCTGATAGGTCGGGTGAGGTGGACGGACGGGGTGGATATGTCCGGCGGCCGGGCGGACGTGTCCGGCGGCGCAAGGAGGACGAAGGTTAGGGTTAATCCGCGAATTTCGGGAGGGGAGCACATATTTATAGGTAGAGGGAGTTAGGAGAGTCCAAATGAGGTGCGGTTTTCGGCCACACGATCGTGATCGAACGCTCTAGATGATGAAGAGGGTTTTGGTGGGTTTGGGGCCAAATTGGAGGGGTGTTGGGCTGCAACACACACGAGGCCTTTCCGGTCCCTCGGTTAACCGTTGGAGTATCAAACGAAGTCCAAATGGTACGAAACTTGACCGGCGGTCTACCGGTAGTAAACCAAGGCCGAATGACAAGTCTCGGTCCAATCCGGAAATGTTTAATCCCCACACATGAAAGAAAGGTAGAAATGACCACCGGAGGAGAACGGAGCACCGGAATGCAAAACGGACAACGGGGAAAATGCTCGGATGCATGAGACGAACACGTATGCAAATGAAATGTGCATGATGACATGATATGCAATGCAAGACACGCAAGCAATGACAAGGCAACAACAGCGAATCACTGGAGGACACCTGGCACATCGGTCTCGGGGCGTTACAGGGGGCGCCGCCCCCCTTCCTTGTCCTATTCGGACTAGGGGGAGGGGGCGCGCGGCCTGCCCTGGCCGGCCCTCCTCTTCTCCCTTAGGTCCCATGTAGGCCCAATAACCCCCGGGGGGGTTCTGGTAAACCCCTGGTACTCCGGTAAAATTCCGATTTCACCCGGAACGTTTCCGATATCCAAATATAGGCTTCCAATATATCAATCTTTATGTCTCGACCATTTCGAGACTCCTCGTCATGTCCGTGATCACATCCGGGACACCGAACAACCTTCGGTACATCAACACACAAAAACCCTAATTACGATCGTCACCGAACTTTAAGCGTGCGGACCCTACGGGTTCGAGAACTATGTAGACATGACCGAGACATGTCTCCAGTCAATAACCAATAGTAGAACCTGGATGCTCATATTGGCTCCCACATATTCTACGAAGATCTTTATCAGTCAGACCGCATAACAATATACGTTGTTCCCTTTATCGTCGGTATGTTACTTGCCCGAGATTCGATCGTCGGTATCTCAATACCTAGTTCAATCTCGTTACCGGCAAGTCTCTTTACTCGTTCCGTAATACATCATCCCGCAACTAACTTATTAGTTGCAATGCTTGCAAGGCTTGAGTGATGTGCATTACTGAGAGGGCCCAGAGATACCTCTCCGACAATCGGAGTGACAAATCCTAATCTCGAAATAAGCCAACCCAACAAATACCTTCGAAGACACCTGTAGAGCACCTTTATAATCACCCAGTTATGTTGTGACGTTTGGTAGCACACAAAGTGTTCCTCCGGTAAACGGGAGTTGCATAATCTCATAGTCATAGGAACATATATAAGTTATGAAGAAAGCAATAGCAACAAACTAAACGATCAAGTGCTAAGCTAATGGAGTGGGTCAAGTCAATCACATCATTCTCCTAATGGTGTGATCCCGTTAACCAAATAACAACTCATGTCTATGGTTAGGAAACATAACCATCTTTGATCAACGAGCTAATCAAGTAGAGGCATACTAGTGACACTCTGTTTGTCTATGTATTCACACATGTATTATGTTTCCGGTTAATACAATTCTAGCATGAATAATAAACATTTATCATGATACAAGGAAATAAATAATAACTTTATTATTGCCTCTAGGCCATATTTCCTTCAGTGAGAAGCTCAAATTGGCTCAGAAACCAATCTGCCTGCCATCTTCTAGTTTTATGAGGTGGTTATGTGATGTTGATCTTTGTTTCATCACTAACTCATACCAATGATCCCAATTTTATTTTTCTTGCAACTGTATAGGACTAACTGGCTTTTTCAGAACCGAGTAACGAAAATTGGAAGTGCATCTAATCCTCTTGATTGATTTTCGTAATTATATCAACATATCTCAAAGAATTAATGCATTAATTAGCTTATGTCAAGAAAAGTTCCAACTAGTTGCAACAAAGGGATTGAAAGGTGAAGCCCACAAAATTTCATGAAGACAAGTGTTGCCAAGCCAAGGACTTAGATTTTACATTTTAGTGATTTAAGATCACATTTGCAAGTGTATCGTGCTAGCATGTTGAAGCGCTAAACGGGCGCTTCAGAGTAGCTAGCCGAAGAGTGAATACTTTGGCACAGGCAGACGAACTGGGAGGAAAGAAATTGACATCTTTTGCATAGACAACCGGACTGCCATCTTTTGAGATCGGTTGAATGTAGAAACTTATTGAACATCTGATGCTTTTTTGTTGTGATTGTATATATTTGTATCTATTTATAGTTTTATACATATGCTAAATTGCTATTCATCTACATATGCATGTCAAACAAAGGAGATCGGACATGAGGCGAACATTCGATGCACTGGTTTGGACGACTGACTCCTCTAGACTCTAGTGATGTCCACGAACACGTCCATCCAAGCATGCCCGTTGATTTTTTATGTGTCTGATTTCATGCATCCCATTGGAGTTTCCCTATAGGAGTAAGGGCATTTCCGACACCGACCCCAAACCTCTTGCCAGCGTCCGGACCAAGCTGTCCAGATGCCGCATGCCATCCAACAGTGTCCCGCATTTGTCGGCGGACCAGTCCGGGTGTCTGTTTTTCCACAAACCGAAAGCAAACAAGGAGGCGTTGCGAGAGTTCAGACACCAGCCACATAGGACTCCGACACACCCGGCCCACTCAAAAATGAAGCGGAGCCTGCGCATTTGGAGTTGGCCGCACTATTTTTACAGCAAAACCCACTTTCTCAACCCTTTACCCTACCATCCCGCTGCCTTCCACCCCAATTCTCGTCCCTTTTCACCGCCGCCGCATGGGCGCGTACAAAAAGCTGCCGGAGATGGCTGTGGTGGAGGATCCGACAAAGGCGGCCGCCCATAAGGTCAACTCGATGACATGACAAGTCCGCCGCCTCGAACAGAAGGCAAAGGAGGCGACGGTGCACAAAAAGTAGGGCGGCGGCTGTGCTGGTGGACGTGCAGGGGTGACCGTAGATGCGGGCGTGGTGCAGGGGCGGGCGTCGACGTCCATGTAGACGTCGTCCTGGTTGGATCAATAGAAGCCTCCCTACTTCTATGCTGCCTAGCAGCTCGGCAGGCAGTCCTCGACATCCACCATGGGGCACGTGCCTTATTGCGTCAATGTCAATGCGGCGCCCCCCCCCCCCCCCCCCCCCCCCCTTCTCCGAGTCTACGTCATGGCAACTTGTCTGGTCATGGATGTCGGGAGTGGAGCAACATCCATGTGACCTGTCACCATGCATTTGAATTTCAAATTGGCCAGACCTGGACGAACGTTTAGGGGATGTGATTGGATGGCCATCTCCCACATCAATGTCCGCAGGTGAATACCGTGTTTGTTTTGGGGATCAGTGTTGGAGATTGCTTAATTCCTCCTCTCTAATTTCCATTATTTTAAATAGCGGACTATTGCCATGTAGCGACGGTTTTGTAGGCGGGCTGTAGCCAACTTTTTCAAAAAATTGTACATGAATCAGCGGGTCATTTAGCAGCCCCCTGCTCAAAACTTAGAGCATTTACAGCCAGGCGCCTCAAACCCGTCTCATACGCCCGGGCGAGCCGGATGGCCGTCCGGTCACTGACCGGTCACGTTTTTTCAACTCAAACGGACGCCTCAAACGGGCCTCAAACACCCGGGCTGATCGGCACCCCCATATCCAGCCCAAATATTGTTCGGATATGGGGGCGCCCGGACATGCCCGCCACGTCGGACTGAAGAAGCGGTCCCACGCGGAAACACCCTCAAACCCGGCGATCTGAAGCTCGTCTCCTTCGTCGGACCGGTGGCGCAGCTCCGACGGGCATGTAGTGCATTGCCCGGCTATTTAAGTCGACCGGTGGCACCGAAACCCTACAATCCATCGACCTTTTCCTCCTCCTATCTGCCGCCGCCGCCACTTTCTACTCCGGGAACCACGACAGCGTTGCTATGTCAGCAAGATTCACCTGACCAGCGATGGCAGCAGCGGCAGCCGTCGTCGGGGGCATGATCGCCTCGGGCGTCATCAAGGTGGTGATAAAACAGATCGGATACGCCATCGGCAGCAAGCTCAGGCTGCACAAGAAACTGACCAAAGACCTGGAGAAGATGAAGATGACGCTCGAGTCGGTGGACGCCGCGCTCAGCCACGCAGAGAGGCGGTCCATCACGGACAGCTCGGCGCTCCTGTGGGTGAATCGGCTCAAGATCCCCTCCACTTGGTTGCCATCAATCTGGATCTGAGTGTCGTTGCTCTTTTCTAAGATACTTACTGACGGACATGAATTTCTTAAATGTAGTGAAGTAATAGGTCTGAATTTCTTTAGATATTGAAGCAGATCTGAATTTTTTCGGGATAGAAACCTTGGTGCAGAGAGGATCAGTTGTCCTGCTATACGTGTATGACCATACGTGCATTAGCTTCCTACTAGATAGTATAATACTACTTGATAGAAGTCAAAGCCAGTGGTAGACACACTTTTACCGTCGATCAAGGAGAGGTAAAAAAACACACCTATGCTTTTCTTGATTTAAATTACAACAGCACCTCATCAAATTGGCACAGCGTGCATGTGCTTTTAATATCTTCCACTGTATTGACAGATCAAGTCATGCTGCTTGCAGCTCGGAGCTATGAGGAAGAAGATCAATATGCCAGACAAGATGAAAAAGATGCAAGAGCGTCGACAGAGGATAACACAAGACCATCAGAATCATAGTGTTCCGCCAGAAATTCGCACCAATGACCAGCAATTTCTTGATATCTGGGAAAATGCAGGGAATGTGGAGGAAGCAGAAATTATCGGGAGGACCGGCGATAAACTGGAAATATTGGCTCGTTTATCTGGGAGCACCACTGAAGGGACCACCTTCGTTCCCATATGGGGCTTTGGAGGCATTGGAAAGACCACATTGGCAAGATCGGTTTACAACCATCCTGAGGGAGGTAGTGCCACCATCCACTTTACAGAAGTTTGTGATATATAATATATATATATATATATATATATATATATATATATATATATATATATATATATATATATATAGGTAAAATAGATGGGGCACTAGGTGCCTGGGCACCTTGATCGTTTTGGAAACTGTGATATATTTAATTCATTTTCTAACTATTCTTCATGCAAGACTTTTCATGCTTATGTTTTATTTTTGGTTCTAACAATTGGACATGCAAGACTTGTCATAGAATCAAACTATTAATGTTGACCTGTTTTTAATTATTGCAGGTATATAATATGCGTATTTTTGTTCCTAATTATTTAATACGTGTATCTAATACCTACCGATGAAATTATATGCATACACATGTATGTATGTATTCAATAATTTTTTTTTCAACTATTACATTTTTTGTTTTCTAATTATCTAAAATGGGTATCATATATTTACTAACGAATATATGTACGTACGTCGGTATGTATATATACAATAATTTATTTGTAGATTAATTGCATTTTATTTTTATTTTCTAACTATCCAATACGGTTATATAATACCTACTAACAAAAATATTGTAATACCCGGTTAACGTATATAACCGGCTATATGAAAAAGGGTATAAAAATATTATATATACCCGGTCGACGTATATACCCGACTATGTGAATAAGTGTAGGAAAATATTATACATCCAATAATATACTTCAAGTGGCACACTTGTATACCTGGGTGTACGAAAAAAACATAAAAAATATTATACATAATCAGTCGACGTATATACCTAAAATAAATATGGCTACATGATGTACGTCTATCTAATATATACCCAACATATTTCGAGTACAAAAATATACTTAAGATATTTTGGGTTATATATGTATATACCTAGTAATTTATTCAAGGTATTAGATACTCGGTGAAAAATAAAAGCGAGTAAATAAAAAAAATATGATATCCATTATACGCAAAAGAATATCCGGCTACGTGACGTATGAGACATGCATGGGCTTAATTTGGTAGGTATTAAGTGTTTATATTAAGCAATAATTAGCAAAAATTCTTTCCTAATACAAAACTAATTAATTTATCAATTAATGCTAATACTAATTACACGTGCACACATCTTAGTGTCATCCAACGGTTTTTAGATAAGGTGCCCAGGCACCTAGGTGTCCCATACTGGCGTCCTATATATTGTAAATATACCCATCGCCCAACTACAAAGCCTCAGAGTGCTTACTCTGAAAGACATGGTCAGCCTGGAAGAATGGAACACAACATACTCTAGTGGTGAGGATGGTGTGAATGAGCTCATGTTCCGTAAGCTCGAAGAAGTGGACATAGTTTATTGCCCCAAGTTGAGGATAAAACCACACCTTCCTAGAGCTGCATCTTGGAGTATAAAGGGAAGTGATAATGTTCTCATATCATGGGCAGAGAGCTTGTCACACAATGGTGTTTCCTTGTCTTCTCCAGGAGTATCAACTCATCTGACAGTTGAAAGCAGTAAGGTGCCTCTACATCAGTGGAGATTGCTTCACCATCTACCTGCTCAGTGGTTTGCACATCGAATGTTGCAGTGATTTGACAAGCTCACCAGAGATCAATTGGGCCCTCTAGTCCCTCAAATCATTGACACTGGAGATGTCAGCCCAATCAAAACTGTCAAAATGGGTAGGCGAGTTGACATATCTTCAGCAACTGGTGATAACACGATACCTGAAGCTAGACGAATTGCCCGATAACATGAGGCAACTCAAACAGCTACAATCATTAACGCTGGGTACCTGTCAAAGCTTGAGACAGCTGCCGCTGTGGTTACGAGAACTTACCTCTCTCCAAAAACTTGTAATTTCGAACTGCTCTGCAATCACAACTTTGCCAAACAGCATAGAGCAGCTCATAAATCTCCAAGAATTAAAAATTCCCGTCTGCCTTAACTTAAAGCCGTGGTTAGAAGCAGAGGAGAACAAGACGAAGCTTGCTCACATAGTACAAAAGGTATGTGCCCTGCCTATATATATATATATATATATATATATATATATATATATATATATAGATAGATAGATAGATAGATAGATAGATAGATAGATAGATAGATAGATAGATAGATAGATAGATAGATAGATATAGGTATTCCTATTAATTTTGCACTTTCAACATATTCTGCCATTGGTAGTACCACATCTTTTTCTGCTCTTCACTTTGTTGATGAGTATTTTTTTAGCACGTCTATACTTTTCATGTCCTTTGGCTTGTAATTCTTCTATTTTGCCCAAATGATAATATTGACTTTTCCTTTATTTTATATTTTGGCAGCCTGTCTGTTGTTCTGCCTCGAGCAGGGCAGTCATTCCCGCTAGCCCACGAAGATAAACACTGATGCTGCTGTAAAGAAAGCGGAGGCGTCAATCAAGATTTAGGCCGCTTGATCGAGTCGGTTGAGCCCACGTCCATCTGAACCAAAACTCCATAGTGATTACTAGCACGCAGTTCCGGTATGTGCCTGGAATTATAAAATATCGAGCCTATTCCAAGCACGCATTTAAGAGTTCAACGTACTCCGGTATGTTCGATTCGGCAGTAGATATCGTGCTACTCTGCTATCTGCTTCCCTTGACAACGAAAAATGTGATTCAACCTCTTATAAAGAGCACTTGTCGTTTGGTTATTAGTTTTGGAGTCAGAGAGCTAGCAGTTTGGCATCTTTGACTCGGCAAGAAGGCAATAGTCTGAACCTTACACTGACAATTCCATCTTCAATGTATTGTATCTTTCTTGCTTTATTGATAGGAGAAATCACTAAACCTAGTTAAACCAACATGGCCTGATAGGGTTTTAAACATAGCTGTAAAGCAGAGCTGAAACAGGTGCAAAATGAGAGAGTGGACAGGCGCAATCTCCGCTAGTTAAAATAATGACGAATGAAGATTAGGTGAAGACGGGTGCAGCAGTCAGGCATGATGGGGTTAGGACTAGTTTACTTGCAGCCAAGCTAGACACTTTATTACTATCTACGATGCCTCGATGCAGCCAAGCTGAAAGTGAATAGAGATTCCTTTGAACATTTCAAAAAACAATAGCACCGTACCGTGTATCGGTCTTGCTGTAAAGCAAAGGTTCCTGGACCTGGTGCAGTGTGTCTCATTTGGGTAGCAAGGGAATAGGGCTACTATAATGAAGAGTGGCCAGGCCGGGGACTAATATACTGCCTTCATCAGTACTTTGTGTCGACCTAATGGAAGTGGGCTTATTAAGTGGAGAGAGCAACTGAGGCATGCACACCTTGATCTATCTAACATATAAAACCCTCCGAATCCAAAGGGAAAGATGCTGAAAAACAAATATACAGAAGAACTTCTTTGGACCAATGCTATGAATCCGATGAGCATCCGTGGAGCAGCGATGCACATTTTGAGTTATTTGCTACGTACATGGAGTCGTTGTGCTGTTTCTGGGATGCCGTTTGATATTGTCTTGCAACGCGGTTGCTTTCTGCTACTTGTGTCTGGCTGTTCTAGTACAGTTGAGGGTCTCAGTTTCCGGTCTACGTGTTGTAAACTTGTAATTCAGACTCGGTGTTTGCTTTATGCATAGTAGGTAATGGGCTAATGGCCATGGGATGGCCTGATTAAAAGATGCTTAGATCTAGATCACATTATAATACAGGTGGCAGAGCTGCACACCACTGATGCATGGAGATCCACGAAGCAAAGAGTAATACTAAACACTTGAGTCGGTACCGCGCAACTGCCAACTCCGATGTATTCCATGTTTCTTTTTGGTAAATATATTCCAAATTGCAAACCTATTTTCACCTATATGGAGTGGAGTCACGCTCTCACCCTCACACTTGCCACATCCAGTGCAGAGCTCATCACCCTCGCCGCTTCCGTGTCCACGACGGCGACTGGTACAGGTCAGTCTCTTTTTCTCCCCTGTCAGTTTCTCTCCGGCGTCCTCTGCCTAGCTGACTGACTCTGCAATAGGCTCCGAGAACATCAGCATTGGTCGGATCTGCTGCCGGGGCCAGCAATGGCGGCAGCCATCGGGGGCATGGTCGCCTCGGGCGTGATCAAGGTGGTGATCAAGCAGCTCGGATTCGCCATCGTGGGCAAGATCAAGCTGCACAAGAAACTGACCGAAGACCTGGAGAAATTGAAGATGACGCTGGAGTCGGTGGAGGCCGCGCTCAGCGACGCCGAGAGGCGGTCCATCACGGACAGATCGGCGCTCCTGTGGGTGAACCGGCTCAAGGCCGCTATGTACGACATCTCCGACATGCTTGATGACTACGAATCTGACGCCGGCCTGGTATGCAAGATTCCCTCCATTTGGTTGCCATCAATCTGGATCTGAATGTTGCTGTTTATTTTCTAGGATATGAACTGGTGGAACCGATCTTTTAGATGATGAACTAGATCTGAATATATTTTTATGTAGTAAAGTAAATTATGCAAACAAATTCATTATCTTAAAAAAAATCTGAATTTGCATAGTGATGTAACTTATCTAAATGAATCTGAATTTATTCAGATATGTTGTTCACAGAGAGGATCAGCTGTAGCTGTCCTACTAAATGAATCTGAACTTACTCAGGTATGCTATTCAGATATGTTGTTCGTAGAGAGGATCAGCTGTTGTTCAGAGAAGCCTGAGCTTTATGTCCTTGTCCTGTAAACCTTATTAGACTACTGTTGTTAGTGCTAGTAGCTTTTTGTCTCGTAGGCGTTGTCTCAGAGTGCAAGCATCTTTAGCAAGTTTCCCCTTGTTTACCGTATCATGTTTCTTGCAGCGAACCTTTGTATTTTCATTCTACTAGTTGGGTACAAAATGTCAGGACCAGCGTATCTACGATGACAGGCCATGTAATGGGTCTTCATAACCTGGGAAAGTTAGCACTCATTTGTTTAACCATACGTACGCTTTTCTTTGATTTAAATTATGGCAACGTGCATGTCCTGATAGATCAAGTCATGCTCTTGCAGTCGGAGCTATGAGGAAGAAGATTAATATGCCAGACAAGATGAAGAAGATGCAAGAGAGTCTACAGAAGATAACAGAAGACCGTCAGAACTACTGTCTTCCGCCAGAAACTCATACCAACGAGCACCAACTTCCAGATATCAGGGAAAATGCAGGGACCATAGAGGAAGCAGAAATTATTGGGAGGGCCAAGGAAAAACTGGAAATCTTGGCTCGATTATCTGGGAGCACCACTGAACGAACCACCTTCCTCCCCATATGGGGCTTTGGAGGCATTGGAAAGACCACCTTGGCAAGATCAGTTTACAACGACCCTGAGTTTAAAAATCACTCTCGGGTATGGGTCTATGTTTCCCAGATATTTGACTTGAAATTTTTTGGAAAAACTATAATATCGCAACTATCAGAACCAGAACCAGAACAAAAGAGCAAGCCGGCACCTGATTTGCATAGTATTAACATTTGCTTGCAAAAGCTACTCACTGAGAAGAAGAATATTTTGATCATTTTGGATGACCTGTGGGAGAAGCATCCTTCTCAACTAGAACAATTAAAGGATATGCTGAAGCAGGGTGAGGGATGCAAGGTGACGGTTGTAGTTACCACACAGGATGAAGGTATTGCAAATGAGATTGGTACTGTTCAGCCATACAACTTGCCTCAATTGTCAGATGAGATGTGCTGGGATAAAATTAGGCAGAAAAGTAAATTTGAAACAAGGGATGACAAAGAAAGGTTGGAGCCGATTGGAAGGGATATTGCAAAGAAGTGCAGAGGTGTAGCTTTAGCTGCTCAATCACTTGGACACATGTTGAAGTCCAGGCCGCACAGAGAATGGAATTCGGTGAAAGCCAATCACATATGGGATCTATCTACTTCTACAGATGCATCACCAGGAAATGAAGTGCTTGGATCCTTGCAGTTAAGCTACAACTTCATGCCTCCATACTTGAAGTTATGCTTTGCCTATTGTGCAATCTTTCCAAAGGGTCACAAGATGATTAAATATGATCTGATTCATCAATGGATTGCTCTTGGATTCGTGGAGGCATCTAGTACATTCTCTAATTGGCATTCTAGTTAGTGTGCTGAACATCGAGTTTGTGCCGGAGGTGGTTAAGTGGGCATATCGAGGCCACATATATGACCTTGTTATTGAGTTCGAGGATGAGAGTATATTTGCCGGGATGGCCAACGGGTCTGATTCTGATTTGCACGAGGATGGTGATAGTTCGGCACTTAAGGAGGCACCAGTTGCTGATAGTGGACGTGAGCTGTCCACCACGCAGGGTGCTGATGCTCAGACGTCTGCGGATGGGACGGTTACTCCTTCTTCGTGCCGACGACTACCCTCAGGTTCGGCTCTTTCGAGCCGGCATCTGCACCCCTGAGACTGTGGAGTGATCGGGTGGAGTCGGATGAGGTGTTTGAGCGCTCGCTTCCGGCACTGGAGTTTGAGGAGCCAGTGCTTCCTCCTTTGGGGGAGTCGCCGATCCCGGTTAGGATTGGGGCGGAGGAGGTCGTTGGCGCGGGGGAGAGTCTGAAGATGGGGGCTTTGGATTTTTCATCTGCGGCCGCGACTGTGCAGGTACAGCCGAGGATGCCTGCTGCTGATGGGGGCGTGGGGCAGGTGGCCGCGCTTCCCTCATCAGGGCCGGCAGTGGGGGAGCCTCCGATGGTGCAGCTTGAGCCTTCGGTTGGGAGGCCGAGGTTGCTCTACCAGACACCTTTACTTCCTTCTTCTGGACCGGCGGTGCTGGCGATGGAGTCACAGCCCGGACGGGGCTCGGGGCAGGTGGCCTCGGGGGCATCTTCTCCTGTGGCGCCTCGAGGGCCTTGTGTGCCGGCGGCGCCGGTGCCGACAGTTCGCCCTTTGGTCGGGGTAGTGGGGGAGCTCGGGCAGGAGGCCATGGCTCCTCCGTCCCCCGGCATGGTGCACCCCAACAGAGCCTCTCGGGAGGAGGTGATTGCTTTCGGTGGTATCCCGGATCCGGTTGCTGAGGGGCGACGGTTGAGCAGCCGTCTCCAGGACCATCTGGAGGTGGACGACATTCAGCAGCGATGCGCTATAAGGGCGGCCAAGCTTCGTGACGTGGAGGTCACTACGGGTATGTCTGTCAATACTTCTAATTCTATTCTGCATTTTTTCGATGATGAGATTATTAATAATGCAAATAAGCTAGGAATTTCACTAGGTAGCAATGATAGTGAAATTTCAAATTCGGTTAATGATTTATTGGATTTACAGGCTGAGCGGGCGCTTGAGATGATTCGTAACTTAGCTGCGGTTAAACCCATGAATAACTCTGAGATTGATGCTTTGGGGGTTAGGGCCCTCGATAATTTGTGTGCGGATCTCGCTCCTGAGGAGGAAGATGAGCGAGTGGACTTTGATGAAGTGCGAGCCTCTGAGACTGGTTGTGAGGACCAGCTGGAGAGTTTTAATATTCCTAAACGCAAATGGAAGCGGAAGATTTACCCGACTTCCGCAGTGTGTAGGAGCACGCGGATTAGAACAGCTAAAAAATTCCATGACGAGTTATGAAAGGAATCTTTTGGAATAGCAGAGGTCTGAAAGACTTGGCTAAAAGAAGGTTTCTTGCTGAGGCTTCTATTGAGCATAAGTTGGACTTTATCGCTTTATCGGAAACTGGTAGAGCTGACTTTTCACCTCAATTTCTCAATACGTTGTCGGGAGGTATTTAGTTTGATTGGCATTGTCTACCGTCGCGAGGAAGATCAGGGGGGATTTTACTCGGAGTTAGATGCGACTCGTTAGAAGTCCGAAGCGTGGTCATGGGGGATTTCGCAGTTAAGTTTAGGGTGAGATCGAAGGCCGATGGGTTTAACTGGGCTTTGGTGGCGGTTTATGGAGCCGCACAGCCCAAGATTAAACCAGATTTTTTGACTGATTTGGTTAGGATTTGTGGTTCTGAGAAACTGCCTATCCTAGTAGGGGTGATTTTAATATTATCAGAAGGCGTGATGAGAAGAATAATGATAATTTCGACGGTAGATGGTCGTTCATGTTTAACACCATCATTGAAAGTCTGGATCTGCGTGAGATTGAGCTTTCGGGAAGGAAGTTTACTTGGGCTAATGCACTACCTAAGCCGACGTTTGAGAAGCTGGATCGGGTTCTGGCTAGCGTCGAATGGGAGCAGAAATTCCCTTGTGTAACGGTGCAGGCACTTACACGGGGCATTTCGGACCATACGCCGTTATTCATTGATTCTGGCGAGGCCACTCATGTGGGTAATAAGAATGTCTTCTCGTTCGAGCTTGCGTGGTTCGAGAGACAAGGGTTCTTAGATACTGTTGCCAGAGTATGCGCTAAGGATGCAGGAGGTAAAACTGCACTTGAGCGCTGGCAGAATAAAATTAGGCACTTGAGAAGCTTCCTACGAGGGTGGGCTAAACATCTTAGTGGGGTTTATAAGATTGAGAAGGAACAGCTCCTTTCGCTTATTCAGTCCCTGGATGTAAAAGCTGAGAACATGATCCTACCAGCTTCGGAGCTCCAGGCGAAGCTCGATGCGGAAATGAGGCTGAAAGAGCTACTTCGTGAGGAAGAATTAAAGTGGGCGCTTCGGGCCAAGGTCCGACGGGTCGTCCAGGGGGACGTGAACACACAATTTTTTCACATGATTGCTAATGGCAAGCATAGAAAGAAGAGAATCTTTCAGCTTGAGCAAGATGAGGGAACGATTCTGAGTCAGGAAAACTTAAAGCTGTATATCACTGAGTATTACAAGCAGTTGTTTGGACCTCCAGAGGAGAACTGGGTGTCGCTGGATGAGTCTAGAATTGAGGATGTGCCTCAACTGACAGCTGTTGAGAATGATATCTTAATTGCTCCTTTCTCTGAGAAAGAGGTATTTGAGGCCATTTCCCAGATGAAGAATAATAAGGCTCCTGGCCCGGATGGTTTCCCGGCCGAGTTTTACAAGAAATGTTGGCACATTATTAAAGGAGATCTATTGCCTTTGTTCAATGATCTTTTCGCTGGTCAGCTTCACCTTTTTAAGCTAAATTTTGGGACGATAACACTTATTCCCAAGAAGACAGAGGCAGTGCAGATTGAGCAATTTCGGCCAATATGTCTTCTTAATGTGAGTTTCAAAATTTTTACCAACGTCGGAACGAATAGGCTCACACAGATTGTGCATACTGTGGTGCAGCCTACTCAATCTGCTTTCATGCCGGATAGGAACATTCTTGAAGGGGTGGTGGTCCTGCATGAAACGCTCCATGAAATTCACTCGAAAAAACTGAATGGAGTGGTTTTTAAGGTGGATTTTGAGAAGGCGTACGATAAAGTCAAATGGCCCTTTCTACAACAAGCCTTACGTATGAAGGGTTTTGACGAAGCTTGGAGGCGCCAAGTTGAATCTTTCATGCAAAAAGGGAGTGTTGGAATTAAAGTGAATGACGATATAGGTCATTATTTCCAAACACACAAGGGCCTGAGGCAAGGTGATCCAATGTCTCCTATCCTCTTCAACATTGTTGTTGATATGTTGGCAATCTTGATAGGAAGGGCAAAGGAGGCAGGACAAGTAGGTGGCTTGGTGCCTCATCTTGTAGATGGTGGTGTGTCCATTCTGCAGTACGCCGATGATACAATCATTTTTATGGAGCACGACTTGGTTAAGGCGAGAAATATGAAGCTGGTATTGTGCCTATTTGAGCAATTGTCCGGTCTGAAGATCAACTTCAATAAAAGTGAGTTGTTCTGTTTTGGTAGAGCCAAAGAGGAACAAGATGCTTACAAGCAACTGTTTGGTTGCGATTTGGGGACTCTTCCGTTCACTTACCTTGGTATCCCCATTCACCATCGTAAGTTAACTAATAGTGAATGGAAGTGTATCGAGGATCGGTTTGAGAAGAAACTGAGCTGCTGGAAGGGCAAACTTATGTCGTATGGAGGCCGATTGATTCTTATTAATTCGGTGCTCACGAGTTTGCCTATGTTTCTCTTATCCTTTTTTGAGGTTCCAGTTGGAGTTAGGAAAAGACTGGACTTCTATCGGTCTCGTTTCTTCTGGCAGAGCGATGAAACTAAGAGAAAGTATCGCCTAGCCAAATGGGATGTCATCTGCCGACCAAAAGACCAAGGGGGTCTTGGGGTTGAGAACCTTGAAGTTAAGAATAGATGCCTTCTAAGTAAGTGGCTTTATAAGTTATATGCCGAGACTGAGGCAACTTGGGCGCAGATTCTTCGTAATAAGTATCTGTACTCTAAAACCTTGTCGCAGGTGATGGCTCGACCCACTGATTCGCCCTTCTGGAAGGGGTTAATGAGGGTCAAAGCTACTTTCTTTAACAGAACAAAGTTTGTTGTCGGTGATGGCAATAACACTCGATTCTGGGAAGATACCTGGCTAGGTGATGCACCACTGGCACTCCAGTATCCGGCGTTTTATCGCATTGTGCAGCGACGGGATGTTCTGGTCGCAACGAGTCTGCAATCTGCTCCTCTTAACATCCAATTTAGGAGGGTGCTTGTGGGTGACCGGTGGGAGGCTTGGATTCATCTGGTGAGTAGAGTCATGGAGGTTCAGCTTACTCATCAGCCCGATCAGTTGTATTGGAAGCTTACTAAATCTGGTGAATTCACAGTCAAGTCGATGTACATTGATGTCATCAATTCTAGTGTAATTCCTAGTTCCAAACACGTCTGGAAAGTTAAGGTTCCTCTCAAAATTAAAGTTTTTATGTGGTTTATGCATAAACAAGTCATTCTAACGAAAGATAATTTGATTAAGCGCAACTGGACAGGATCTACTAGGTGTAGTTTCTGTGATCGGGATGAAACTATCAAGCATCTTTTCTTTGAGTGCTCGATGGCGAGGGTGTTGTGGCGCTCGGTGCAGATTGCCTTTAACATTACTCCTCCGAATTCGGTCAGGTCGTTGTTTGGAACGTGGCTGGTTGGTATAGAGGCCGAAACAGCTAGACAAATTCGTGTGGGAGCATATGCGTTGTTATGGGCAATTTGGAACTGCAGAAATGACTTGGCTTTTAACAGAACAACAACTATTCATTTTTTGCAGGTTCTCTTCCGGGCTACTGCGCTAATCCGTACGTGGTCATTACTCACTCCGACAGAGGCCAGGGCGTGTTTGGTTACTGGATCTGTCCGATGGGAGATGGTAGCGCGGGATTTATTCAACCGGTTTGGATGGCGGTCATGTAATAGGATAGGCGCGTAGTTTACCTATCTCTGTTTACTATGCCAGCCGGTTGTGGCTTTTGGGCCTTGTTTTATTTTGCTTGCTCTGTGTGAGCCAGTATCCTTTGTTGCAGCACTTTGCAAGACATTGTTGAACTACTTTATTTATTTATAAATGTGGCCGTATGCATCTGTCTGATGCAGAGGCCGGAAAAGCCCCCCTTTCCAAGAAAAAAGTGACTACGTCTGTGCTCTTGACAGAAAGTAGTCGTCCACGAGCGACGTACGTTTGGGCCTCAACAGCCGGCTGAGAGAGAGCAATACCATCCAGGGAGCCAATGAGAGGCTGGGTAGGCTCCACGACCATCGGTTAGATGGCGGTGGCATGGGTGCTTCTTGCACTGGCAGTGCCCATCTCAAGAAGCGATGATGACCTACCAGGCTTCAACGAATTTATATTACCCAAATTGGTTGCAAAATACATGTATGATTATTAGGACCATATACATGCGTCAAAAGAGAAGTAACTAGAACAAAATGTACATGTTGTCTACTTGACTACATGATCAGCTTTCGAACTTCCAAAGTCATTACTAAACCATGGAGGTACTGCAGATCAGATTTTCAACCCCTAATGCTCTTGAATTCTGTTAAAATACCCTCAAAGTTGAACACTCGGTGATTTCATGCTCTATGATTTTCGAGGAGAAAGGCAGGATGTCTGTCAAATTCATTAACAGAGCAAAACAAAAATACAAAATGACAATGTTTACGAGGGAAATATCACCGAAAACAACACAATCGAAAAGGGACAATCGTGCAAAACCTGAAAAAAAGAAGAGAAGAAAAAAAACAAAGAAACAACAATGTCGATACCGGCCAGATCAAAGCTTCACCACCAACATGCCAGCAACATGAAATGAGTGGATAGGCTCTTCCCGGACGCCTTCAAGAAGGATAAAGGCGCCCAAGGGTGTCGTCGTCGCAGGCATCGACATCCGTCAAAGACTTAAGCTTATGCCAGAGCGAGCCACAACAACCTTGCGATACTTTGGGAAAAGGTCGGCCACACCAACAACCCTCATGGCAATTGTCGAACCAACATGCATGCCAAGGCCTAGCAAAGAGGAGGCACTCTTTAGCGACATCTCCAAGGAATTACATCACCACGCCATCGTCGTCGGTATCCTTTGACCGCCATCGAACCAAGGCTTTCGCGCAGATCCCTAAGCTACTCCACCAACCCGAGCCCTGGGGAAAGAGCCCAACCACTGCCAAGAGAGAGCAAGCTGAGAACGCGTTGCACTCATAGTTTCAGACCAAGGCCATCAAACATGAGAGCCCACCGAACGAGCCACACATAATTGTGGAGACAAGCACACACCGAAGGATATCACACCACAACTTAGCCCCGCAACCGCCATGAAAGTCGATGAACCACCATTGGGAACAGTCGTCTGCATGCCCAGATCGAACCACTAGATTGGGCCTAGATCAAGCTCCCCCACCACCATGTGTACAGCGCCGCTACACCCATCGCCGCCTCTGTGCCACCTCATAGGGGACAAGATTAGCTGTGCCACCTCCGTGCCGTCCCTCAAGGGAAGAGATTAGTTGCACCCCTCCCGACGCTAGCAGGCCACCTCTAGAAGTGGAGCAACGGATCGGGAGCCACCCTAATGTTAGGAGAGAATTCCTTATTTAACACTGTCTTAAAACCTTTTGCCCTATTTAACACTGCAAAAAAATTTCTTCCCTATCTAACAATGCGTCTAAATTTTATGCCCTTTATGACACTTTTGTCAATTTTAAGCCTTAACTGTGTTAAATGACATCTGAAAAGACGTTTTTTCTCCTCATATGATATGTGATAAAAAAATTGATAAATGTTAATATTGTATGTATGTATGTATCCAACCGGCTCGGTTTGGTAGCTGTGTCAGCCAACTTTCAAGAAAAATCAATCAACCGCTTATGCTAGCTCTGGTGTACGTGCATCTACAAGTGCTCTGAGTTGCATGGTGTAACTTTGCTTGTATTAATCACATCTGTGAAGTGACATATACATACCGGTACAACGAGTGGGGCAGCTCGCTACCGAATCTAAATAGAAAGGCTGTCGAGTAGGCGGAGGCATGCGGAGCGCGGCGCCATTGCACTTGCACCCTGCATGCGCGCGTGTTGACCGAGTCCACGGGCTGGTCCTTGTGTATGGAGTGGAATCCGCTTGAGTCCATTTTGGTCAGGCGTGTCTTGCTATCTGGCAAAGACGTGCGCGACGCCTTGCCCAGGTTGCCTCTTGCCAGGACGTGCGGCCGAGGAGCTCGACCACAGGGACGGGGCATGTACTGTAGTCGACAGCTCATCGACGTATTCCAGATGACCGGTTCATATTATACGAGGGGCAAAAGTGTCTTTTTACATGCAATTTAACAATGTTAGATGAAAAAATGGACAAAAGTGTCATGAAAGGCATAAAATTTAGACCCCGTGTTAAATAGGGAAGAAAAATTTTTTCAGTGTCAAATAGAGAAACACATTTTAAAGTAGTGTCAAATAAAGAATTTTCTCTAATGTTAGCCACCCAAGCCCCCGCGCGAGCAGCAACCGCCACACTACCCCGGTGCCTCCCAAGTGGCCCACCACACGGCCAACACAACGCCCGAGCGGCTACATGCAAGCCATCACTACCAGCCGTCGTGGGCTGCCCAGATCGCCAATAGACCACCCTCGTGCGAGAAAGAAGCAGGGCCCACCGTCGCTAGCTTCCTTGAGGGTGTGTGTAGGGAGGGGGACTAGCAATGACGAGGGCGAGGGAGAGGATCAAATGGATTCGCCCGCTCGCGAGGGCGAACCCTAGCATCCACACCCGCAGGCCTCCCCCTTCCTCCGCTTCCCCCGGGCGGCGGCGGCATCGGGGCTCCTCCATGCTCCCTGGCGTGAAGCACCAGTGTGAGATGCGGTGGATCGGCAGGGGCGAGATGCTGGCGCAGGGCATGGCGGCGGTGAGTTGCTTGGCGGGGCAGTGGCACGGGCGGGCGTTCTTGCCGTGGTGGCTGCGGGGTCATCGGCGGTGGGGTACCGGTGGCGCTTCACTGGCTTGGGCGGGGCGGCGCAGTTGTGGGTCCCGGGTGGATCTACGGCTACAGGCGCTGCTCCGGCCTTGTTGGATGTGTGGCATGGACTTATCCAGGGACAAGCTGAGCAGGGTGGTACTCGCGGTTGTGGTGGCGTTGCCCCGCTCAGGCTCGTCTGGATATTGGTGGTGGCACCGATCAGCGGCGCGGCCTCGGTGGCTCGAGCGGCTATGGTTGCTGTTTTTTGTGGGGTGTGGGCGATGGTGACATTCTCCGCTCTCCTAGGTCCGGGCAGGTGGCGCGGGGGTGCTCGCGCGACGAAGAATGGTTGTGACCTAGGGTTCGTGCTTGTGCGGTCCAGCTCTGGGCCCGAGATGGATCGCAGCTTTCGCTCCGGATAGGTGAGGATGGGTTTGGTCCGGGTGGCGGTTGGTGGTGGCATTTCCCGGGCTATTCGTTGGCGATGGGGCGGTGCAGCTATTTCGGTTTGGCAGCGACGCGATCCTGGTCGTGGACGTCTTGGGCGTGCGGCTTGGATCTGGCTCGTGGTGGTGGACGACGTCTAGCACGTAGGTACGTGGGGATGACTTGGTCCGCGTTGGTCATTAAATAAGCATTTTACAAAAAGCACCATGAATAAAATGTGAACCACCATCAGTCATTAAATATCTAGGGACTCCAAACCTTGGAAAGATAACTTCTTTAAGCATTTTAATAGAAGTGTTATGATTAGCACTACTAGTTGGAATAGCTTCTACCCACTTAGTAACGTAATCAACAGTAACTAAAATATGTGTATAACCATTAGAGGAAGGAAAATGTCTCATATAGTCAAAGCCCCAAATATCAAATGGTTCAATAACAAGTGAATAATTCATAGCCATTTCTTGACGTCTACTAATATTACCAATTCTTTGGCATTCATCACAAGATAAGACAAACTTACGGGCATCTTTGAAGAGAGTAGGCCAATAAAAACCAGATTGTAGTACCTTATGTGCAGTTCTATCTCCAACATGGTGCTCTCCATAAGCTTCAGAATGACACTTGCGTAGGATCTGTTCCTATTCATGCTCAGGTAGACAACGTCTAATAACACCATCTACTTCTTTATAAAGATGTGGGTCATCCCAAAAGTAATGCCTCAAATCATAGAAGAACTTTTTCTTTTGCTGGTATGTGAAACTAGGTGGTATAAACTTAGCAACAATGTAATTAGCATAATCAGCATACCATGGAGCAGTATGAGAAGCATTTATGACATTTAATTGCTCATCAGGAAAGCTATCATCAATAGGTAGTGGGTCATCAAGCACATTTTCTAACCTAGACAAGTTGTCTGCAACGGGGTTCTCGGTTCCTTTTCTATCAATAATATGTAAATCAAATTCTTGAAGCAAGAGAACCCATCTAATAAGTCTAGGTTTAGCATCTTTATTTTTCATAAGATATTTAATAGCAGCATGATCAGTGTGAATAGTTACTTTAGAATCAACAATATAAGGTCTAAACTTATCACAGGCAAATACAACTGCTAAAATTTCTTTTTCAGTAGTAGCATAATTTCTTTGAGCATTGTCTAGAGTTTTACTAGCATATTGAATAACATTTAGTTTCTTATCAACTCTTTGTCCTAGAACAGCACCTACAGCATAATCACTAGCATCACACATAATTTCAAAGGGTAAATTCCAATCAGGTGGTTGAACAATATGTGCAAAGATCAATGTTTTCTTAAGTATTTCAAATGCTTCTACACAATCATCATCAAATTCAAATGGTATATCTTTTTGTAATAAATTAGTCAGAAGCCGAGAGATTTTTGCGAAGTCCTTAATGAACCTCCTATAAAAACCGGCATGACCAAGGAAACTTCTGATATCTTTGATGTCCTTGGGACATGACATCTTTTCAATAGCATCAACCTTGGCTCTGTCAACTTCAATACCTCTTTCAGAAACTTTATGCCCCAAGACAATACCTTCATTAACCATAAAGTGGCACTTTTCCCAATTCAGGACAAGATTAATTTCTTCACATCTCTGCAAAACTCGATCAAGGTTGCTCAAGCATTCATCAAAAGAAGATCCATAGACAGAAAAGTCGTCCATGAAAACCTCACAAATCTTTTCACAAAAGTCAGAGAATATAGCCATCATGCATCTTTAAAAGGTAGCAGGTGCATTACATAAACCAAAAGGCATACGTCTATAAGCAAAAGTACCAAAAGGGCATGTAAAAGTAGTTTTTGATTGATCTTTGGCTGACACAGGTATTTGAGAGAAAGCAGAATAACCATCTAGAAAGCAAAAATGTGTATGCTTGGATAATCTTTCTAGCATTTGATCGATAAAAGGTAAGGGGTAATGATCCTTTTTAGTACCCTTATTTAATTTGCGGAAATCAATTACCATCCTATAACCTGTAATAATTCTTTGAGGGATCAATTCATCTTTATCATTAGGAACAACAGTAATACCTCTCTTCTTAGGGACATAATGGACATGGCTTACCCACTGACTATCAGCAACGGGATAAATTATACCTGCCTCAAGGAGCTTTAGTACCTCCTTTCTTACCACTTCTTTCATTTTAGGATTCAGTCGGCGTTGATGATCATGAACTGGTTTAGCATCTTCCAAATTAATTTTATGTTGACATAGAGTGGGACTAATGCCCTTAAGATCATCAAGAGTATACCCAATAGCAGCACGGTGCTTCTTCAGAGTTTTCAATAATCTCTCTTCTTCATGTTCTGAAAGGTTAGCACTAATAATAACATGATATATCTTTTTCTCATCAAGATAAGCATATTTAAGGGTATCCGGTAACGGTTTAAGCTCAAACACGGGATCACCCTTGGGTGGAGGAGGATCTCCTAGGATTTCAACAGGTAAATTGTGTTTCAGAATAGGTTCATGTTTAAAGAATACTTCATCTAATTCCCTTCTTTCATTCATAAACATATCATTTTCATGGTCTAGCAAATATTGTTCTAAAGGATCACTAGGAGGTACGGCAATAGAAGCAAGACCAATAATTTCATCTTTAATAGGTAATTCTTCTTCACGGTGTTGTCTACTAAATTTAGAAAAATTAAATTCATGAGTCATATCATCTAAACCGACAGTAATAATATCTCTTTTGCAATCTATGGTAGCATTAACAGTATTTAAGAAGGGTCTACCAAATATAATGGGACAGAAGCTATCTTGTGGGGAACCAAGAACAAGAAAATTAGCAGGATATTTATTTTTCCCACACAAGACTTCAACATCTCTAACAATTCCCATTGGTGAAATAGTATCTCTATTAGCAAGTTTAATTGTGACATCAATATCTTCTAACTCAACAGGTGCAATGTCATGCCTAATTTCTTTGTATAAGTCAATAGGTATTGCACTAGCACTAGCACCCATATCACATAAGCCATGATAACAATGATCTCCTATTTTAACAGAAATAACAGGCATACCTACCACAGGTCTAGGTTTATCTGTATCACGGGGTTTGGCAATTCTAGCAGTTTCATCACAGGAATAAATAACATGCCCATCTATATTATCAGACAAGAGATCTTTAACAATAGCAATATTAGGTTCAACTTTAACTTGCTCAGGAGGTGTATATGTTTTAATATTGCTTTTACGAACCACAGTTGAAGCTTTAGCATGATCCTTGATTCTAACAGGGAAAGGCGGTTTCTCAACATAAGAAGTAGGAACAATAGGATCATTATAAGTAATAGTCTTTTCTTCAACTTTAATAGGTGCAGTTATTTTTACTTCTATGGGAGGATGATATTTAAACCACTTCTACTTGGGGAGATCAACATAAGCAGCAAAAGATTTACAGAAAGAAGCTACTATATCAGAGTCAAGTCCATATTTAGTGCTAAATTTATGAAAAATATCGGTATCCATAAAAGATTTAACACAATCAAAACTAGGTGTCATACCTGACTCCTTACCATTGTCGAGGTCCCAATCTTCGGAGTTGCGTTTAATTCTTTCCAATAAATCTCATTTGAATTCAATAGTCTTCATCATAAAAAAGCCAGCACAAGAAGTATCAAGCATAGTGCGATTGTTATCAGAAAGCCGAGCATAAAAATTTTGAATAATCATTTCTCTTGAGAGCTCATGATTGGGGCATGAATATAACATTGATTTAAGCCTCCCCCAAGCTTGAGCGATGCTTTCTCCTTCGCGAGGCCAAAAATTATATATATAATTGCGATCACGATGAACAAGATGCATAGGATAAAACTTTTGATGAAATTCCAGTTTCAATCGTTTGTAGTTCCAAGACTCCATATCATCACATAGCCTATACCATGTCGATGCATCTCCCCTCAAAGATAAAGGGAAGACCTTCTTCTTAACAACATCTCTGGGTACACCTGCAAGCTTAAATAATCCACAAACTTCATCCACATATATTAGATGCTCATCAGGATGTTTTGTTCCATCTCCCAAAAAAGGATTAGCTAGCAGTTTTTCTACCATACCCAAAGGAATTTCGAAGCAAGCATTTTCATTTTCAGTAGGTTCAGTAGGTTGAGGAGCAACTCTTTGCTCTACTGGTCGGGGTGAAGATACTCCGAACAAGCCCCTCAGAGGATTACTTTCCATAGTAACAAGTGGCAGTAAATTTCAGCACACTATATAAATTTTTCCTTACCAAATTCCACCTACCAAAGGCGCTTCACTCCCCGGCAACGGCGCCAGAAAAGAGTCTTGATGACCCACAAGTATAGGGGATCTATCGTAGTCCTTTCGATAAGTAAGAGTGAAAGATCGTGGATGTCGCCTAGAGGGGGGGTGAATAGGCGCTTTTAAAAAAATTACGGGTTAGGCTTGAACAAATGCGGAATAAACCTAGCGGTTAATTTGTCAAGCACAAAACCTACAACAACTAGGCTCACCTATGTGCACCAACAACTTATGCTAAGCAAGATAAACTACTAGGTGATAGCAAGATAAATGACAAGAAACAATATGGCTATCACAAAGTAAAGTGCATAAGTAAAGAGCTTGGGTAAGAGATAACCGAGCCACGCGGAGACGACGATGTATCCCGAAGTTCACACCCTTGCGGATGCTAATCTCCGTTTGGAGCGGTGTGGAGGCACAATGCTCCCCAAGAAGCCACTAGGGCCACCGTAATCTCCTCACGCCCTCGCACAATGCAAGATGCCGTGATTCCACTAAGGGACCCTTGAGGGCGGTCACCGAACCCGTACAAATGGCAACCCTTGGGGGCGGTCACCGAACCCGTACACTTTGCTCGGGGCGATCTCCACAACCTAATTGGAGACCTCGACGCTTGTCCGGAGCTTTACACCACAATGATTGAGCTCTGAACACCAACAACCGTCTAGGGCGCCCAAGCATCCAAGAGGAACAAGCTCAAGGGTACCAAGCACCCAAGAGTAATAAGCTTCTCAACTTGTAACTTCCACGTATCACCGTGGAGAACTCAAACCGATGCACCAAATGCAATGGCAAGGGCACACGGAGTGCCCAAGTCCTTCTCTCTCAAATCCCACCGAAGCAACTAATGCTAGGGAGGAAAATGAGAGGAAGAACAAGAAAGAGAACACAAAGAACTCCAAGATCTAGATCCAAGGGGTTCCCCTCACATAGAGGAGAAAGTGATTGGTGGAAATGTGGATCTAGATCTCCTCTCTCTTTTCCCTCAAAAACTAGCAAAAATCCATGGAGGGATTAAGAGTTAGCAATCTCGAAGAAGGTCAACAATGGGGGAAGAACACGAGCTCAAAGGATAAGGTTCAAAGGGGAAGAAGACCCCCTTTTAAAGGAGGGGGAAAATCCAACCATTATGTGCTCAGCCCGCACACGAGCGGTACTATCGCTCCATGAGAGGTACTACCGCTCAGGCGGAAGAACAGGGAAAAGGAGCAACAAAACATGAACCTTGGGGCGGTAGTACTGTAGGAGACAGCGGTACTACCGCTAGGTTAGGCGGTACTACCGCACCCTTCGGCGGTACTGCCGCACAGAACGAAGGGTAAAGCGAAAGAGGGAATCGGGCGGTACTACCGCGGAGGAAGGGCGGTACTGCCGCTAAGGAGCGGTACTGCCGCACTACTGCCACAGCGAGGTACCGCACAATCCGACACAGAAAAAGACCCCTCGAATCGACGCGGTAGGGACCTGGTAAGCCAACGGTAGTACTGCTGCGGAGTCACCGCCGGTACTACCGCTGCGGAGCGGTACTGCCGCTTGTGACTCCTCAGCGGTACTACCGCTGGGTACCACGGTACTACCGCTGGGACCCTGACAAAAACCACACTCAAGAAAACCAGAACTGCCATAACTTCTGCATATGAGCTCCGAATTGAGCAAACTCAAGCTTGTTGGAAACAATACGACGAGTAGCATCAAAACAGCGACTGGTTATAGTAAGAAGAGGCAGGGGAGGTATGCCTAACAAAAAGAGGAGTGAAACCTCCAACCGAGAAGAACCGGCAAAACCTCCAACATCGAAAACATCATAGAAGAAGCAAGCGAACTCCGTTTTCGATGAACTCAAGCTTGTCAACAAGATGACCGTAAGCTCTAAGACTCACAAAGAGAACCAAACAAGAACCAAGAAAGATGATGCAAGGATGCAATGGTTTGAGCTCTCAACGAACGATACGATCAAGCTACTCATTGAGAGCCCCCCTTAATAGTATGGCAATCGATCCTATAACCCGGTCTCCCAACTACCATCATGAGACCGGTAAAATAGAAAACCTATCAAGGGCAAACCTTTTCCTTGCACATGGTCCACTTGAGCTAGATGATGACGATCTTGACTCCCTCAAGTTGGACCACCTTTCTTGATTGTGTTGGCTCGATGAAGACTAGTTGATTTCTCCCCCATACTCCACTATGGGTGAGCCTTTCTTCCGCACATCTTCACAAGTCCATTGTCACCACAATGGACGGCAAGCTTCAAGCATTTGATCTCTTCGTGATGCTCCACTTGAACTTGCACCGCAACCTTTCTTGATTGTGTTGAGTCGATGAAGACTAGTTGATTGCTCCCCCATACTCTACTATGGGCGAGCTACTCTTCGCACATCTTCACAGGTCCATTGTCACCACAAAGGACAACAAGCTTCAAGCATTTGATCTCTTCGTGGTGCTCCACTTGAACTTGCACACCGCAACCTAACCCCACAAAGAACCCTCACGAAGACCATGGGTTAGTACACAAAGCGTAATTGACAATGCTTACCATACCATGGGATCACTTGATCCCTGTCGGTACATCTTCTACGCTTTGTGGGTTGATCAACTTGATTCACTCTTTAACTTAGTCTTGATCAACCTCTCACAAGACCAATCTTTAGGTAATTCCTTGAATAGCACCTTGGTCGACACAAACTCTCCTTGAAACCAACACATGTACTCCAAGAAAAGCCTATGGACAAAACCTTCAAATATAACTCAAGGCAACCATTAGTCCATAGAGATTGTCATCAATTACCAAAACCAAACATGGGGGCACCGCATGTTCTTTCAAAGAGTGTCGAACCCAACGAGGAGCAGAAGGAAATGATAAGCGGTTTCCAGCAAGGTATTCTCTGCAAGTACTGAAATAAGTGGTAACATATAGTTTTGTGATAAGATAATTTGTAACGAGCAACAAGTAACAAAAGTAAATAAGGTGCAGCAAGGTGGCCCAATCCTTTTTGTAGCAAAGGACAAGCCTGGACAAACTCTTATATGATGTAAAGCGCTCCCGAGGACACATGGGAATATCGTCAAGCTAGTTTTCATCACGCTCATATGATTCGCGTTCGGTACTTTGATAATTTGGTATGTGGGTGGACCGGTGCTTGGGTGCTGCCCTTACTTGGACAAACATCTCACTTATGATTAACCTCTATTGCAAGCATCCGCAAATACAACAAAAGTATTAAGGTAAACCTAACCATAGCATGAAACATATGGATCCAAATCAGCCCCTTACGAAGCAACGCATAAACTAGGGTTTAAGCTTATGTCACTCTAGCAACCCATCATCTACTTATTACTTCCCAATGCCTTCCTCTAAGCCCAAACAATGGTGAAGTGTCATGTAGTCGATGTTCACATAACACCACTAGAGGAGAGACAACATACATCTCATCAAAATATCAAACGAATACCAAATTCACATGACTACTAATAGCAAGACTTCTTCCATGTCCTCAGGAACAAAAGTAACTACCCAGAAAGCATAAACATGTTCATAATCAGAAGGGTATTAATATGCATATAGGATCTGTACATATGATCTTCCACCAATTAAACCAACTAGCATCAACTACAAGGAGTAATTAACACTACTAGCAACCTACTAGCACCAATCCCGGACATGGAGACAAGAATTGGATACAAGAGATGAACTAGGGTTTTGAGATGAGATGGTGCTGATGAAGATGTTGATGGAGATTGCCCTCTCCCGATGAGAGGAGCGTTGGTGATGACGATGGCGATGATTTCCCCCTCCGGGAGGGAAGTTTCCCCGGCAGAACAGCCCCGCCAGAACCCTAGATTGGTTCCTCCAAGGTTCCGCCTCGTGGCAGCGGAGTTTCGTCCGAGAAGATGGCTCATGATTTTTTCCATCGAAAGAGTCCATATACCAGAAGATGGTCACCGGAGGGCCACCAGGAGGCCCACGAGGTAGGGGGGTGCGCCCAAGGGGGTAGGGCGCCCCCCCCCCACCCTCGTGGGTAGGGTGTGGCCCCCTGGTGAAGTTCTTGCGCTTGATGTTTTTTATATATTTGGAAAACTTTGTCCGTGAAGTTTCAGGACTTTTGGAGCTGTGCAGAATAAGTCTCTAATATTTGCTCCTTTTCCAGCCAGAATCCCAGCTGCCGGCATTCTCCCTCTTTATGTAAACCTTGTAAAATAAGAGAGAATAGGCATAAGTATCGTGACATAATGTGTAATAACAGTCCATAATGCAATAAATATTGATATAAAAGCATGATGCAAAATGGACATATCAGCATAGACGATGGGGCCATGGTGAGGCAAGGGCCTAGACCGATGGTGGAGCACAAGAGTTCACACAGGGGCCTCTAAACGCAAGGGCCGACCCTGGGTGGCCAATTTTTTGTTGTTTTGACCCTTTTTGTAAAGTTAAGCCAGATTTGACCTTGGTTCGATTCTTTTTGAGATCTAACCCATTTTCCTACCGTCGGGATCGATGGTGGTAGGGTATAACTACCTACCGTCGAGGCCCCTGGCGATAGGTCACTCATCCACGTCAGCGCAAGTAAACGGCCTTTGGCCTTTGCGGTCAACTCTACCGCCAAGGCCCCTAGCGGTAGGCTGTTATACACTATCGCCAGATACCCTGGCGGTAGGTTTTGAACTGTTATAAGCCGCGGGGGGGGGGCAGCCCACCCATGAAGCCAAGCCCCATCTTCTCCCCTACCGCACAAAGAACAAAGAGGAGGCGCCTCTCTCACCCCCATTTGCAAACTATATTATAGTGTGATGACTTCTTTGAATTGAACTGATCAAGTTTTTCACAAAGAAATGGAAAATTTAAAATGTGACAACCCTACCATCGTAGTCACTAGCGGTAGGGTTGCACTGAAGGAAATATGCCCTAGAGGCAATAATAAAGTTATTATTTATTTCCTTATATCATGATAAATGTTTATTATTCATGCTAGAATTGTATTAACCAGAAACATAATACATGTGTGAATACATAGACAAACAGAGTGTCACTAGTATGCCTCTACTTGACTAGCTCGTTAATCAAAGATGGTTATGTTTCCTAACCATGGACAAAGAGTTGTTATTTGATTAACGGGATCACATCATTAGGTGAATGATCTGATTGACATGACCCATTCCATTAGCTTAGCACCCGATCATTTAGTATGTTGTTATTGCTTTCTTCATGACTTATACATGTTCCTATGACTATGAGATTATGCAACTCCCGTTTGCCGGAGGAACACTTTGTGTCCTACCAAACGTCACAACGTAACTGGGTGATTATAAAGGTGCTCTACAGGTGTCTCCAAAGGTACATGCTGGGTTGGCGTATTTCGAGATTAGGATTTGTCACTCCGATTGTCCGAGAGGTATCTCTGGGCCCTCTCGGTAATGCACATCACATAAGCCTTGCAAGCATTGCAACTAATGAGTTAGTTGTGAGATGATGTATTACGGAATGAGTAAAGAGACTTGCCGGTAACGAGATTGAACTAGGTATTGAGATACCGACGATCGAATCTCGGGCAAGTAACATACCGATGACAAAGGGAACAACGTATGTTGTTATGCGGTCTGACCGATAAAAGATCTTCGTAGAATATGTAGGAGCCAATATGAGCATCCAGGTTCCGCTATTGGTTATTGACCGGAGACGTGTCTCGGTCATGTCTACATTGTTCTCGAACCCGTAGGGTCCGCACGCTTAAGGTTTCGATGACAGTTATATTATGAGTTTATGCATTTTGATGTACCGAAGTTTGTTCGGAGTCCCAGATGTGATCACGGACATGACGAGGAGTCTCAAAATGGTCGAGACATAAAGATTGATATATTGGAAGCCTATATTTGGATATCGGAAGTGTTCCGGGTGAAATCGGGATTTTACCGGAGTACCAGGAGGTTACCAGAACCCCCCGGGAGGTATATGGGCCTTAGTGGGCTTTAGTGGAAGAGAGGAGAGGTAGCCAGGGCTGGGGCGCGCGCCCCTCCCCCCCTATTCCGAATAGGATAAGGAGAGGGGGGCGGCGCCCCCCCTTCCTTCTCTCTCTCCTCTTTCCCCCTCCCGAATCCTATTCCAACTAGGAAAGGGGGGAATCCTACTCCCGGTGGGAGTAGGACTCCTCCTGGCGCGCCCTCCTCCTGGCCGGCCGCACCCCTCCTTTGATCCTTTATATACGGGGGCAGGGGGCACCCCTAGACACACAAGTTGATCCACGTGATCATATTCTTAACCGTGTGCGGTGCCCCCTTCCACCATAGTCCTCGATAATATTGTAGCGGTGCTTAGGCGAAGCCCTGCGATGGTAGTACATCAAGATCGTCACCACGCCGTCGTGCTGACGGAACTCTTCCCCGACACTTTGCTGGATCGGAGTCCGGGGATCGTCATCGAGCTGAACGTGTGCTAGAACTCAGAGGTGCCGTAGTTTCGGTGCTTGATCGGTCGGGCCGTGAAGACGTACGACTACATCAACCGCATTGTGCTAACGCTTCCGCTGTCGGTCTACAAGGGTACATAGATCACACTCTCCCCTCTCGTTGCTATGCATCACCATGATCTTGCGTGTGCGTAGGAAAAATTTTGAAATTACTACGTTTCCCCAACAGTGGCATCTGAGCCTAGGTTTTATGTGTTGATGTTATATGCACGAGTAGAACACAAGTGAGTTGTGGGCGATATAAGTCATACTGCTTACCAGCATGTCATACTTTGGTTCGGCGGTATTGTTGGACGAAGCGGCCCGGACCGACATTACGCGTACGCTTACGCGAGACCGGTTCTCCCGACGTGCTTTGCACAAAGGTGGCTAGCGGGTGACAGTTTCTCCAACTTTAGTTGAACCGAGTGTGGCTACGCCCGGTCCTTGCGAAGGTTAAAACAGCACCAACTTGACAAACTATTGTTGTGGTTTTGATGCGTAGGTAAGATTGGTTCTTGCTTAAGCCCGTAGCAGCCACGTAAAACTTGCAACAACAAAGTAGAGGACGTCTAACTTGTTTTTGCAGGGCATGTTGTGATGTGATATGGTCAAGACATGATGCTAAATTTTATTGTATGAGATGATCATGTTTTGTAACCGAGTTATCGGCAACTGGCAGGAGCCATATGGTTGTCGCTTTATTGTATGCAATGCAATCGCGCTGTAATGCTTTACTTTATCACTAAGCGGTAACGATAGTCGTGGAAGCATAAGATTGGCGAGACGACAACGATGCTACGATGGAGATCAAGGTGTCGCACCGGTGACGATGGTGATCACGACGGTGCTTCGAAGATGGAGATCACAAGCACAAGATGACGATGGCCATATCATATCACTTATATTGATTGCATGTGATGTTTATCCTTTATGCATCTTATCTTGCTTTGATTGACGGTAGCATTATAAGATGATCTCTCACTAATTATCAAGAAGTGTTCTCCCTGAGTATGCACCGTTGCGAAAGTTCTTCGTGCTGAGACACCACGTGATGATCGGGTGTGATAGGCTCTACGTTCAAATACAACGGGTGCAAAATAGTTGCACACGCGGAATACTCAGGTTATACTTGACGAGCCAAGCATATACAGATATGGCCTCGGAACACGGAGACCGAAAGGTCGAGCGTGAATCATATAGTAGATATGATCAATATAGTGATGTTCACCAATGAAACTACTCCATCTCACGTGATGATCGGACATGGTTTAGTTGATTTGGATCACGTAATCACTTAGAGGATTAGAGGGATGTCTATCTAAGTGGGAGTTCTTTAAGTAATATGATTAATTGAACCTAAATTTATCATGAACTTAGTACCTGATAGTATCTTGCTTATTTATCTTTGATTGTAGATAGATGGCCCGTGCTGTTGTTCTGTTGAATTTTAATGCGTTCCTTGAGAAAGCAAAGTTGAAAGATGATGGTAGCAATTACACGGACTGGGTCCGTAACTTGAGGATTATCCTCATTGCTGCACAGAAGAATTATGTCCTGGAAGCACCACTGGGTGCCAGGCCTGCTGCTGGAGCAACACCAGATGTTATGAACGTCTGGCAGAGCAAAGCTGATGACTACTCGATAGTTCAGTGTGCCATGCTTTACGGCTTAGAATCGGGACTTCAACGACGTTTTGAACGTCATGGAGCATATGAGATGTTCCAGGAGTTGAAGTTAATATTTCAAGCAAATGCCCGGATTGAGAGATATGAAGTCTCCAATAAGTTCTATAGCTGCAAGATGGAGGAGAACAGTTCTGTCAGTGAGCATATACTCAAAATGTCTGGGTATAATAATCACTTGATTCAATTGGGAGTTAATCTTCCAGATGATTGCGTCATTGACAGAATTCTTCAATCACTGCCACCAAGCTACAAGAGCTTCGTGATGAACTATAATATGCAAGGGATGAATAAGACTATTCCCGAGCTCTTCGCAATGCTGAAAGCTGCGGAGGTAGAAATCAAGAAGGAGCATCAAGTGTTGATGGTCAACAAGACCACTAGTTTCAAGAAAAAGGGCAAAGGGAAGAAGAAGGGGAACTTCAAAAAGAACAGCAAGCAAGTTGCTACTCAAGAGAAGAAACCCAAACCTGGACCTAAGCCTGAAACTGAGTGCTTCTACTGCAAGCAGACTGGTCATTGGAAGCGGAACTGCCCTGCCCCAAGTATTTGGCGGATAAGAAGGATGGCAAGGTGAACAAAGGTATATGTGATATACATGTTATTGATGTGTACCTTACTAATGCTCGCAGTAGCACCTGGGTATTTGATACTGGTTCTGTTGCTAATATTTGCAACTCGAAACAGGGACTACGGATTAAGCGAAGATTGGCTAAGGACAAGGTAACGATGCGCGTGGGAAATGGTTCCAAAGTCGATGTGATCGCAGTCGGCATGCTAGCTCTACATCTACCTTCGGGATTAGTATTAGACCTAAATAATTGTTATTTGGTGCCAGCGTTAAGCATGAACATTATATCTGGATCTTGTTTGATGCGAGATGGTTATTCATTTAAATCAGAGAATAATGGTTGTTCCATTTACATGAGTAATATCTTTTATGGTCATGCACCCTTAAAGAGTGGTCTATTCTTATTAAATCTCGATAGTAGTGACACACATATTCATAGTGTTGAAGCCAAAAGATGCAGAGTTGATAATGATAGTGCAACTTATTTGTGGCACTGCCGTTTGGGTCATATCGGTATAAAGCGCATGAAGAAACTCCATACTGATGGGCTTTTAGAACCACTTGATTATGAATCACTTGGTACTTGCGAACCATGCCTTATGGGTAAGATGACAAAAACACCGTTCTCCGGTACTATGGAGAGAGCAACAGATTTGTTGGAAATCATACATACAGATGTATGTGGTCCGATGAATGTTGAGGCTCGTGGCGGATATCGTTATTTTCTCACCTTCACAGATGACTTAAGCAGATATGGGTATATCTACTTAATGAAACACAAGTCTGAAACGTTTGAAAAGTTCAAAGAATTTCAGAGTGAAGTTGAAAATCATCGTAACAAGAAAATAAAATTCCTATGATCTGATCGTGGAGGAGAATATTTGAGTTACGAGTTTGGTGTACATTTGAAACAATGTGGAATAGTTTCGCAACTCACGCCACCCGGAACACCACAGCGTAATGGTGTATCCGAACGTCGTAATCGTACTTTACTAGATATGGTGCGATCTATGATGTCTCTTACTGATTTACCGCTATCGTTTTGGGGATACGCTCTAGAGACAGCCGCATTCACGTTAAATAGGGCACCATCAAAATCCGTTGAGACGACGCCTTATGAACTGTGGTTTGGCAAGAAACCGAAGTTGTCGTTTCTGAAAGTTTGGGGCTACGATGCTTATGTGTAAA